>NW_025318825.1:0-328285 GCF_018153725.1 Drosophila mojavensis | reverse complement strand
TGTTGATGTAAGCTACCTAGTACATTGCTACGCTCGTTGGCGTAGTTTTACTAGTAGTTGTGGAGCTGGTACGCCAGCTTGATGACGTCATCGCTGAGACCGCCTCGCACTCGTCGCTGAGGTCCATCAGCTCTCGGAGGTCAACCTCTTCGCGCCTTGGAGTCCTCTGCTGCATTGGCTCACCTGCATCCATGACTTGTTTTTGTTTGTTTGACTTCAATAAAGTAATAACTATAGTCATAATTTGTTCAATTTGTTTCTCCAGCCTCTCGAACATGGCCTTGTTTTGTTCAAGTAGCTCTTCAAGGCTACTTGACTTGGCTTGCTCGTCCTTTAGCTTCTGTTGTAGCCTAGCCAAGTGCCTTGCTGCTGGATTACGTCCATTGGATGCGGTTGTTGTTGTTGTTGGGCGTTTCTCTTTGTGGTTTATTGAGTATCGCTGTGTGTTAGTGGTGCGGTTGGTGGGCTTTGTGATTGGTGTTTGGGGTTGCTGTTGTTGGTGGTGTCGTCGCGTCTGTCTTTGTCGTTGTAGTTGTCATTTGTCAGTTATATTTCAGTAAAACTAAGCTAGAAAGCAGCTGCAGAGAGTCTTCCCAGTGGTCAACTAAAGCTCAAATGCAACGGGCTCCAAATTTGAGTGCGATCTTTAATTTGAGTCTCAGTCGCCCTATATAAAGGGCAGCAGCTGCAGCATTTCTTCAGTCGTCCAGGCACGGTGGGGATCAGCAGATCATGCAGTCCAGTGAAGTGAAGTGAAGTGTATAACGGATCGACTGACCGACAGAAGTGACTGAGCAACAGATCGACAAAACGACAGAGCCACTGAACAACAGTACAACTGACCGACAGAGCGACAAAATGACCGAGTGACAGAGTGACAGAGCCACTGAACAACAGTACAACTGATTGACAGATCAACGAAATGACCGACTGACAGAGCCACTGAACAACAGTACAACTGACTGACAGAGCGAAAAAATGACCGAGTTACAGAGTGACAGAGCCACTGAACAACAGTACAACTAACTGACAGAGCGACGAAATGACAGAGTGACTGAGTCACTGAACAACAGTACAACTGACTGACAGAGCGACGAAATGACAGAGTGACAGAGCCACTGAACAACAGGATGACTGACTGACAGAGCGACGAAATGACAGAGTGACTGAGCCACTGAATCATTTGTCAGAAGCTAGAAAGCAGCAGCAGAGAGTCTTCCCAGTGGTCAACGAGCTCAAAATTTGAGTGCGATCTTGAATTTGAGTCTCAGTCGCCCTATATAAAGGGCAGCAGCTGCAGCACGGTGGGGATCAGCAGATCATGCAGTCCAGTGTTCTCGTGTTCTCCTCCGGCACACATGAGCGCAATTATATATAGTTTAAGTATTAGCTATTGCACAGAGTGCTTTTCGCGGCGCGCGCCCACCGGCAGCGAGGCGGACAGAACGGCAAGTCTGCGCACTCGAATAGTCAGCAGTGGAGTATGCGCCAGCCAATTGCCTGCCGTGAAGCGGCAGTTACAAATTCTCTCTTTCAGAATTCTCTTATACTTAATTCAAGTCATTACTTTCACGAAGCAACATATTTGAATTTAAATTACTGCATTTATCGCACTTTGATATCGATGTTGCTTGGCCCGATAACATATCGGATGCCCTAGTTGCTTTGTGTTTTGTGCTGCTTACGTTATGCTAATTTGCCTACAGTTTTCTAGTATTTTTTTCAGCATTTTTTTGCGTATTGACCTATCCGACAATGGTCACACGCAGGCGCCATGCAGAAGTGTGATATGTGAAATCAAATGACTACGAAACAAGACAAAACTGCAAGACTTAACGGCTAACATAAATACAATTTACATAGATTATTTACTAATTCTCTCTCTTTTTTTCTTCTCTTTTCAGGTAATCGCTGGAATCCATGAGGGTCCAATTGGGATGGGGCATCGGGCTGCAGTTCTCATCTGCTGATCGTCGTCAAGTGTAGTGTGGAAGAGGGGTGAAGAACAGCCAGTTCAGCTGTCTGACCCCCTCCCGTCTGTGGCGCCATCCAGTTGTTGCAGTGGGCATGGGTGAGTAAAGCATATGCATTAGCTTGCATACGCATAACTATTCTCACAATTATACATATCAAGAATCAAGTATGTACATTTGTGTGAATTGCAGTGAAGAAGAAATAGAAATATTTCATTAGTGGTGCAATAATAAAATAATATTATTTTGCTTTGTTTTTGTTTGTTTGTTTTTGCAATAATAAAATGAAATTGTATATAATATATATATTTTTTTTTTTTTTTTTTATATATTTCTTTTTTGCTTTATTTATTTTTTTTTCCTTTTTATATTTTTTGCTTTTTTTTTTCAATATTATTGACTTGCTGTTTTTATTTTTATTTTATTTTTTTTTCTCATTTTTGATTTTTCTTGTTTCAGGGTCGTTAATTGGTAGTCTTCTGTGGATGCTTGGCCGTTTTGAAGATAAGTGCATTTTGTGTTTTTTTTCTGTTTTGTTGTTTGTTGTTTAAATTTGTTAATTTGTGAGTTCTTTTTTTTTTTTCTCATTTCAGGTAAGCTTATTAGCATCTCTAGAGGCAGATAGAAGCATAGTAGATCTTCCTCGTCGAATTTTTGTCCGTTTTGCAGGTAAGTGTATATTTTAAATTTTTGCTAGTTCTTATATTGTTATTAATTAGATGATTTTTTTAATTTTTCTCATTGCAGGTAAGCTTATTAACACTCTAGGGGCAGATAGAAGCGTCGTCAATCATCCTCGTCGAATTTTTGTCCGTTTTGCAGGTAAGTGTATATTTTAAATTTTTGCTAGTTCTAATATTGTTATTAATTAGATGATTTTTTTAATTTTTCTCATTGCAGGAAAGTTTATTAACATCTCTAGGGGCAGATAGGAACGCCATTGGTCATCCTCGTCGAGTTTTTGGCCGTTTTGCAGGTAAGTGTATATATTAAATTTTTGCTAGTTTTTATATTGTTATTAATTAGATGATATTTTTTAATTTTTTCTCATTGCAGGTAAGCTTACTAACATCTCTAGGGGCAGATAGAAGCGTCGTCAATCATCCTCGTCGAATTTTTGGCCGTTTTGCAGGTAAGTGTATATTTTACATTTTTGCTAGTTTTAATATTGTTATTAATTAGATGATTTTTTTAATTTTTTTCATTGCAGGTAAGTTTATTAACATCTCTAGGGGCAGATAGGAACGTCATTGGTCATCCTCGTCGAGTTTTTGGCCGTTTTGCAGGTAAGTGTATATTTTAAATTTTTGCTAGTTTTAATATTGTTATTAATTAGATGATTTTTTTAATTTTTTTCATTGCAGGTAAGCTTACTAACATCTCTAGGGGCAGATAGAAGCGTCGTCAATCATCCTCGTCGAATTTTTGGCCGTTTTGCAGGTAAGTGTATATTTTAAATTTTTGCTAGTTTTAATATTGTTATTAATTAGATGATTTTTTAAATTTTTTTCATTGCAGGTAAGATTACTAACATCTATAGGGCCGGATAGAAGCGTCGTCAATCATCCTCGTCGAATTTTTGGCCTTTTTGCAGGTAAGTGTATATTTTAAATTTTTGCTAGTTTTAATATTGTTATTAATTAGATGATTTTTTTAATTTTTCTCATTGCAGGTAAGCTTATTGGCATCACAAATGTTGATGTAAGCTACCTAGTACATTGCTACGCTCGTTGGCGTAGTTTTACTAGTAGTTGTGGAGCTGGTACGCCAGCTTGATGACGTCATCGCTGAGACCGCCTCGCACTCGTCGCTGAGGTCCATCAGCTCTCGGAGGTCAACCTCTTCGCGCCTTGGAGTCCTCTGCTGCATTGGCTCACCTGCATCCATGACTTGTTTTTGTTTGTTTGACTTCAATAAAGTAATAACTATAGTCATAATTTGTTCAATTTGTTTCTCCAGCCTCTCGAACATGGCCTTGTTTTGTTCAAGTAGCTCTTCAAGGCTACTTGACTTGGCTTGCTCGTCCTTTAGCTTCTGTTGTAGCCTAGCCAAGTGCCTTGCTGCTGGATTACGTCCATTGGATGCGGTTGTTGTTGTTGTTGGGCGTTTCTCTTTGTGGTTTATTGAGTATCGCTGTGTGTTAGTGGTGCGGTTGGTGGGCTTTGTGATTGGTGTTTGGGGTTGCTGTTGTTGGTGGTGTCGTCGCGTCTGTCTTTGTCGTTGTAGTTGTCATTTGTCAGTTATATTTCAGTAAAACTAAGCTAGAAAGCAGCTGCAGAGAGTCTTCCCAGTGGTCAACTAAAGCTCAAATGCAACGGGCTCCAAATTTGAGTGCGATCTTTAATTTGAGTCTCAGTCGCCCTATATAAAGGGCAGCAGCTGCAGCATTTCTTCAGTCGTCCAGGCACGGTGGGGATCAGCAGATCATGCAGTCCAGTGAAGTGAAGTGAAGTGTATAACGGATCGACTGACCGACAGAAGTGACTGAGCAACAGATCGACAAAACGACAGAGCCACTGAACAACAGTACAACTGACCGACAGAGCGAAAAAATGACCGAGTGACAGAGTGACAGAGCCACTGAACAACAGTACAACTGATTGACAGAGCAACGAAATGACCGACTGACAGAGCCACTGAACAACAGTACAACTGACTGACAGAGCGAAAAAATGACCGAGTTACAGAGTGACAGAGCCACTGAACCACAGTACAACTGATTGACAGAACAGCGAAATGACAGAGTGACAGAGCCACTGAACAACAGTACAACTAACTGACAGAGCGACGAAATGACAGAGTGACTGAGTCACTGAACAACAGTACAACTGACTGACAGAGCGACGAAATGACAGAGTGACAGAGCCACTGAACAACAGGATGACTGACTGACAGAGCGACGAAATGACAGAGTGACTGAGCCACTGAATCATTTGTCAGAAGCTAGAAAGCAGCAGCAGAGAGTCTTCCCAGTGGTCAACTAAAGCTCAAATGCAACGAGCTCAAAATTTGAGTGCGATCTTGAATTTGAGTCTCAGTCGCCCTATATAAAGGGCAGCAGCTGCAGCATTTCTTCAGTCGTCCAGGCACGGTGGGGATCAGCAGATCATGCAGTCCAGTGTTCTCGTGTTCTCCTCCGGCACACATGAGCGCAATTATATATAGTTTAAGTATTAGCTATTGCACAGAGTGCTTTTCGCGGCGCGCGCCCACCGGCAGCGAGGCGGACAGAACGGCAAGTCTGCGCACTCGAACAGTCAGCAGTGGAGTATGCGCCAGCCAATTGCCTGCCGTGAAGCGGCAGTTACAAATTCTCTCTTTCAGAATTCTCTTATACTTAATTCAAGTCATTACTTTCACGAAGCAACATATTTGAATTTAAATTACTGCATTTATCGCACTTTGATATCGATGTTGCTTGGCCCGATAACATATCGGATGCCCTAGTTGCTTTGTGTTTTGTGCTGCTTACGTTATGCTAATTTGCCTACAGTTTTCTAGTATTTTTTTCAGCATTTTTTAGCGTATTGACCTATCCGACAATGGTCACACGCAGGCGCCATGCAGAAGTGTGATATGTGAAATCAAATGACTACGAAACAAGACAAAACTGCAAGACTTAACGGCTAACATAAATACAATTTACATAGATTATTTACTAATTCTCTCTCTTTTTTCTTCTCTTTTCAGGTAATCGCTGGAATCCATGAGGGTCCAATTGGGATGGGGCATCGGGCTGCAGTTCTCATCTGCTGATCGTCGTCAAGTGTAGTGTGGAAGAGGGGTGAAGAACAGCCAGTTCAGCTGTCTGACCCCCTCCCGTCTGTGGCGCCGTCCAGTTGTTGCAGTGGGCATGGGTGAGTAAAGCATATGCATTAGCTTGCATACGCATAACTATTCTCACAATTATACATATCAAGAATCAAGTATGTACATTTGTGTGAATTGCAGTGAAGAAGAAATAGAAATATTTCATTAGTGGTGCAATAATAAAATAATATTATTTTGCTTTGTTTTTGTTTGTTTGTTTTTGCAATAATAAAATGAAATTGTATATATATATATATATTTTTTTTTCTTTTTTTTATATATTTTTTTTTTTTGCTTTATTTATTTTTTTTTCCTTTTTATATTTTTTGCTTTTTTTCAATATTATTGACTTGCTGTTTTTATTTTTATTTTATTTTTTTTCTCATTTTTGATTTTTCTTGTTTCAGGGTCGTTAATTGGTAGTCTTCTGTGGATGCTTGGCCGTTTTGAAGATAAGTGCATTTTGTGTTTTTTTTCTGTTTTGTTGTTTGTTGTTTAAATTTGTTAATTTGTGAGTTTTTTTTTTTTTCTCATTTCAGGTAAGCTTATTAGCATCTCTAGAGGCAGATAGAAGCATAGTAGATCATCCTCGTCGAATTTTTGTCCGTTTTGCAGGTAAGTGTATATTTTAAATTTTTGCTAGTTCTTATATTGTTATTAATTAGATGATTTTTAAAATTTTTCTCATTGCAGGTAAGCTTATTAACACTCTAGGGGCAGATAGAAGCGTCGTCAATCATTCTCGTCAATTTTTGTCCGTTTTGCAGGTAAGTGTATATTTTAAATTTTTGCTAGTTCTAATATTGTTATTAATTAGATGATTTTTTTAATTTTTCTCATTGCAGGAAAGTTTATTAACATCTCTAGGGGCAGATAGGAACGCCATTGGTCATCCTCGTCGAGTTTTTGGCCGTTTTGCAGGTAAGTGTATATTTTAAATTTTTGCTAGTTTTTATATTGTTATTAATTAGATGATATTTTTAATTTTTCTCATTGCAGGTAAGCTTATTAACATCTCTAGGGGCAGATAGAAGCGTCGTCAATCATCCTCGTCGAATTTTTGGCCGTTTTGCAGGTAAGTGTATATTTTAAATTTTTGCTAGTTTTAATAATGTTATTAATTAGATGATTTTTTAATTTTTTTCATTGCAGGTAAGCTTACTAACATCTCTAGGGGCAGATAGAAGCGTCGTCAATCATCCTCGTCGAATTTTTGGCCGCTTTGCAGGTAAGTGTATATTTTAAATTTTTGCTAGTTTTAATATTGTCATTAATTAGATGATTTTTTTAATTTTTCTCATTGCAGGTAAGTTTATTAACATCTCTAGGGGCAGATAGGAACGTCATTGGTCATCCTCGTCGAGTTTTTGGCCGTTTTGCAGGTAAGTGTATATTTTAAATTTTTGCTAGTTTTAATATTGTTATTAATTAGATGATTTTTTTAATTTTTTTCATTGCAGGTAAGCTTACTAACATCTCTAGGGGCAGATAGAAGCGTCGTCAATCATCCTCGTCGAATTTTTGGCCGTTTTGCAGGTAAGTGTATATTTTAAATTTTTGCTAGTTTTAATATTGTTATTAATTAGATGATTTTTTAAATTTTTTTCATTGCAGGTAAGCTTACTAACATCTCTAGGGGCAGATAGAAGCGTCGTCAATCATCCTCGTCGAATTTTTGGCCTTTTTGCAGGTAAGTGTATATTTTAAATTTTTGCTAGTTTTAATATTGTTATTAATTAGATGATTTTTTTAATTTTTCTCATTGCAGGTAAGCTTATTGGCATCACAAATGTTGATGTAAGCTACCTAGTACATTGCTACGCTCGTTGGCGTAGTTTTACTAGTAGTTGTGGAGCTGGTACGCCAGCTTGATGACGTCATCGCTGAGACCGCCTCGCACTCGTCGCTGAGGTCCATCAGCTCTCGGAGGTCAACCTCTTCGCGCCTTGGAGTCCTCTGCTGCATTGGCTCACCTGCATCCATGACTTGTTTTTGTTTGTTTGACTTCAATAAAGTAATAACTATAGTCATAATTTGTTCAATTTGTTTCTCCAGCCTCTCGAACATGGCCTTGTTTTGTTCAAGTAGCTCTTCAAGGCTACTTGACTTGGCTTGCTCGTCCTTTAGCTTCTGTTGTAGCCTAGCCAAGTGCCTTGCTGCTGGATTACGTCCATTGGATGCGGTTGTTGTTGTTGTTGGGCGTTTCTCTTTGTGGTTTATTGAGTATCGCTGTGTGTTAGTGGTGCGGTTGGTGGGCTTTGTGATTGGTGTTTGGGGTTGCTGTTGTTGGTGGTGTCGTCGCGTCTGTCTTTGTCGTTGTAGTTGTCATTTGTCAGTTATATTTCAGTAAAACTAAGCTAGAAAGCAGCTGCAGAGAGTCTTCCCAGTGGTCAACTAAAGCTCAAATGCAACGGGCTCCAAATTTGAGTGCGATCTTTAATTTGAGTCTCAGTCGCCCTATATAAAGGGCAGCAGCTGCAGCATTTCTTCAGTCGTCCAGGCACGGTGGGGATCAGCAGATCATGCAGTCCAGTGAAGTGAAGTGAAGTGTATAACGGATCGACTGACCGACAGAAGTGACTGAGCAACAGATCGACAAAACGACAGAGCCACTGAACAACAGTACAACTGACCGACAGACGACAAAATGACCGAGACAGAGTGACAGAGCCACTGAACAACAGTACAACTGATTGACAGAGCAACGAAATGACCGACTGACAGAGCCACTGAACAACAGTACAACTGACTGACAGAGCGAAAAAATGACCGAGTTACAGAGTGACAGAGCCACTGAACCACAGTACAACTGATTGACAGAACAGCGAAATGACAGAGTGACAGAGCCACTGAACAACAGTACAACTAACTGACAGAGCGACGAAATGACAGAGTGACTGAGTCACTGAACAACAGTACAACTGACTGACAGAGCGACGAAATGACAGAGTGACAGAGCCACTGAACAACAGGATGACTGACTGACAGAGCGACGAAATGACAGAGTGACTGAGCCACTGAATCATTTGTCAGAAGCTAGAAAGCAGCAGCAGAGAGTCTTCCCAGTGGTCAACTAAAGCTCAAATGCAACGAGCTCAAAATTTGAGTGCGATCTTGAATTTGAGTCTCAGTCGCCCTATATAAAGGGCAGCAGCTGCAGCATTTCTTCAGTCGTCCAGGCACGGTGGGGATCAGCAGATCATGCAGTCCAGTGTTCTCGTGTTCTCCTCCGGCACACATGAGCGCAATTATATATAGTTTAAGTATTAGCTATTGCACAGAGTGCTTTTCGCGGCGCGCGCCCACCGGCAGCGAGGCGGACAGAACGGCAAGTCTGCGCACTCGAACAGTCAGCAGTGGAGTATGCGCCAGCCAATTGCCTGCCGTGAAGCGGCAGTTACAAATTCTCTCTTTCAGAATTCTCTTATACTTAATTCAAGTCATTACTTTCACGAAGCAACATATTTGAATTTAAATTACTGCATTTATCGCACTTTGATATCGATGTTGCTTGGCCCGATAACATATCGGATGCCCTAGTTGCTTTGTGTTTTGTGCTGCTTACGTTATGCTAATTTGCCTACAGTTTTCTAGTATTTTTTTTCAGCATTTTTTAGCGTATTGACCTATCCGACAATGGTCACACGCAGGCGCCATGCAGAAGTGTGATATGTGAAATCAAATGACTACGAAACAAGACAAAACTGCAAGACTTAACGGCTAACATAAATACAATTTACATAGATTATTTACTAATTCTCTCTCTTTTTTTCTTCTCTTTTCAGGTAATCGCTGGAATCCATGAGGGTCCAATTGGGATGGGGCATCGGGCTGCAGTTCTCATCTGCTGATCGTCGTCAAGTGTAGTGTGGAAGAGGGGTGAAGAACAGCCAGTCCAGCTGTCTGACCCCCTCCCGTCTGTGGCGCCGTCCAGTTGTTGCAGTGGGCATGGGTGAGTAAAGCATATGCATTAGCTTGCATACGCATAACTATTCTCACAATTATACATATCAAGAATCAAGTATGTACATTTGTGTGAATTGCAGTGAAGAAGAAATAGAAATATTTCATTAGTGGTGCAATAATAAAATAATATTATTTTGCTTTGTTTTTGTTTGTTTGTTTTTGCAATAATAAAATGAAATTGTATATATATATATAAATATTTTTTTTTCTTTTTTTTATATATTTCTTTTTTGCTTTATTTATTTTTTTTTCCTTTTTATATTTTTTGCTTTTTTTTCAATATTATTGACTTGCTGTTTTTATTTTTATTTTATTTGTTTTCTCATTTTTGATTTTTCTTGTTTCAGGGTCGTTAATTGGTAGTCTTCTGTGGATGCTTGGCCGTTTTGAAGATAAGTGCATTTTGTGTTTTTTTTTTCTGTTTTGTTGTTTGTTGTTTAAATTTGTTAATTTGTGAGTTGTTTTTTTTTTCTCATTTCAGGTAAGCTTATTAGCATCTCTAGAGGCAGATAGAAGCATAGTAGATCATCCTCGTCGAATTTTTGTCCGTTTTGCAGGTAAGTGTATATTTTAAATTTTTGCTAGTTCTAATATTGTTATTAATTAGATGATTTTTTTTAATTTTTCTCATTGCAGGAAAGTTTATTAACATCTCTAGGGGCAGATAGGAACGCCATTGGTCATCCTCGTCGAGTTTTTGGCCGTTTTGCAGGTAAGTGTATATTTTAAATTTTTGCTAGTTTTTATATTGTTATTAATTAGATGATATTTTTAATTTTTCTCATTGCAGGTAAGCTTATTAACATCTCTAGGGGCAGATAGAAGCGTCGTCAATCATCCTCGTCGAATTTTTGGCCGTTTTGCAGGTAAGTGTATATTTTAAATTTTTGCTAGTTTTAATATTGTCATTAATTAGATGATTTTTTTAATTTTTTTCATTGCAGGTAAGCTTATTAACATCTCTAGGGGCAGATAGAAGCGTCGTCAATCATCCTCGTCGAGTTTTTGGCCGTTTTGCAGGTAAGTGTATATTTTAAATTTTTGCTAGTTTTAATATTGTTATTAATTAGATGATTTTTTTAATTTTTTTCATTGCAGGTAAGCTTACTAACATCTCTAGGGGCAGATAGAAGCGTCGTCAATCATCCTCGTCGAATTTTTGGCCGTTTTGCAGGTAAGTGTATATTTTAAATTTTTGCTAGTTTTAATATTGTTATTAATTAGATGATTTTTTTAATTTTTTCTCATTGCAGGTAAGTTTATTAACATCTCTAGGGGCAGATAGGAACGTCATTGGTCATCCTCGTCGAGTTTTTGGCCGTTTTGCAGGTAAGTGTATATTTTAAATTTTTGCTAGTTTTAATATTGTTATTAATTAGATGATTTTTTTAATTTTTTTCATTGCAGGTAAGCTTACTAACATCTCTAGGGGCAGATAGAAGCGTCGTCAATCATCCTCGTCGAATTTTTGGCCTTTTTGCAGGTAAGTGTATATTTTAAATTTTTGCTAGTTTTAATATTGTTATTAATTAGATGATTTTTTTAATTTTTCTCATTGCAGGTAAGCTTATTGGCATCACAAATGTTGATGTAAGCTACCTAGTACATTGCTACGCTCGTTGGCGTAGTTTTACTAGTAGTTGTGGAGCTGGTACGCCAGCTTGATGACGTCATCGCTGAGACCGCCTCGCACTCGTCGCTGAGGTCCATCAGCTCTCGGAGGTCAACCTCTTCGCGCCTTGGAGTCCTCTGCTGCATTGGCTCACCTGCATCCATGACTTGTTTTTGTTTGTTTGACTTCAATAAAGTAATAACTATAGTCATAATTTGTTCAATTTGTTTCTCCAGTCTCTCGAACATGGCCTTGTTTTGTTCAAGTAGCTCTTCAAGGCTACTTGACTTGGCTTGCTCGTCCTTTAGCTTCTGTTGTAGCCTAGCCAAGTGCCTTGCTGCTGGATTACGTCCATTGGATGCGGTTGTTGTTGTTGTTGGGCGTTTCTCTTTGTGGTTTATTGAGTATCGCTGTGTGTTAGTGGTGCGGTTGGTGGGCTTTGTGATTGGTGTTTGGGGTTGCTGTTGTTGGTGGTGTCGTCGCGTCTGTCTTTGTCGTTGTAGTTGTCATTTGTCAGTTATATTTCAGTAAAACTAAGCTAGAAAGCAGCTGCAGAGAGTCTTCCCAGTGGTCAACTAAAGCTCAAATGCAACGGGCTCCAAATTTGAGTGCGATCTTTAATTTGAGTCTCAGTCGCCCTATATAAAGGGCAGCAGCTGCAGCATTTCTTCAGTCGTCCAGGCACGGTGGGGATCAGCAGATCATGCAGTCCAGTGTTCTCGTGTTCTCCTCCGGCACACATGAGCGCAATTATATATAGTTTAAGTATTAGCTATTGCACAGAGTGCTTTTCGCGGCGCGCGCCCACCGGCAGCGAGGCGGACAGAACGGCAAGTCTGCGCACTCGAACAGTCAGCAGTGGAGTATGCGCCAGCCAATTGCCTGCCGTGAAGCGGCAGTTACAAATTCTCTCTTTCAGAATTCTCTTATACTTAATTCAAGTCATTACTTTCACGAAGCAACATATTTGAATTTAAATTACTGCATTTATCGCACTTTGATATCGATGTTGCTTGGCCCGATAACATATCGGATGCCCTAGTTGCTTTGTGTTTTGTGCTGCTTACGTTATGCTAATTTGCCTACAGTTTTCTAGTATTTTTTTCAGCATTTTTTAGCGTATTGACCTATCCGACAATGGTCACACGCAGGCGCCATGCAGAAGTGTGATATGTGAAATCAAATGACTACGAAACAAGACAAAACTGCAAGACTTAACGGCTAACATAAATACAATTTACATAGATTATTTACTAATTCTCTCTCTTTTTTTCTTCTCTTTTCAGGTAATCGCTGGAATCCATGAGGGTCCAATTGGGATGGGGCATCGGGCTGCAGTTCTCATCTGCTGATCGTCGTCAAGTGTAGTGTGGAAGAGGGGTGAAGAACAGCCAGTTCAGCTGTCTGACCCCCTCCCGTCTGTGGCGCCGTCCAGTTGTTGCAGTGGGCATGGGTGAGTAAAGCATATGCATTAGCTTGCATACGCATAACTATTCTCACAATTATACATATCAAGAATCAAGTATGTACATTTGTGTGAATTGCAGTGAAGAAGAAATAGAAATATTTCATTAGTGGTGCAATAATAAAATAATATTATTTTGCTTTGTTTTTGTTTGTTTGTTTTTGCAATAATAAAATGAAATTGTATATATATATATATTTTTTTTTTTTTTTTTTATATATTTCTTTTTTGCTTTATTTATTTTTTTTCCTTTTTATATTTTTTGCTTTTTTTTTTCAATATTATTGACTTGCTGTTTTTATTTTTATTTTATTTGTTTTCTCATTTTTGATTTTTCTTGTTTCAGGGTCGTTAATTGGTAGTCTTCTGTGGATGCTTGGCCGTTTTGAAGATAAGTGCATTTTGTGTTTTTTTTTCTGTTTTGTTGTTTGTTGTTTAAATTTGTTAATTTGTGAGTTCTTTTTTTTTTCTCATTTCAGGTAAGCTTATTAGCATCTCTAGAGGCAGATAGAAGCATAGTAGATCATCCTCGTCGAATTTTTGTCCGTTTTGCAGGTAAGTGTATATTTTAAATTTTTGCTAGTTCTTATATTGTTATTAATTAGATGATTTTTAAAATTTTTCTCATTGCAGGTAAGCTTATTAACACTCTAGGGGCAGATAGAAGCGTCGTCAATCATTCTCGTCGAATTTTTGTCCGTTTTGCAGGTAAGTGTATATTTTAAATTTTTGCTAGTTTTAATATTGTTATTAATTAGATGATTTTTTTTAATTTTTCTCATTGCAGGAAAGTTTATTAACATCTCTAGGGGCAGATAGGAACGTCATTGGTCATCCTCGTCGAGTTTTTGGCCGTTTTGCAGGTAAGTGTATATTTTAAATTTTTGCTAGTTTTTATATTGTTATTAATTAGATGATTTTTTTAATTTTTCTCATTGCAGGAAAGTTTATTAACATCTCTAGGGGCAGATAGAAGCGTCGTCAATCATCCTCGTCGAGTTTTTGGCCGTTTTGCAGGTAAGTGTATATTTTAAATTTTTGCTAGTTTTTAATATTGTTATTAATTAGATGATTTTTTTTAATTTTTCTCATTGCAGGTAAGCTTATTAACATCTCTAGGGGCAGATAGAAGCGTCGTCAATCATCCTCGTCGAATTTTTGGCCGTTTTGCAGGTAAGTGTATATTTTAAATTTTTGCTAGTTTTAATATTGTTATTAATTAGATGATTTTTTTTAATTTTTCTCATTGCAGGTAAGTTTATTAACATCTCTAGGGGCAGATAGGAACGTCATTGGTCATCCTCGTCGAGTTTTTGGCCGTTTTGCAGGTAAGTGTATATTTTAAATTTTTGCTAGTTTTAATATTGTTATTAATTAGATGATTTTTTTAATTTTTTTTCATTGCAGGTAAGCTTATTAACATCTCTAGGCGCAGATAGAAGCGTCGTCAATCATCTTCGTCGAATTTTTTGCCGTTTTGCAGGTAAGTGTATATTTTAAATTTTTGCTAGTTTTTATATTGTTATTAATTAGATGATTTTTTTAATTTTTCTCATTGCAGGTAAGCTTATTAACATCTCTAGGGGCAGATAGGAAGCGTCGTAAATCATCCTCGTCGAGTTTTTGGCCGTTTTGCAGGTAAGTGTATATTTTACATTTTTGCTAGTTTTAATATTGTTATTAATTAGATGATTTTTAAATTTTTCTCATTGCAGGTAAGCTTACTAACATCTCTAGGGGCAGATAGAAGCGTCGTCAATCATCCTCGTCGAATTTTTGGCCGTTTTGCAGGTAAGTGTATATTTTAAATTTTTGCTAGTTTTAATATTGTTATTAATTAGATGATTTTTTTAATTTTTCTCATTGCAGGTAAGTTTATTAACATCTCTAGGGGCAGATAGGAACGTCATTGGTCATCCTCGTCGAGTTTTTGGCCGTTTTGCAGGTAAGTGTATATTTTAAATTTTTGCTAGTTTTTATATTGTTATTAATTAGATGATTTTTTTAATTTTTTCTCATTGCAGGTAAGCTTATTAACATCTCTAGGGGCAGATAGAAGCGTCGTCAATCATCCTCGTCGAATTTTTGGCCGTTTTGCAGGTAAGTGTATATTTTAAAATGTTGCTAGTTTTTATATTGTTATTAATTAGATGATTTTTTTTTAATTTTTCTCATTGCAGGTAAGCTTATTAACATCTCTAGGGGCAGATAGAAGCGTCGTCAATCATCCTCGTCGAATTTTATGCCGTTTTGCAGGTAAGTGTATATTTTAAATTTTTGCTAGCTCTAATATTGTTATTAATTAGATGATTTTTTTAATTTTTCTCATTGCAGGAAAGTTTATTAACATCTCTAGGGGCAGATAGGAACGTCATTGGTCATCCTCGTCGAGTTTTTGGCCGTTTTGCAGGTAAGTGTATATTTTAAATTTTTGCTAGTTTTTATATTGTTATTAATTAGATGATTTTTTTAATTTTTTCTCATTGCAGGTAAGCTTATTAACATCTCTAGGGGCAGATAGAAGCGTCGTCAATCATCCTCGTCGAATTTTTGGCCGTTTTGCAGGTAAGTGTATATTTTAAATTTTTGCTAGTTTTAATATTGTTATTAATTAGATGATTTTTTTAATTTTTCTCATTGCAGGTAAGTTTATTAACATCTCTAGGGGCAGATAGGAACGTCATTGGTCACCCTCGTCGAGTATTTGGCCGTTTTGCAGGTAAGTGTATATTTTAAATTTTTGCTAGTTTTAATATTGTTATTAATTAGATGATTTTTTTTAAATTTTTCTCATTGCAGGTAAGCTTATTAACATCTCTAGGGGCAGATAGAAGCGTCGTCAATCATCTTCGTCGAATTTTTTGCCGTTTTGCAGGTAAGTGTATATTTTAAATTTTTGCTAGTTTTTATATTGTTATTAATTAGATGATATTTTTAATTTTTCTCATTGCAGGCAAGCTTATTAACATCTCTAGGGGCAGATAGAAGCGTCGTCAATCATCCTCGTCGAATTTTTGGCCGTTTTGCAGGTAAGTGTATATTTTAAATTTTTGCTAGTTCTAATATTGTTATTAATTAGATGATTTTTTAAATTTTTCTCATTGCAGGTAAGCTTATTAACACTCTAGGGGCAGATAGAAGCGTCGTCAATCATCCTCGTCGAATTTTTGGCCGTTTTGCAGGTAAGTGTATATTTTAAATTTTTGCTAGTTTTAATATTGTCATTAATTAGATGATTTTTTTAATTTTTCTCATTGCAGGTAAGTTTATTAACATCTCTAGGGGCAGATAGGAACGCCATTGGTCATCATCGTCGAGTTTTTGGCCGTTTTGCAGGTAAGTGTATATTTTAAATTTTTTCTAGTTATACTCATTCACGAAAGTGAATCAGTATATTGGTTTTGTGCAATGTCCGTCTTGCTGTCCGTCCGTCTGTCCGTCTGTCCGTATGAACGCAATCTATTTCGGCGCTATTGAAGCTAGAGACGTGAAATTTGGAACACATACTCATGTATATCTCCGATTTATAAAGTGTTAAAATTTTCCCGATCCGCCCACTAGGGGCGTGGCAAATCGGAAAATGCATTTTCCGATATACCAGAAATCATGTTTGTTGAAGAGCTAGAAAGCTGAAATTTGGTATGTAGGTCCGCGTTGACCACCCAAGATCACAAGCTATGGCGGATATATCTACGCCCATTGGGGGCGTGGCAAATCGGATAAAACTGTATCTCCTAAAGTTGTCAACCTAGAATGCTGAAATTTTGCACGTCAGCTAATGGTATGATTCTATAAAGTCTAAAGATAAATTATAAGTCTACGCCCATTGGGGGCGTGGCAAATCGGACCTGAAGATATAGTGATTTTTTAAATTCTCCTATATTTTGGACACTATTGATGGCAGAGACCTCAAATTTTGTATATATACTCGGTTGGTGGGCTTTGTGATTGGTGTTTGGGGTTGCTGTTGTTGGTGGTGTCGTCGCGTCTGTCTTTGTCGTTGTAGTTGTCATTTGTCAGTTATATTTCAGTAAAACTAAGCTAGAAAGCAGCTGCAGAGAGTCTTCCCAGTGGGCAACTAAAGCTCAAATGCAACGGGCTCCAAATTTGAGTGCGATCTTTAATTTGAGTCTCAGTCGCCCTATATAAAGGGCAGCAGCTGCAGCATTTCTTTAGTCGTCCAGGCACGGTGGGGATCAGCAGATCATGCAGTCCAGTGATCTCGTGTTCTCCTCCGGCACACATGAGCGCAATTATGTATAGTTTAAGTATTAGCTATTGCACAGAGTGCTTTTCGCGGCGCGCGCCCACCGGCAGCGAGGCGGACAGAACGGCAAGTCTGCGCACTCGAACAGTCAGCAGTGGAGTATGCGCCAGCCAATTGCCTGCCGTGAAGCGGCAGTTACAAATTCTCTCTTTCAGAATTCTCTTATACTTAATTCAAGTCATTACTTTCACGAAGCAACATATTTGAATTTAAATTACTGCATTTATCGCACTTTGATATCGATGTTGCTTGGCCCGATAACATATCGGATGCCCTAGTTGCTTTGTGTTTTGTGCTGCTTACGTTATGCTAATTTGCCTACAGTTTTCTAGTATTTTTTTCAGCATTTTTTAACGTATTGACCTATCCGACAATGGTCACACGCAGGCGCCATGCAGAAGTGTGATATGTGAAATCAAAAGACTACGAAACAAGACAAAACTGCAAGACTTAACAGCTAACATAAATACAATTTACATAGATTATTTACTAATTCTCTCTCTTTTTTCTTCTCTTTTCAGGTAATCGCTGGAATCCATGAGGGTCCAATTGGCATGGGGCATCGGGCTGCAGTTCTCATCTGCTGATCGTCGTCAAGTGTAGTGTGGAAGAGGGGGGAATAACAGCCAGTCCAGCTGTCTGACCCCCTCCCGTCTGTGGCGCCATCCAGTTGTTGCAGTGGGCATGGGTGGGTACAGCATATGCATTAGCTTGCATACACATAACTATTCTCACAATTATACATATCAAGAATCAAGTATGTACATTTGTGTGAATTGCAGTGAAGAAGAAATAGAAATATTTCATTAGTGGTGCAATAATAAAATAATATTATTTTGCTTTGTTTTTGTTTGTTTGTTTTTGCAATAATAAAATGAAATTATATATATATATATTTTTTTCTTTTTTTTTTTTATATTTCTTTTTTGCTTTATTTATTTTTTTCCTTTTTTTTATGTATATATATTTTTTCCTTTTTTTTTCAATATTATTGATTTGCTGTTTTTATTTTTATTTTATTTGTTTTCTCATTTTTGATTTTTCTTGTTTCAGGGTCGTTAATTGGCAGTCTTCTGTGGATGCTTGGCCGTTTTGAAGATAAGTGCATTTTGTGTTGTTTTCTGTTTTGTTGTTTAAATTTGTTAACTTGTGAGTTCTTTTTTTTTTCTCATTTCAGGTAAGCTTATTAGCATCTCTAGGGGCAGATAGAAGCATAGTAGATCATCCTCGTCGAATTTTTGTCCGTTTTGCAGGTAAGTGTATATTTTAAATTTTTGCTAGTTCTAATATTGTTATTAATTAGATGATTTTTAAAATTTTTCTCATTGCAGGTAAGCTTATTAACACTCTAGGGGCAGATAGAAGCGTCGTCAATCATCCTCGTCGAATTTTTGGCCGTTTTGCAGGTAAGTGTATATTTTAAATGTTTGCTAGTTTTAATATTGTCATTAATTAGATGATTTTTTTAATTTTTCTCATTGCAGGTAAGTTTATTAACATCTCTAGGGGCAGATAGGAACGCCATTGGTCATCCTCGTCGAGTTTTTGGCCGTTTTGCAGGTAAGTGTATATTTTAAATTTTTTCTAGTTATACTCATTCACGAAAGTGAATCAGTATATTGGTTTTGTGCAATGTCCGTCTTACTGTCCGTCCGTCTGTCCGTATGAACGCAATCTATTTCGGCGCTATTGAAGCTAGAGACGTGAAATTTGGAACACATACTCATGTATATCTCCGATTTATAAAGTGTTAAAATTTTCCCGATCCGCCCACTAGGGGCGTGGCAAATCGGAAAATGCATTTTCCGATATACCAGAAATCATGTTTGTTGAAGAGCTAGAAAGCTGAAATTTGGTATGTAGGTCCGCGTTGACCACCCAAGATCACAAGCTATGGCGGATATATCTACGCCCATTGGGGGCGTGGCAAATCGGATAAAACTGTATCTCCTAAAGTTGTCAACCTAGAATGCTGAAATTTTGCACGTCAGCTAATGGTATGATTCTATAAAGTCTAAAGATAAATTATAAGTCTACGCCCATTGGGGGCGTGGCAAATCGGACCTGAAGATATAGTGATTTTTTAAATTCTCCTATATTTTGGACACTATTGATGGCAGAGACCTCAAATTTTGTATATATACTCGGACTGATCACCCAAGACCAAAAGTTTTGTCGGATATATGTCCGCCCACAGGGGGCGTGGCAAACCGCAAAAGTTTATATCTCCAAAAGTATAATAGCTAGAAGCTTCAAATTTGAATAGTTGAGTTACTGGTAGCCTTCTCTATCGATTCCCCAAAAATAATTTTTACGCCTCTATAGGGGCGTGGCATATCGAAAAATACCCTGTAATTTTCACATTTCTTGAGGGTAAGCATTCAAACTTTGCAGTTAGGGTACCGTTATCTCTTTCTAAAAACTGACCAAAAATGAGGTGTCTACGCCCAGTTGGGGCGTGGCAAATCGGAAAAACCTGTATATTCTACAGTATTAGAGCGAAACTTAACTACTAAATTGTTGATGGGATGTGAATGAGTATTCCGCAGTCGGTAACGCCCGACTGCAACGTTCTTACTTGTTTTTATATTGTTATTAATTAGATGTTTTTTTTTTTTTAATTTTTCTCATTGCAGGTAAGTTTATTAACATCTCTAGGGGCAGATAGGAACGTCATTGGTCATCCTCGTCGAGTTTTTGGCCGTTTTGCAGGTAAGTGTATATTTTAAATTTTTGTTGGTTTTTATATTGTTATTAATTAGATGATTTTTTTTAATTGTTCTCATTGCAGGTAAGCTTATTAACATCTCTAGGCGCAGATAGAAGCGTCGTCAATCATCTTCTTCGAATTTTTGGCCGTTTTGCAGGTAAGTGTATATTTTAAATTTTTGCTAGTTTTTATATTGTTATTAATTAGATGATTTTTTTTAATTTTTCTCATTGCAGGTAAGCTTATTAACATCTCTAGGGGCAGATAGGAACGTGATTGGTCATCCTCGTCGAATTTTTGGCCGTTTTGCAGGTAAGTGTATATTTTACATTTTTTGCTAGTTTTAATATTGTTATTAATTAGATGACTGTTTTAATTTTTCTCATTAACATCTCTAGGGGCAGATAGGAACGTCATTGGTCATCCTCGTCGAGTTTTTGGCCGTTTTGCAGGTAAGTGTATATTTTAAATTTTTGCTAGTTTTTATATTGTTATTAATTAGATGATTTTTTTTATTTGTTCTCATTGCAGGTAAGCTTATTAACATCTCTAGGCGCAGATAGAAGCGTCGTCAATCATCTTCGTCGAATTTTTTGCCGTTTTGCAGGTAAGTGTATATTTTACATTTTTGCTAGTTTTTATATTGTTATTAATTAGATGATATTTTTAATTTTTCTCATTGCAGGTAAGCTTATGAACATCTCTAGGGGCAGATAGGAACGCCATTGGTCATCCTCGTCGAGTTTTTGGCCGTTTTGCAGGTAAGTGTATATTTTAAATTTTTTCTAGTTATACTCATTCACGAAAGTGAATCAGTATATTGGTTTTGTGCAATGTCCGTCTTACTGTCCGTCCGTCTGTCCGTATGAACGCAATCTATTTCGGCGCTATTGAAGCTAGAGACGTGAAATTTGGAACACATACTCATGTATATCTCCGATTTATAAAGTGTTAAAATTTTCCCGATCCGCCCACTAGGGGCGTGGCAAATCGGAAAATGCATTTTCCGATATACCAGAAATCATGTTTGTTGAAGAGCTAGAAAGCTGAAATTTGGTATGTAGGTCCGCGTTGACCACCCAAGATCACAAGCTATGGCGGATATATCTACGCCCATTGGGGGCGTGGCAAATCGGATAAAACTGTATCTCCTAAAGTTGTCAACCTAGAATGCTGAAATTTTGCACGTCAGCTAATGGTATGATTCTATAAAGTCTAAAGATAAATTATAAGTCTACGCCCATTGGGGGCGTGGCAAATCGGACCTGAAGATATAGTGATTTTTTAAATTCTCCTATATTTTGGACACTATTGATGGCAGAGACCTCAAATTTTGTATATATACTCGGACTGATCACCCAAGACCAAAAAGTTTTGTCGGATATATGTCCGCCCACAGGGGGCGTGGCAAACCGCAAAAGTTTATATCTCCAAAAGTATAATAGCTAGAAGCTTCAAATTTGAATAGTTGAGTTACTGGTAGCCTTCTCTATCGATTCCCCAAAAATAATTTTTACGCCTCTATAGGGGCGTGGCATATCGAAAAATACCCTGTAATTTTCACATTTCTTGAGGGTAAGCATTCAAACTTTGCAGTTAGGGTACCGTTATCTCTTTCTAAAAACTGACCAAAAATGAGGTGTCTACGCCCAGTTGGGGCGTGGCAAATCGGAAAAACCTGTATATTCTACAGTATTAGAGCGAAACTTAACTACTAAATTGTTGATGGGATGTGAATGAGTATTCCGCAGTCGGTAACGCCCGACTGCAACGTTCTTACTTGTTTTTATATTGTTATTAATTAGATGTTTTTTTTTTTTAATTTTTCTCATTGCAGGTAAGTTTATTAACATCTCTAGGGGCAGATAGGAACGTCATTGGTCATCCTCGTCGAGTTTTTGGCCGTTTTGCAGGTAAGTGTATATTTTAAATTTTTGCTGGTTTTTATATTGTTATTAATTAGATGATTTTTTTAATTGTTCTCATTGCAGGTAAGCTTATTAACATCTCTAGGCGCAGATAGAAGCGTCGTCAATCATCTTCTTCGAATTTTTGGCCGTTTTGCAGGTAAGTGTATATTTTAAATTTTTGCTAGTTTTTATATTGTTATTAATTAGATGATTTTTTTAATTTTTCTCATTGCAGGTAAGCTTATTAACATCTCTAGGGGCAGATAGGAACGTGATTGGTCATCCTCGTCGAATTTTTGGCCGTTTTGCAGGTAAGTGTATATTTTACATTTTTGCTAGTTTTAATATTGTTATTAATTAGATGACTGTTTTAATTTTTCTCATTAACATCTCTAGGGGCAGATAGGAACGTCATTGGTCATCCTCGTCGAGTTTTTGGCCGTTTTGCAGGTAAGTGTATATTTTAAATTTTTGCTAGTTTTTATATTGTTATTAATTAGATGATTTTTTTAATTTTTCTCATTGCAGGTAAGCTTATTAACATCTCTAGGCGCAGATAGAAGCGTCGTCAATCATCTTCGTCGAATTTTTTGCCGTTTTGCAGGTAAGTGTATATTTTAAATTTTTGCTAGTTTTTATATTGTTATTAATTAGATGATATTTTTAATTTTTCTCATTGCAGGTAAGCTTATGAACATCTCTAGGGGCAGATAGAAGCGTCGTCAATCATCCCCGTAGAATTTTTGGCCGTTTTGCAGGTAAGTGTATATTTTAAATTTTTGCTAGTTTTTATATTGTTATTAATTAGATGATTTTTTTAATTTTTCTCATTGCAGGTAAGTTTATTAACATCTCTAGGGGCAGATAGGAACGTCATTGGTCATCCTCGTCGAGTTTTTGGCCGTTTTGCAGGTAAGTGTATATTTTAAATTTTTGCTAGTTTTTATATTGTTATTAATTAGATGATTTTTTTTTTAATTTTTGTCATTGCATGTAAGCTTACTAACATCTCTAGGGGCAGATAGAAGCGTCGTCAATCATCCTCGTCGAATTTATGGCCGTTTTGCAGGTAAGTGTATATTTTAAATTTTTGTTAGTTTTAATATTGTCATTAATTAGATGATTTTTTAAATTTTTCTCATTGCAGGTAAGTTTATTAACATCTCTAGGGGCAGATAGGAACGCCATTGGTCATCCTCGTCGAGTTTTTGGCCGTTTTGCAGGTAAGTGTATATTTTAAATTTTTGCTAGTTTTTATATTGTTATTAATTAGATGATTTTTTTAATTTTTCTCATTGCAGGTAAGCTTCTTAACACTCTAGGGGCAGATAGAAGCGTCGTCAATCATCCTCGTCGAATTTTATGCCGTTTTGCAGGTAAGTGTATATTTTAAATTTTGCTAGCTCTAATATTGTTATTAATTAGATGATTTTTTTAATTTTTCTCATTGCAGGAAAGTTTATTAACAGCTCTAGGGGCAGATAGGAACGTCATTGGTCATCCTCGTTGAGTTTTTGGCCGTTTTGCAGGTAAGTGTATATTTTAAATTTTTGCTAGTTTTTATATTGTTATTAATTAGATGATTTTTTAAAATTTTTCTCATTGCAGGTAAGCTTATTAACATCTCTAGGGGCAGATAGGAACGTCATCGGTCATCCTCGTCGAATTTTTGGCCGTTTTGCAGGTAAGTGTATATTTTACATTTTTGCTAGTTTTAATATTGTTATTAATTAGATGATTTTTTTAATTTTTTCTCATTGCAGGTAAGCTTATTAACATCTTTAGGGGCAGATAGAAGCGTCGTCAATCATCCTCGTCGAATTTTTGGCCGTTTTGCAGGTAAGTGTATATTTTAAAATGTTGCTAGTTTTTATATTGTTATTAATTAGATGACATTTTTTTAATTTTTCTCATTGCAGGTAAGCTTCGTAACACTCTAGGGGCAGATAGAAGCGTCGTCAATCATCCTCGTCGAATTTTATGCCGTTTTGCAGGTAAGTGTATATTTTAAATTTTTGCTAGCTCTAATATTCTTATTAATTAGATGATTTTTAAAATTTTTCTCATTGCAGGAAAGTTTATTAACATCTCTAGGGGCAGATAGGAACGTCATTGGTCATCCTCGTCGAGTTTTTGGCCGTTTTGCAGGTAAGTGTATATTTTAAATTCTTGCTAGTTTTAATATTGTTATTAATTAGATGATTGTTTTAATTTTTCTCATTAACATCTCTAGGGGCAGATAGGAACGTCATTGGTCATCCTCGTCGAGTTTTTGGCCGTTTTGCAGGTAAGTGTATATTTTAAATTTTTGCTAGTTTTTATATTGTTATTAATTAGATGATTTTTTTAATTGTTCTCATTGCAGGTAAGCTTATTAACATCTCTAGGCGCAGATAGAAGCGTCGTCAATCATCTTCGTCGAATTTTTTGCCGTTTTGCAGGTAAGTGTATATTTTAAATTGTTGCTAGTTTTTATATTGTTATTAATTAGATTATTTTTTTAAATTTTTCTCATTGCAGGTAAGCTTATTAACATCTCTAGGGGCAGATAGAAGCGTCGTCAATCATCCTCGTCGAATTTTTGGCCGTTTTGCAGGTAAGTGTATATTTTAAATTTTTGCTAGTTTTAATATTGTTATTAATTAGATGATTTTTTTAATTTTTCTCATTGCAGGTAAGTTTATTAACATCTCTAGGGGCAGATAGGAACGTCATTGGTCATCTTCGTCGAGTATTTGGCCGTTTTGCAGGTAAGTGTATATTTTAAATTTTTGCTAGTTTTAATATTGTTATTAATTAGATGATTTTTTTAATTTTTCTCATTGCAGGTAAGCTTATTAACATCTCTAGGGGCAGATAGAAGCGTCGTCAATCATCCTCGTCGCATTTTTGGCCGTTTTGCAGGTAAGTGTATATTTTAAATTTTTGCTAGTTTTAATATTGTCATTAATTAGATGATATTTTTAATTTTTCTCATTGCAGGTAAGCTTATTAACATCTCTAGGGGCAGATAGAAGCGTCGTCAATCATTCTCGTCGAATTTTTGGCCGTTTTGCAGGTAAGTGTATTTTTTAAATTTTTGCTAGTTTTAATATTGTTATTAATTAGATGATTTTTTTAATTTTTCTCATTGCAGGTAAGCTTATTGGCATCACAAATGTTGATGTAAGCTACCTAGTACATTGCTACGCTCGTTGGCGTAGTTTTACTAGTAGTTGTGGAGCTGGTACGCCAGCTTGATGACGTCATCGCTGAGACCGCCTCGCACTCGTCGCTGAGGTCCATCAGCTCTCGGAGGTCAACCTCTTCGCGCCTTGGAGTCCTCTGCTGCATTGGCTCACCTGCATCCATGACTTGTTTTTGTTTGTTTGACTTCAATAAAGTAATAACTATAGTCATAATTTGTTCAATTTGTTTCTCCAGCCTCTCGAACATGGCCTTGTTTTGTTCAAGTAGCTATTCAAGGCTACTTGACTTGGCTTGCTCGTCCTTTAGCTTCTGTTGTAGCCTAGCCAAGTGCCTTGCTGCTGGATTACGTCCATTGGATACGGTTGTTGTTGTTGTTGGGCGTTTCTCTTTGTGGTTTATTGAGTATCGCTGTGTGTTAGTGGTGCGGTTGGTGGGCTTTGTGATTGGTGTTTGGGGTTGCTGTTGTTGGTGGTGTCGTCGCGTCTGTCTTTGTCGTTGTATTTGTCATTTGTCAGTTATATTTCAGTAAAACTAAGCTAGAAAGCAGCTGCAGAGAGTCTTCCCAGTGGTCAACTAAAGCTCAAATGCAACGGGCTCCAAATTTGAGTGCGATCTTTAATTTGAGTCTCAGTCGCCCTATATAAAGGGCAGCAGCTGCAGCATTTCTTCAGTCGTCCAGGCACGGTGGGGATCAGCAGATCATGCAGTCCAGTGATCTCGTGCTCTCCTCCGGCACACATGAGCGCAATTATATATAGTTTAAGTATTAGCTATTGCACAGAGTGCTTTTCGCGGCGCGCGCCCACCGGCAGCGAGGCGGACAGAACGGCAAGTCTGCGCACTCGAACAGTCAGCAGTGGAGTATGCGCCAGCCAATTGCCTGCCGTGAAGCGGCAGTTACAAATTCTCTCTTTCAGAATTCTCTTATACTTAATTCAAGTCATTACTTTCACGAAGCAACATATTTGAATTTAAATTACTGCATTTATCGCATTTTGATATCGATGTTGCTTGGCCCGATAACATATCGGATGCCCTAGTTGCTTTGTGTTTTGTGCTGCTTACGTTATGCTAATTTGCCTACAGTTTTCTAGTATTTTTTTCAGCATTTTTTAGGGTATTGACCTATCCGACAATGGTCACACGCAGGCGCCATGCAGAAGTGTGATATGTGAAATCAAAAGACTACGAAACAAGACAAAACTGCAAGACTTAACAGCTAACATAAATACAATTTACATAGATTATTTGCTAATTCTCTCTCTTTTTTCTTCTCTTTTCAGGTAATCGCTGGAATCCATGAGGGTCCAATTGGCATGGGGCATCGGGCTGCAGTTCTCATCTGCTGATCGTCCTCAAGTGTAGCGTTAGAGAGGGGGGAATAACAGCCAGTCCAGCTGTCTGACCCCCTCCCGTCTGTGGCGACGTCCAGTTGTTGCAGTGGTCATGGGTGGGTACAGCATATGCATTAGCTTGCATACGCATAACTATTCTCACAATTATACATATCAAGAATCAAGTATGTACATTTGTGTGAATTGCAGTGAAGAAGAAATAGAAATATTTCATTAGTGGTGCAATAATAAAATAATATTATTTTGCTTTGTTTTTGTTTGTTTTTGCAATAATAAAATGAAATTATATATATATATATTTTTTTTTTCTTATTTTTTTTATTTCTTTTTTGCTTTATTTTTTTTTTCCTTTTTTTTATGTATATATATTTTTTCCTTTTTTTTCAATATTATTGATTTGCTGTTTTTATTTTTATTTTATTTTTTTTGCTCATTTTTGATTTTTCTTGTTTCAGGGTCGTTAATTGGCAGTCTTCTGTGGATGCTTGGCCGTTTTGAAGATAAGTGCATTTTGTGTTGTTTTCTGTTTTGTTGTTTAAATTTGTTAATTTGTGAGTTCTTTTTTTTTTCTCATTTCAGGTAAGCTTATTAGCATCTCTAGGGGCAGATAGAAGCATAGTAGATCATCCTCGTCGAATTTTTGTCCGTTTTGCAGGTAAGTGTATATTTTAAATTTTTGCTAGTTCTAATATTGTTATTAATTAGATGATTTTTAAAATTTTTCTCATTGCAGGTAAGCTTATTAACACTCTAGGGGCAGATAGAAGCGTCGTCAATCATCCTCGTCGAATTTTTGGCCGTTTTGCAGGTAAGTGTATATTTTAAATTTTTGCTAGTTTTAATATTGTCATTAATTAGATGATTTTTTTAATTTTTCTCATTGCAGGTAAGTTTATTAACATCTCTAGGGGCAGATAGGAACGCCATTGGTCATCCTCGTCGAGTTTTTGGCCGTTTTGCAGGTAAGTGTATATTTTAAATTTTTTCTAGTTATACTCATTCACGAAAGTGAATCAGTATATTGGTTTTGTGCAATGTCCGTCTTACTGTCCGTCCGTCTGTCCGTATGAAACGCAATCTATTTCGGCGCTATTGAAGCTAGAGACGTGAAATTTGGAACACATACTCATGTATATCTCCGATTTATAAAGTGTTAAAATTTTTCCCGATCCGCCCACTAGGGGCGTGGCAAATCGGAAAATGCATTTTCCGATATACCAGAAATCATGTTTGTTGAAGAGCTAGAAAGCTGAAATTTGGTATGTAGGTCCGCGTTGACCACCCAAGATCACAAGCTATGGCGGATATATCTACGCCCATTGGGGGCGTGGCAAATCGGATAAAACTGTATCTCCCAAAGTTGTCAACCTAGAATGCTGAAATTTTGCACGTCAGCTAATGGTATGATTCTATAAAGTCTAAAGATAAATTATAAGTCTACGCCCATTGGGGGCGTGGCAAATCGGACCTGAAGATATAGTGATTTTTTAAATTCTCCTATATTTTGGACACTATTGATGGCAGAGACCTCAAATTTTGTATATATACTCGGACTGATCACCCAAGACCAAAAAGTTTTGTCGGATATATGTCCGCCCACAGGGGGCGTGGCAAACCGCAAAAGTTTATATCTCCAAAAGTATAATAGCTAGAAGCTTCAAATTTGAATAGTTGAGTTACTGGTAGCCTTCTCTATCGATTCCCCAAAAATAATTTTTACGCCTCTATAGGGGCGTGGCATATCGAAAAATACCCTGTAATTTTCACATTTCTTGAGGGTAAGCATTCAAACTTTGCAGTTTGGGTACCGTTATCTCTTTCTAAAAACTGACCAAAAATGAGGTGTCTACGCCCAGTTGGGGCGTGGCAAATCGGAAAAACCTGTATATTCTACAGTATTAGAGCGAAACTTAACTACTAAATTGTTGATGGGATGTGAATGAGTATTCCGCAGTCGGTAACGCCCGACTGCAACGTTCTTACTTGTTTTTATATTGTTATTAATTAGATGTTTTTTTTTTTTTTAATTTTTCTCATTGCAGGTAAGTTTATTAACATCTCTAGGGGCAGATAGGAACGTCATTGGTCATCCTCGTCGAGTTTTTGGCCGTTTTGCAGGTAAGTGTATATTTTAAATTTTTGCTGGTTTTTATATTGTTATTAATTAGATGATTTTTTTTTAATTGTTCTCATTGCAGGTAAGCTTATTAACATCTCTAGGCGCAGATAGAAGCGTCGTCAATCATCTTCTTCGAATTTTTGGCGGTCTTGCAGGTATGTGTATATTTTAAATTTTTGCTAGTTTTAATATTGTTATTAATTAGATGATTTTTTTTTTTTTAATTTTTCTCATTGCAGGTAAGTTTATTAACATCTCTAGGGGCAGATAGGAACGTCATTGGTCATCCTCGTCGAGTTTTTGGCCGTTTTGCAGGTAAGTGTATATTTTAAATTTTTGCTAGTTTTTATATTGTTATTAATTAGATGATTTGTTTAATTTTTCTCATTGCAGGTAAGCTTCTTAACACTCTAGGGCAGATAGAAGCGTCGTCAATCATCCTCGTCGAATTTTATGCCGTTTTGCAGGTAAGTGTATATTTTAAATTTTGCTAGCTCTAATATTGTTATTAATTAGATGATTTTTTTTTAATTTTTCTCATTGCAGGAAAGTTTATTAACATCTCTAGGGGGCAGATAGGAACGTCATTGGTCATCCTCGTCGAGTTTTTGGCCGTTTTGCAGGTAAGTGTATATTTTAAATTTTTGCTAGTTTTTATATTGTTATTAATTAGATGATTTGTTTAATTTTTCTCATTGCAGGTAAGCTTCTTAACACTCTAGGGCAGATAGAAGCGTCGTCAATCATCCTCGTCGAATTTTATGCCGTTTTGCAGGTAAGTGTATATTTTAAATTTTGCTAGCTCTAATATTGTTATTAATTAGATGATTTTTTTAATTTTTCTCATTGCAGGTAAGCTTATTAACATCTCTAGGGGCAGATAGGAACGTGATTGGTCATCCTCGTCGAATTTTTGGCCGTTTTGCAGGTAAGTGTATATTTTAAATTTTTGCTAGTTTTAATATTGTTATTAATTAGATGACTGTTTTTTAATTTTTCTCATTAATTATTAACATCTCTAGGGGCAGATAGGAACGTCATTGGTCATCCTCGTCGAGTTTTTGGCCGTTTTGCAGGTAAGTGTATATTTTAAATTTTTGTTAGTTTTAATATTGTCATTAATTAGATGATTTTTTTAATTTTTCTCATTGCAGGTAAGTTTATTAACATCTCTAGGGGCAGATAGGAACGCCATTGGTCATCCTCGTCGAGTTTTTTGGCCGTTTTGCAGGTAAGTGTATATTTTAAATTTTTGCTAGTTTTTATATTGTTATTAATTAGATGATTTTTTAAATTTTTCTCATTGCAGGTAAGCTTATTAACATCTCTAGGCGCAGATAGAAGCGTCGTCAATCATCCTCGTCGAATTTTATGCCGTTTTGCAGGTAAGTGTATATTTTTACATTTTTGCTAGTTTTTATATTGTTATTAATTAGATGATATTTTTAATTTTTCTCATTGCAGGTAAGCTTATGAACATCTCTAGGGGCAGATAGAAGCGTCGTCAATCATCCCCGTCGAATTTTTGGCCGTTTTGCAGGTAAGTGTATATATAACATTTTTGCTAGTTTTAATATTGTTATTAATTAGATGATTTTTTTTAATTTTTTTGTCATTGCATGTAAGCTTACTAACATCTCTAGGGGCAGATAGAAGCGTCGTCAATCATCCTCGTCGAATTTATGGCCGTTTTGCAGGTAAGTGTATATTTTAAATTTTTGTTAGTTTTAATATTGTCATTAATTAGATGATTTTTTTAATTTTTCTCATTGCAGGTAAGTTTATTAACATCTCTAGGGGCAGATAGGAACGCCATTGGTCATCCTCGTCGAGTTTTTGGCCGTTTTGCAGGTAAGTGTATATTTTAAATTTTTGCTAGTTTTTATATTGTTATTAATTAGATGATTTTTTTTTAATTTTTTCTCATTGCAGGTAAGCTTCTTAACACTCTAGGGGCAGATAGAAGCGTCGTCAATCATCCTCGTCGAATTTTATGCCGTTTTGCAGGTAAGTGTATATTTTAAATTTTGCTAGCTCTAATATTGTTATTAATTAGATGATTTTTTTAATTTTTCTCATTGCAGGAAAGTTTATTAACATCTCTAGGGGCAGATAGGAACGTCATTGGTCATCCTCGTTAAGTTTTTGGCCGTTTTGCAGGTAAGTGTATATTTTAAATTTTTGCTAGTTTTTATATTGTTATTAATTAGATGATTTTTTTAAAATTTTTCTCATTGCAGGTAAGCTTATTAACATCTCTAGGGGCAGATAGGAACGTCATTGGTCATCCTCGTCGAATTTTTGGCCGTTTTGCAGGTAAGTGTATATTTTACATTTTTGCTAGTTTTAATATTGTTATTAATTAGATGACTGTTTTAATTTTTCTCATTAACATCTCTAGGGGCAGATAGGAACGTCATTGGTCATCCTCGTCGAGTTTTTGGCCGTTTTGCAGGTAAGTGTATATTTTAAATTTTTGCTAGTTTTTATATTGTTATTAATTAGATGATTTTTTTAAATTTTTCTCATTGCAGGTAAGCTTATTAACATCTCTAGGGGCAGATAGAAGCGTCGTCAATCATCTTCGTCGAATTTTTTTGCCGTTTTGCAGGTAAGTGTATATTTTAAATTTTTGCTAGTTTTTATATTGTTATTAATTAGATGATATTTTTAATTTTTCTCATTGCAGGTAAGCTTATGAACATCTCTAGGGGCAGATAGAAGCGTCGTCAATCATCCCCGTCGAATTTTTGGCCTTTTTGCAGGTAAGTGTATATATTACATTTTTGCTAGTTTTAATATTGTTATTAATTTTTTTTTTAATTTTTGTCATTGCATGTAAGCTTACTAACATCTCTAGGGGCAGATAGGAACGCCATTGGTCATCCTCGTCGAGTTTTTGGCCGTTTTGCAGGTAAGTGTATATGTTAAATTTTTGCTAGTTTTTATATTGTTATTAATTAGATGATTTTTTTAATTGTTCTCATTGCAGGTAAGCTTATTAACATCTCTAGGCGCAGATAGAAGCGTCGTCAATCATCTTCTTCGAATTTTTGGCGGTTTTGCAGGTAAGTGTATATTTTAAATTTTTGCTAGTTTTTATATTGTTATTAATTAGATGATTTTTTTTTTTAATTTTTCTCATTGCAGGTAAGTTTATTAACATCTCTAGGGGCAGATAGGAACGTCATTGGTCATCATCGTCGAGTTTTTGGCCGTTTTGCAGGTAAGTGTATATTTAAAATTTTTGCTAGTTATACCCTGAACCCATTGAAAATGGGAAATCAGGGTATAATGGTTGAAAATGTATGTAACAGGCAGAAGGAGGCGTGGCAGACCCCACAAAGTATATATATTCTTGATCAGCGCGACGAGCTGAGTCGATATAGCCCTGTCCGTCTGTCCGTCCGTCCGTCCGTCCGTATGAGTGCGTCGATCTCAGAAGTTATAAGAGCTAGAGAGCTGAAATTTGGCATGCATACTCGTGTGTACCATACGCAGTACGAGTTTGCTTTTATTTTTCGATAAATCATCCGATAACTTTTTTATCGAGAATAATCGAAAAATTGATTTTGTTTTTTCAGCCTAATTTGAACATTTTTAGACCTGGAGTGTTCAAATTTGGGTTGTATATAAAGTTAATCGATACAAAGATTTTGTAATTTACAGATTTTGGATACCACGCCCCCTTCGCCCCAAATTTGTAAAAAACGCATTTCAAGTACTAGAGACTTGTGCTTCGGAATGTACACACATATTCATCATATGATTACACTCTGAAAGTTTCATTAAGATCTTATGTCTACAAAAGAAATTATTCAACAAATAAATTCTCATAATATGCCCACACTGCAGCGTAGCCCAAGCGCAGTTAGCAGACCGCAGGCTTATGCGTGCGTGTGGATGCATGTGTATGTATGTGTGCATACAAAGTGCAGAATGATTAGAATATCAGCTTAGAGGGTTCAGGGTATCTCCTAGTCGAGCAGTCTCGACTAGAGCCTTCTTACTTGTTATACCCTGAACCCATTGAAAATGGGAAATCAGGGTATAATGGTTTTGTGAAAAGTATGTAACAGGCAGAAGGAATCATCGCAGACCCCATAAAGTATATACATTCTTGATCAGCACGACGAGCTGAGTCGATATAGCCCTGTCCGTCTGTCCGTCCGTCCGTCCGTCCGTCCATCCGTCCGTCCGTCCGTCCGTCCGTATGAGCAAAAGAATCTCAGAAGATATAAGAGCTAGAGAGCCGAAATTTGGCATGCATACTCGTGTATACCATAGGCAGTACAAGTTTGCTTTATTTTTTCGATAACTCGTCCGATAACTTTTTTATCGAGAATAATCGAAAAATCGACTTGGTTTTTTCAGCCTAATTTTAACACTTTTAGACCTGGAGACTTCAAATTTGGGTTGTATATAAAGTTAATGGATACAAAGATTTTGTAATTTACAGATTTTGGATACCACGCCCCCTTCTCCCCCAATTTGTAAAAAACGCATTTCATGTACTAGAGACTTGTGCTTTGGAATGTACACATATTTTAACCATATGATTACGCTCTGAAAGTTTCATTAAGATCGTATGTCTACAAAAGAAATTATTCAACAAATAAATTGTCATAATATTGCCCACATTGCAGCGCAGCCCAAGCGCAGTCGCTGCTAACTGCTCAGTCAGCAGAGCGCGTGCTTATAAGTGCATGTGTATGTATGTGTGCATAAAAGAAGTCCAGACTAATTAGAATATCAGCTTGGAGGGTTCAGGGTATCTCCTAGTCGAGCAATCTCGACTGGAGCCTTCTTACTTGTTTTACCCTGAACCCATTGAAAATGGGAAATCAGGGTATAATGGTTTTGTGAAAAGTATGTAACAGGCAGAAGGAATCATCGCAGACCCATAAAGTATATATATTTTTGATCAGCACGACGAGCTGAGTCGATATAGCCCTGTCCGTCTGTCCGTCCGTCCGTCCGTCCGTCCGTCCGTCCGTCCGTCCGTCCGTCCGTATGAGCAAAAGGATCTCAGAAGATATAAGAGCTAGAGAGCTGAAATTTGGCATGCATACTCGTGTATACCATAGGCAGTACGAGTTTGCTTTATTTTTTCGATAACTCATCCGATAACTTTTTTATCGAGAATAATCGAAAAATCGACTTGGGTTTTTCAGCCTAGTTTGAACACTTTTAAACCTGGAGACTTCAAATTTGCTTTGTATATAGAGTTAATGGACACAAAGATTTTGTGATTTACAGATTTTGGATACCACGCCCCCTTTCCCCCCAATTTGTAAAAAACGCATTTCAAGTACTAGAGACTTGTGCTTTGGAATGTACACACATATTCACCATATGATTACGTTCTAAAAGTTTCATTAAGATCGTATGTCTACAAAAGAAATTATTCAACAAAGAAATTCTCATAATATTGCCCACACTGCAGCGCAGCCCAAGCGCAGTCGCTGCTTACTGCGCAGTTAGCAGAGCGCAGGCTTATGCGTGCGTGTGGATGCATGTGTATGTATGTGTGCATAAAAGAAGTGCAGAATGATTAGAATATCAGCTTAGAGGGTTCAGGGTATCTCCTAGTCGAGCAGTCTCGACTGGAGCCTTCTTACTTGTTTAATTTTTCTCATTGCAGGTAAGCTGATTAACAAATCGAGGCGCAGATAGAAGCGTCGTCAATCATCCTCGTCGAATTTTTGGCCGTTTTGCAGGTAAGTGTATATTTTACATTTTTGCTAGTTTTTATATTGTTATTAATTAGATGATTTTTTTTAAATTTTTATACCCTGAACCCATTGAAAATGGGAAATCAGGGTATAATGGTTTTGTGAAAAAGTATGTAACGGGCAGAAGGAGGCGTGGCAGACCCCATAAAGTATATATATTCTTGATCAGCGCGACGAGCTGAGTTGATATAGCCCTGTCCGTCTGTCCGTCCGTCCGTCCGTCCGTCCGTCCGTATGAGTGCGTCGATCTCAGAAGTTATAAGAGCTAGAGAGCTGAAATTTGGTATGCATACTCGTGTGTACCATACGCAGTACGAGTTTGCTTTATTTTTTCGATAATTCATCCGATAACTTTTTTATCGAGAATAATCGAAAAATCGGCATTGTTTTTTCAGCCTAATTTTAACATTTTTAGACCTGGAGTCTTCAAATTTGCGTTGTATATAAAGTTAATCAATACAAAGATTTTGTGATTTACAGATTTTGGATACCACGCCCCCTTCGCCCCAAATTTGTAAAAAACGCATTTCAAGTACTAGAGACTTGTGCTTCGGAATGTACACACATATTCATCATATGATTACACTCTGAAAGTTTCATTAAGAACTTATGTCTACAAAAGAAATTATTCAACAAATAATTTCTCATAATATTGCCCACAAAGCAGCGCAGCCCAAGCGCAGTCGCTGCTTACTGCGCAGTTAGCAGAGCGTAGGCTTATGTGTGCGTGTGAATGCATGTGTATGTATGTGTGCATAAAAATGCAGAATTATTAGAATATCAGCTTAGAGACTTCAGGGTATCTCTTAGTCGAGCAGTCTCGACTAGAGCCTTCTTACATGTTCTCATTGCAGGTGAGTTTATTAACATCTCTAGGGGCAGATAGGAACGTCATTGGTCATCCTCGTCGAGTTTTTGGCCGTTTTGCAGGTAAGTGTATATTTTAAATTGTTGCTAGTTTTTATATTGTTATTAATTAGATGATTTTTTTAATTTTTTTCATTGCAGGTAACATCTCTAGGGGCAGATAGAAGCGTCGTCAATCATCCTCGTCGAATTTTTGGCCGTTTTGCAGGTAAGTGTATATTTTACATTTTTGCTAGTTTTAATATTGTCATTAATTAGATGATTTTTTTAATTTTTCTCATTGCAGGTAAGTTTATTAACATCTCTAGGGGCAGATAAGAACGTCATTGGTCATCCTCGTCGAGTTTTTGGCCGTTTTGCAGGTAAGTGTATATTTTAAATTTTTGCTAGTTTTTATATTGTTATTAATTAGATGATTTTTTTTAATTTTTTTCATTGCAGGTAAGCTTATTAACATCTCTAGGGGCAGATAGGAACGTGATTGGTCATCCTCGTCGAATTTTTGGCCGTTTTGCAGGTAAGTGTATATTTTACATTTTTGCTAGTTTTAATATTGTTATTAATTAGATGACTGTTTTAATTTTTCTCATTAACATCTCTAGGGGCAGATAGGAACGTCATTGGTCATCCTCGTCGAGTTTTTGGCCGTTTTGCAGGTAAGTGTATATTTTAAATTTTTGCTAGTTTTTATATTGTTATTAATTAGATGATTTTTTTTAATTTTTCTCATTGCAGGTAAGCTTATTAACATCTCTAGGCGCAGATAGAAGCGTCGTCAATCATCCTCGTCGAATTTATGGCCGTTTTGCAGGTAAGTGTATATTTTAAATTTTTGTTAGTTTTAAGTGTATATTTTAAATTTTTGCTAGTTTTTATATTGTTATTAATTAGATGATTTTTTTTAATTTTTCTCATTGCAGGTAAGCTTCTTAACACTCTAGGGGCAGATAGAAGCGTCGTCAATCATCCTCGTCGAATTTTATGCCGTTTTGCAGGTAAGTGTATATTTTAAATTTTGCTAGCTCTAATATTGTTATTAATTAGATGATTTTTTTAATTTTTCTCATTGCAGGAAAGTTTATTAACAGCTCTAGGGGCAGATAGGAACGTCATTGGTCATCCTCGTTGAGTTTTTGGCCGTTTTGCAGGTAAGTGTATATTTTAAATTTTTGCTAGTTTTTATATTGTTATTAATTAGATGATTTTTTTAAATTTTTCTCATTGCAGGTAAGCTTATTAACATCTCTAGCGGCAGATAGGAACGCCATTGGTCATCCTCGTCGAGTTTTTGGCCGTTTTGCAGGTAAGTGTATATTTTAAATTTTTGCTAGTTTTTATATTGTTATTAATTAGATGATTTTTTTTAATTGTTCTCATTGCAGGTAAGCTTATTAACATCTCTAGGCGCAGATAGAAGCGTCGTCAATCATCTTCTTCGAATTTTTGGCGGTTTTGCAGGTAAGTGTATATTTTAAATTTTTGCTAGTTTTTATATTGTTATTAATTAGATGATTTTTTTTTAATTTTTCTCATTGCAGGTAAGTTTATTAACATCTCTAGGGGCAGATAGGAACGTCATTGGTCATCATTGTCGAGTTTTTGGCCGTTTTGCAGGTAAGTGTATATTTAAAATTTTTGCTAGTTATACCCTGAACCCATTGAAAATGGGAAATCAGGGTATAATGGTTGAAATGTATGTAACAGGCAGAAGGAGGCGTGGCAGACCCCACAAAGTATATATATTCTTGATCAGCGCGACGAGCTGAGTCGATATAGCCCTGTCCGTCTGTCCGTCCGTCCGTCCGTCCGTCCGTCCGTCCGTATGAGTGCGTCGATCTCAGAAGTTATAAGAGCTAGAGAGCTGAAATTTGGCATGCATACTCGTGTGTACCATACGCAGTACGAGTTTGCTTTATTTTTTCGATAAATCATCCGATAACTTTTTTATCGAGAATAATCGAAAAATGGATTTTGTTTTTTCAGCCTAATTTGAACATTTTTAGACCTGGAGTGTTCAAATTTGGGTTGTATATAAAGTTAATCGATACAAAGATTTTGTAATTTACAGATTTTGGATACCACGCCCCCTTCGCCCCAAATTTGTAAAAAACGCATTTCAAGTACTAGAGACTTGTGCTTTGGAATGTACACACATATTCATCATATGATTACACTCTGAAAGTTTCATTAAGATCTTATGTCTACAAAAGAAATTATTCAACAAATAAATTCTCATAATATGCCCACACTGCAGCGTAGCCCAAGCGCAGTTAGCAGACCGCAGGCTTATGCGTGCGTGTGGATGCATGTGTATGTATGTGTGCATACAAAGTGCAGAATGATTAGAATATCAGCTTAGAGGGTTCAGGGTATCTCCTAGTCGAGCAGTCTCGACTAGAGCCTTCTTACTTGTTATACCCTGAACCCATTGAAAATGGGAAAACAGGGTATAATGGTTTTGTGAAAAGTATGTAACAGGCAGAAGGAATCATCGCAGACCCCATAAAGTATATACATTCTTGATCAGCACGACGAGCTGAGTCGATATAGCCCTGTCCGTCTGTCCGTCCGTCCGTCCGTCCGTCCGTCCGTATGAGCAAAAGAATCTCAGAAGATATAAGAGCTAGAGAGCTGAAATTTGGCATGCATACTCGTGTATACCATAGGCAGTACAAGTTTGCTTTATTTTTTCGATAACTCGTCCGATAACTTTTTATCGAGAATAATCGAAAAATCGACTTGGTTTTTTCAGCCTAATTTTAACACTTTTAGACCTGGAGACTTCAAATTTGGGTTGTATATAAAGTTAATGGATACAAAGATTTTGTAATTTACAGATTTTGGATACCACGCCCCCTTCGCCACCAATTTGTAAAAAACGCATTTCATGTACTAGAGACTTGTGCTTTGGAATGTACACATATTTTAACCATATGATTACGCTCTGAAAGTTTCATTAAGATCGTATGTCTACAAAAGAAATTATTCAACAAATAAATTGTCATAATATTGCCCACATTGCAGCGTAGCCCAAGCGCAGTTAGCAGACCGCAGGCTTATGCGTGCGTGTGGATGCATGTGTATGTATGTGTGCATACAAAGTGCAGAATGATTAGAATATCAGCTTAGAGGGTTCAGGGTATCTCCTAGTCGAGCAGTCTCGACTAGAGCCTTCTTACTTGTTATACCCTGAACCCATTGAAAATGGGAAAACAGGGTATAATGGTTTTGTGAAAAGTATGTAACAGGCAGAAGGAATCATCGCAGACCCCATAAAGTATATACATTCTTGATCAGCACGACGAGCTGAGTCGATATAGCCCTGTCCGTCTGTCCGTCCGTCCGTCCGTCCGTCCGTCCGTCCGTATGAGCAAAAGAATCTCAGAAGATATAAGAGCTAGAGAGCTGAAATTTGGCATGCATACTCGTGTATACCATAGGCAGTACAAGTTTGCTTTATTTTTTCGATAACTCGTCCGATAACTTTTTATCGAGAATAATCGAAAAATCGACTTGGTTTTTTCAGCCTAATTTTAACACTTTTAGACCTGGAGACTTCAAATTTGGGTTGTATATAAAGTTAATGGATACAAAGATTTTGTAATTTACAGATTTTGGATACCACGCCCCCTTCGCCACCAATTTGTAAAAAACGCATTTCATGTACTTCTTACATGTTCTCATTGCAGGTGAGTTTATTAACATCTCTAGGGGCAGATAGGAACGTCATTGGTCATCCTCGTCGAGTTTTTGGCCGTTTTGCAGGTAAGTGTATATTTTAAATTGTTGCTAGTTTTTATATTGTTATTAATTAGATGATTTTTTTAATTTTTTTCATTGCAGGTAACATCTCTAGGGGCAGATAGAAGCGTCGTCAATCATCCTCGTCGAATTTTTGGCCGTTTTGCAGGTAAGTGTATATTTTACATTTTTGCTAGTTTTAATATTGTCATTAATTAGATGATTTTTTTAATTTTTCTCATTGCAGGTAAGTTTATTAACATCTCTAGGGGCAGATAAGAACGTCATTGGTCATCCTCGTCGAGTTTTTGGCCGTTTTGCAGGTAAGTGTATATTTTAAATTTTTGCTAGTTTTTATATTGTTATTAATTAGATGATTTTTTTAATTTTTTTCATTGCAGGTAAGCTTATTAACATCTCTAGGGGCAGATAGGAACGTGATTGGTCATCCTCGTCGAATTTTTGGCCGTTTTGCAGGTAAGTGTATATTTTAAATTTTTGCTAGTTTTAATATTGTTATTAATTAGATGACTGTTTTAATTTTTCTCATTAACATCTCTAGGGGCAGATTGGAACGTCATTGGTCATCCTCGTCGAGTTTTTGGGCCGTTTTGCAGGTAAGTGTATATTTTAAATTTTTGCTAGTTTTTATATTGTTATTAATTAGATGATTTTTTTTAATTTTTTCTCATTGCAGGTAAGCTTATTAACATCTCTAGGCGCAGATAGAAGCGTCGTCAATCATCTTCGTCGAAGTTTTTTGCCGTTTTGCAGGTAAGTGTATATTTTACATTTTTGCTAGTTTTTATATTGTTATTAATTAGATGATATTTTTAATTTTTCTCATTGCAGGTAAGCTTATGAACATCTCTAGGGGCAGATAGAAGCGTCGTCAATCATCCCCGTCGAATTTTTGGCCGTTTTGCAGGTAAGTGTATATATTACATTTTTGCTAGTTTTAATATTGTTATTAATTAGATGATTTTTTTTTAATTTTTGTCATTGCATGTAAGCTTACTAACATCTCTAGGGGCAGATAGAAGCGTCGTCAATCATCCTCGTCGAATTTATGGCCGTTTTGCAGGTAAGTGTATATTTTAAATTTTTGTTAGTTTTAATATTGTCATTAATTAGATGATTTTTTTAATTTTTCTCATTGCAGGTAAGTTTATTAACATCTCTAGGGGCAGATAGGAACGTCATTGGTCATCATTGTCGAGTTTTTGGCCGTTTTGCAGGTAAGTGTATATTTAAAATTTTTGCTAGTTATACCCTGAACCCATTGAAAATGGGAAATCAGGGTATAATGGTTGAAATGTATGTAACAGGCAGAAGGAGGCGTGGCAGACCCCACAAAGTATATATATTCTTGATCAGCGCGACGAGCTGAGTCGATATAGCCCTGTCCGTCTGTCCGTCCGTCCGTCCGTCCGTCCGTCCGTCCGTCCGTATGAGTGCGTCGATCTCAGAAGTTATAAGAGCTAGAGAGCTGAAATTTGGCATGCATACTCGTGTGTACCATACGCAGTACGAGTTTGCTTTATTTTTTCGATAAATCATCCGATAACTTTTTTATCGAGAATAATCGAAAAATGGATTTTGTTTTTTCAGCCTAATTTGAACATTTTTAGACCTGGAGTGTTCAAATTTGGGTTGTATATAAAGTTAATCGATACAAAGATTTTGTAATTTACAGATTTTGGATACCACGCCCCCTTCGCCCCAAATTTGTAAAAAACGCATTTCAAGTACTAGAGACTTGTGCTTTGGAATGTACACACATATTCATCATATAATTACACTCTTAAAGTTTCATTAAGATCTTATGTCTACAAAAGAAATTATTCAACAAATAATTTCTCATAATATTGCCCACAAAGCAGCGCAGCCCAAGCGCAGTCGCTGCTTACTGCGCAGTTAGCAGAGCGTAGGCTTATGCGTGCGTGTGAATGCATGTGTATGTATGTGTGCATAAAAATGCAGAATTATTAGAATATCAGCTTAGAGGGTTCAGGGTATCTCATAGTCGAGCAGTCTCGACTAGAGCCTTCTTACATGTTCTCATTGCAGGTGAGTTTATTAACATCTCTAGGGGCAGATAGGAACGTCATTGGTCATCCTCGTCGAGTTTTTGGCCGTTTTGCAGGTAAGTGTATATTTTAAATTGTTGCTAGTTTTTATATTGTTATTAATTAGATGATTTTTTTTAATTTTTTTCATTGCAGGTAACATCTCTAGGGGCAGATAGAAGCGTCGTCAATCATCCTCGTCGAATTTTTGGCCGTTTTGCAGGTAAGTGTATATTTTACATTTTTGCTAGTTTTAATATTGTCATTAATTAGATGATTTTTTTAATTTTTTCTCATTGCAGGTAAGTTTATTAACATCTCTAGGGGCAGATAGGAACGTCATTGGTCATCCTCGTCGATTTTTTGGCCGTTTTGCAGGTAAGTGTATATTTTAAATTTTTGCTAGTTTTTATATTGTTATTAATTAGATGATTTTTTTAATTTTTTTCATTGCAGGTAAGCTTACTAACATCTCTAGGGGCAGATAGAAGCGTCGTCAATCATCCTCGTCGCATTTTTGGCCGTTTTGCAGGTAAGTGTATATTTTAAATTTTTGCTAGTTTTAATATTGTTATTAATTAGATGATTTTTTTAAATTTTTTTCATTGCAGGTAAGCTTACTAACATCTCTAGGGGCAGATAGAAGCGTCGTCAATCATCCTCGTCGAATTATTGGCCTTTTTGCAGGTAAGTGTATATTTTAAATTTTTGCTAGTTTTAATATTGTTATTAATTATATGATTTTTTTAATTTTTCTCATTGCAGGTAAGCTTATTGGCATCACAAATGTTGATGTAAGCTACCTAGTACATTGCTACGCTCGTTGGCGTAGTTTTACTAGTAGTTGTGGAGCTGGTACGCCAGCTTGATGACGTCAACGCTGAGACCGCCTCGCACTCGTCGCTGAGGTCCATCAGCTCTCGGAGGTCAACCTCTTCGCGCCTTGGAGTCCTCTGCTGCATTGGCTCACCTGCATCCATGACTTGTTTTTGTTTGTTTGACTTCAATAAAGTAATAACTATAGTCATAATTTGTTCAATTTGTTTCGCCAGCCTCTCGAACATGGCCTTGTTTTGTTCAAGTAGCTCTTCAAGGCTACTTGACTTGGCTTGCTCGTCCTTTAGCTTCTGTTGTAGCCTAGCCAAGTGCCTTGCTGCTGGATTACGTCCATTGGATACGGTTGTTGTTGTTGTTGGGCGTTTCTCTTTGTGGTTTATTGAGTATCGCTGTGTGTTAGTGGTGCGGTTGGTGGGCTTTGTGATTGGTGTTTGGGGTTGCTGTTGTTGGTGGTGTCGTCGCGTCTGTCTTTGTCGTTGTAGTTGTCATTTGTCAGTTATATTTCAGTAAAACTAAGCTAGAAAGCAGCTGCAGAGAGTCTTCCCAGTGGTCAACTAAAGCTCAAATGCAACGGGCTCCAAATTTGAGTGCGATCTTTAATTTGAGTCTCAGTCGCCCTATATAAAGGGCAGCAGCTGCAGCATTTCTTCAGTCGTCCAGGCACGGTGGGGATCAGCAGATCATGCAGTCCAGTGAAGTGAAGTGAAGTGTATAACGGATCGACAAAACGACAGAGCCACTGAACAACAGTACAACTGACCGACAGAGCGACAAAATGACCGAGTGACAGAGTGACAGAGCCACTGAACTACAGTACAACTGATTGACAGAGGAACGAAATGACCGACTGATAGAGCCACTGAACAACAGTACAACTGACTGACAGAGCGAAAAAATGACCGAGTTACAGAGTGACAGAGCCACTGAACCACAGTACAACTGATTGACAGAACAGCGAAATGACCGACTGACAGAGCCACTGAACAACAGTACAACTAACTGACAGAGCGACGAAATGACAGAGTGACAGAGCCACTGAACAACAGTACAACTGATTGACAGAGCAACGAAATGACCGACTGACAGAGCCACTGAACAACAGTACAACTGACTGACAGAGCGAAAAAATGACCGAGTTACAGAGTGACAGAGCCACTGAACCACAGTACAACTGATTGACAGAACAGCGAAATGACCGACTGACAGAGCCACTGAACAACAGTACAACTAACTGACAGAGCGACGAAATGACAGAGTGACTGAGTCACTGAACAACAGTACAACTGGCTGACAGAGCGACGAAATGACAGAGTGACAGAGCCACTGAACAACAGGATGACTGACTGACAGAGCGACGAAATGACAGAGTGACTGAGCCACTGAATCATTTGTCAGAAGCTAGAAAGTAGCAGCAGAGAGTCTTCCCAGTGGTCAACTAAAGCTCAAATGCAACGAGCTCAAAATTTGAGTGCGATCTTGAATTTGAGTCTCAGTCGCCCTATATAAAGGGCAGCAGCTGCAGCATTTCTTCAGTCGTCCAGGCACGGTGGGGATCAGCAGATCATGCAGTCCAGTGATCTCGTGTTCTCCTCCGGCACACATGAGCGCAATTATATATAGTTTAAGTATTAGCTATTGCACAGAGTGCTTTTCGCGGCGCGCGCCCACCGGCAGCGAGGCGGGACAGAACGGCAAGTCTGCGCACTCGAACAGTCAGCAGTGGAGTATGCGCCAGCCAATTGCCTGCCGTGAAGCGGCAGTTACAAATTCTCTCTTTCAGAATTCTCTTATACTTAATTCAAGTCATTACTTTCACGAAGCAACATATTTGAATTTAAATTACTGCATTTATCGCACTTTGATATCGATGTTGCTTGGCCCGATAACATATCGGATGCCCTAGTTGCTTTGTGTTTTGTGCTGCTTACGTTATGCTAATTTGCCTACAGTTTTCTAGTACTTTTTTTCAGCATTTTTTTTTGTATTGACCTATCCGACAATGGTCACACGCAGGCGCCATGCAGAAGTGTGATATGTGAAATCAAAAGACTACGAAACAAGACAAAGCTGCAAGACTTAACAGCTAAAATAAATACAATTTACATAGATTATTTACTAATTCTCTCTCTTTTTTCTTCTCTTTTCAGGTAATCGCTGGAATCCATGAGGGTCCAATTGGGATGGGGCATCGGGCTGCAGTTCTCATCTGCTGATCGTCGTCAAGTGTAGTGTTGGAGAGGGGGAATAACAGCCAGTCCAGCTGTCTGACCCCCCTCCCGTCTGTGGCGCCGACCAGTTGTTGCAGTGGGCATGGGTGAGTACAGCATATGCATTAGCTTGCATACGCATAACTATTCTCACAATTATACATATCAAGAATCAAGTATGTACATTTGTGTGAATTGCAGTGAAGAAGAAATAGAAATATTTCATTAGGGGTGCAATAATAAAATAATATTATTTTGCTTTGTTTTTGTTTGTTTGTTTTTGCAATAATAAAATGAAATTATATATATATATATTTTTTTCTTTTTTTTTTATATTTCTTTTTTGCTTTATTTTTTTTTTTTCTTTTTTTTTTATGTATATATATATTTTCCTTTTTTTTTTTCAATATTATTGATTTGCTGTTTTTATTTTTATTTTATTTTTCTTTTCTCATTTTTGATTTTTCTTGTTTCAGGGTCGTTAATTGGTAGTCTTCTGTGGATGCTTGGCCGTTTTGAAGATAAGTGCATTTTGTGTTGTTTTCTGTTTTGTTGTTTGCTGTTTAAATTTGTTAATTTGTCAGTTCTTTTTTTTTCTCATTTCAGGTCAGCTTATTAACATCTCTAGGCGCAGATAGAAGCGTCGTCAATCATCCTCGTCGAATTTTATGCCGTTTTGCAGGTAAGTGTATATTTTAAATTTTGCTAGCTCTAATATTGTTATTAATTAGATGATTTTTTTAATTTTTCTCATTGCAGGAAAGTTTATTAACATCTCTAGGGGCAGATAGGAACGTCATTGGTCATCCTCGTTGAGTTTTTGGCCGTTTTGCAGGTAAGTGTATATTTTAAATTTTTGCTAGTTTTTATATTGTTATTAATTAGCTGATTTTTTTAAATTGTTCTCATTGCAGGTAAGCTTATTAACATCTCTAGGGGCAGATAGGAACGTCATTGGTCATCCTCGTCGAATTTTTGGCCGTTTTGCAGGTAAGTGTATATTTTACATTTTTGCTAGTTTTAATATTGTTATTAATTAGATGACTGTTTTAATTTTTCTCATTAACATCTCTAGGGGCAGATAGGAACGTCATTGGTCATCCTCGTCGAGTTTTTGGCCGTTTTGCAGGTAAGTGTATATTTTAAATTTTTGCTAGTTTTTATATTGTTATTAATTAGATGATATTTTTAATTTTTCTCATTGCAGGTAAGCTTATGAACATCTCTAGGGGCAGATAGAAGCGTCGTCAATCATCCCCGTCGAATTTTTGGCCGTTTTGCAGGTAAGTGTATATATTACATTTTTGCTAGTTTTAATATTGTTATTAATTTTTTTTTAATTTTTGTCATTGCATGTAAGCTTACTAACATCTCTAGGGGCAGATAGGAACGCCATTGGTCATCCTCGTCGAGTTTTTGGCCGTTTTGCAGGTAAGTGTATATGTTAAATTTTTGCTAGTTTTTATATTGTTATTAATTAGATGATTTTTTTAATTTTTCTCATTGCAGGTAAGCTTATTAACATCTCTAGGCGCAGATAGAAGCGTCGTCAATCATCTTCTTCGAATTTTTGGCGGTTTTGCAGGTAAGTGTATATTTTAAATTTTTGCTAGTTTTTATATTGTTATTAATTAGATGATTTTTTTTTTAATTTTTCTCATTGCAGGTAAGTTTATTAACATCTCTAGGGGCAGATAGGAACGTCATTGGTCATCATTGTCGAGTTTTTGGCCGTTTTGCAGGTAAGTGTATATTTAAAATTTTTGCTAGTTATACCCTGAACCCATTGAAAATGGGAAATCAGGGTATAATGGTTGAAATGTATGTAACAGGCAGAAGGAGGCGTGGCAGACCCCACAAAGTATATATATTCTTGATCAGCGCGACGAGCTGAGTCGATATAGCCCTGTCCGTCTGTCCGTCCGTCCGTCCGTATGAGTGCGTCGATCTCAGAAGTTATAAGAGCTAGAGAGCTGAAATTTGGCATGCATACTCGTGTGTACCATACGCAGTACGAGTTTGCTTTATTTTTTTCGATAAATCATCCGATAACTTTTTTATCGAGAATAATCGAAAAATGGATTTTGTTTTTTCAGCCTAATTTGAACATTTTTAGACCTGGAGTGTTCAAATTTGGGTTGTATATAAAGTTAATCGATACAAAGATTTTGTAATTTACAGATTTTGGATACCACGCCCCCTTCGCCCCAAATTTGTAAAAAACGCATTTCAAGTACTAGAGACTTGTGCTTTGGAATGTACACACATATTCATCATATGATTACACTCTGAAAGTTTCATTAAGATCTTATGTCTACAAAAGAAATTATTCAACAAATAAATTCTCATAATATGCCCCCACTGCAGCGTAGCCCAAGCGCAGTTAGCGCAGTTAGTGTGGATGCATGTGTATGTATGTGTGCATACAAAGTGCAGAATGATTAGAATATCAGCTTAGAGGGTTCAGGGTATCTCCTAGTCGAGCAGTCTCGACTAGAGCCTTCTTACTTGTTTTACCCTGAACCCATTGAAAATGGGAAATCAGGGTATAATGGTTTTGTGAAAAGTATGTAACAGGCAGAAGGAATCATCGCAGACCCCATAAAGTATATATATTCTTGATCAGCACGACGAGCTGAGTCGATATAGCCCTGTCCGTCTGTCCGTCCGTCCGTCCGTCCCTCCGTCCGTCCGTCCGTCCGTCCGTATGAGTGCGTCGATCTCAGAAGTTATAAGAGCTAGAGAGCTGAAATTTGGTATGCATACTCGTGTGTACCATACGCAGTACGAGTTTGCTTTATTTTTTCGATAATTCATCCGATAACTTTTTTATCGAGAATAATCGAAAAATCGGCATTGTTTTTTCAGCCTAATTTTAACATTTTTAGACCTGGAGTCTTCAAATTTGCGTTGTATATAAAGTTAATCAATACAAAGATTTTGTGATTTACAGATTTTGGATACCACGCCCCCTTTTCCCCCAATTTGTAAAAAACGCATTTCAAGTACTAGAGACTTGTGCTTTGGAATGTACACACATATTCATCATATAATTACACTCTTAACGTTTCATTAAGATCTTATGTCTACAAAAGAAATTATTCAACAAATAATTTCTCATAATATTGCCCACAAAGCAGCGCAGCCCAAGCGCAGTCGCTGCTTACTGCGCAGTTAGCAGAGCGTAGGCTTATGCGTGCGTGTGAATGCATGTGTATGTATGTGTGCATAAAAATGCAGAATTATTAGAATATCAGCTTAGAGGGTTCAGGGTATCTCTTAGTCGAGCAGTCTCGACTAGAGCCTTCTTACATGTTCTCATTGCAGGTGAGTTTATTAACATCTCTAGGGGCAGATAGGAACGTCATTGGTCATCCTCGTCGAGTTTTTGGCCGTTTTGCAGGTAAGTGTATATTTTAAATTTTTGCTAGTTTTAATATTGTTATTAATTAGATGATTTTTTTAATTTTTCTCATTGCAGGTAAGCTTATTGGCATCACAAATGTTGATGTAAGCTACCTAGTACATTGCTACGCTCGTTGGCGTAGTTTTACTAGTAGTTGTGGAGCTGGTACGCCAGCTTGATGACGTCAACGCTGAGACCGCCTCGCACTCGTCGCTGAGGTCCATCAGCTCTCGGAGGTCAACCTCTTCGCGCCTTGGAGTCCTCTGCTGCATTGGATCACCTGCATCCATGACTTGTTTTTGTTTGTTTGACTTCAATAAAGTAATAACTATAGTCATAATTTGTTCAATTTGTTTCTCCAGCCTCTCGAACATGGCCTTGTTTTGTTTAAGTAGCTCTTCAAGGCTACTTGACTTGGCTTGCTCGTCCTTTAGCTTCTGTTGTAGCCTAGCCAAGTGCCTTGCTGCTGGATTACGTCCATTGGATACGGTTGTTGTTGTTGTTGGGCGTTTCTCTTTGTGGTTTATTGAGTATCGCTGTGTGTTAGTGGTGCGGTTGGTGGGCTTTGTGATTGGTGTTTGGGGTTGCTGTTGTTGGTGGTGTCGTCGCGTCTGTCTTTGTCGTTGTAGTTGTCATTTGTCAGTTATATTTCAGTAAAACTAAGCTAGAAAGCAGCTGCAGAGAGTCTTCCCAGTGGTCAACTAAAGCTCAAATGCAACGGGCTCCAAATTTGAGTGCGATCTTTAATTTGAGTCTCAGTCGCCCTATATAAAGGGCAGCAGCTGCAGCATTTCTTCAGTCGTCCAGGCACGGTGGGGATCAGCAGATCATGCAGTCCAGTGTTCTCGTGTTCTCCTCCGGCACACATGAGCGCAATTATATATAGTTTAAGTATTAGCTATTGCACAGAGTGCTTTTCGCGGCGCGCGCCCACCGGCAGCGAGGCGGACAGAACGGCAAGTCTGCGCACTCGAACAGTCAGCAGTGGAGTATGCGCCAGCCAATTGCCTGCCGTGAAGCGGCAGTTACAAATTCTCTCTTTCAGAATTCTCTTATACTTAATTCAAGTCATTACTTTCATTACGAAGCAACATATTTGAATTTAAATTACTGCATTTATCGCACTTTGATTCGATGTTGCTTGGCCCGATAACATATCGGATGCCCTAGTTGCTTTGTGTTTTGTGCTGCTTACGTTATGCTAATTTGCCTACAGTTTTCTAGTACTTTTTTTCAGCATTTTTTAGCGTATTGACCTATCCGACAATGGTCACACGCAGGCGCCATGCAGAAGTGTGATATGTGAAATCAAAAGACTACGAAACAAGACAAAGCTGCAAGACTTAACAGCTAAAATAAATACAATTTACATAGATTATTTACTAATTCTCTCTCTTTTTTCTTCTCTTTTCAGGTAATCGCTGGAATCCATGAGGGTCCAATTGGGATGGGGCATCGGGCTGCAGTTCTCATCTGCTGATCGTCGTCAAGTGTAGTGTTGGAGAGGGGGGAATAACAGCCAGTCCAGCTGTCTGACCCCCTCCCGTCTGTGGCGACGACCAGTTGTTGCAGTGGGCATGGGTGAGTACAGCATATGCATTAGCTTGCATACGCATAACTATTCTCACAATTATACATATCAAGAATCAAGTATGTACATTTGTGTGAATTGCAGTGAAGAAGAAATAGAAATATTTCATTAGTGGTGCAATAATAAAATAATATTATTTTGCTTTGTTTTTGTTTGTTTGTTTTTGCAATAATAAAATGAAATTATATATATATATTTTTTTTTTTTTTTTTTTTTATATTTCTTTTTTGCTTTATTTTTTTTTTTTCCTTTTTTTTTATGTATATATATTTTTTCCTTTTTTTTTTTTCAATATTATTGATTTGCTGTTTTTATTTTTATTTTATTTTTCTTTTCTCATTTTTGATTTTTCTTGTTTCAGGGTCGTTAATTGGTAGTCTTCTGTGGATGCTTGGCCGTTTTGAAGATAAGTGCATTTTGTGTTGTTTTCTGTTTTGTTGTTTGTTGTTTAAATTTGTTAATTTGTGAGTTCTTTTTTTTTCTCATTTCAGGTAAGCTTATTAACATCTCTAGGCGCAGATAGAAGCGTCGTCAATCATCCTCGTCGAATTTTATGCCGTTTTGCAGGTAAGTGTATATTTTAAATTTTGCTAGCTCTAATATTGTTATTAATTAGATGATTTTTTTAATTTTTCTCATTGCAGGAAAGTTTATTAACATCTCTAGGGGCAGATAGGAACGTCATTGGTCATCCTCGTCGAGTTTTTGGCCGTTTTGCAGGTAAGTGTATATTTTAAATTTTTGCTAGTTATACTCATTCACGAAAGTGAATCAGTATATTGGTTTTGTGCAATGTCCGTCTTGCTGTCCGTCCGTCTGTTCGTCTGTCCGTATGAACGCAATCTATTTCGGCGCTATTGAAGCTAGAGACGTGAAATTTGGAACACATACTCATGTATATCTCCGATTTATAAAGTGTTAAAATTTTCCCGATCCGCCCACTAGGGGCGTGGTAAATCGGAAAATGCATTTTCCGATATACCAGAAATCATGTTTGTTGAAGAGCTAGAAAGCTGAAATTTGGTATGTAGGTCCGCGTTGACCACCCAAGATCACAAGCTATGGCGGATATATCTACGCCCATTGGGGGCGTGGCAAATCGGATAAAACTGTATCTCCTAAAGTTGTAAACCTAGAATGCTGAAATTTTGCACGTCAGCTAATGGTATGATTCTATAAAGTCTGAAGATAAATTACAAGTCTACGCCCATTGGGGGAGTGGCAAATCGGACCTGAAGATATAGTGATTTTTTAAATTCTCCTATATTTTGGACACTATTGATGGCAGAGACCTCAAATGTTGTATATATACTCGGACTGATCACCCAAGACCAAAAAGTTTTGTCGGATATATGTCCGCTCACAGGGGGCGTGGCAAACCGCAAAAATGTATATCTCCTAAAGTATAATAGCTAGAAGCTTCAAATTTAGATAGTTGAGTTACTGGTAGCCTCATCTATCGATTCCCCAAAAAATAATTTTTTACGCCTCTTTAGGGGCGTGGCATATCGAAAAATACCCTGTAGTTTTCACTTTTTTTTAGAGTAAGCATTCAAACTTAGTTAGGGTACTGTTATCTCGTTCTAGAAACTGACCAAAAATGAGGTGTCTACGCCCAGTAGGGGCGTGGCAAATCAGAAAAAGCCTGTATATTCTACAGTATTAGAGCGAAACTTAACTACTAAATTGTTGATGGGATGTGAATGAGTATTCCGCAGTCGGTAACGCCCGACTGCAACGTTCTTACTTGTTTTTATATTGTTATTAATTAGATGATTTTTTTTAAATTTTTCTCATTGCAGGTAAGCTTATTAACATCTCTAGGGGCAGATAGAAGCGTCGTCAATCATCCTCGTCGAATTTTTGGCCGTTTTGCAGGTAAGTGTATATTTTACATTTTTGCTAGTTTTAATATTGTTATTAATTAGATGACTGTTTTAATTTTTCTCATTAACATCTCTAGGGGCAGATAGGAACGTCATTGGTCATCCTCGTCGAGTTTTTGGCCGTTTTGCAGGTAAGTGTATATTTTAAATTTTTGCTAGTTTTTATATTGTTATTAATTAGATGATTTTTTTTAATTTTTCTCATTGCAGGTAAGCTGATTAACAAATCGAGGCGCAGATAGAAGCGTCGTCAATCATCCTCGTCGAATTTTTGGCCGTTTTGCAGGTAAGTGTATATTTTACATTTTTGCTAGTTTTTATATTGTTATTAATTAGATGATTTTTTTAATTTTTCTCATTGCAGGTGAGTTTATTAACATCTCTAGGGGCAGATAGGAACGTCATTGGTCATCCTCGTCGAGTTTTTGGCCGTTTTGCAGGTAAGTGTATATTTTAAATTTTTGCTAGTTATACTCATTCACGAAAGTGAATCAGTATATAAGTTTTGTACAAATTCTCTCTTTCAGAATTCTCTTATACTTAATTCAAGTCATTACTTTCACGAAGCAACATATTTGAATTTAAATTACTTCATTTATCGCACTTTGATATCGATGTTGCTTGGCCCGATAACATATCGGATGCCCTAGTTGCTTTGTGTTTTGTGCTGCTTACGTTATGCTAATTTGCCTACAGTTTTCTAGTATTTTTTTCAGCATTTTTTTTTGTATTGACCTATCCGACAATGGTCACACGCAGGCGCCATGCAGAAGTGTGATATGTGAAATCAAAAGACTACGAAACAAGACAAAACTGCAAGACTTAACAGCTAACATAAATACAATTTACATAGATTATTTACTAATTCTCTCTCTTTTTTCTTCTCTTTTCAGGTAATCGCTGGAATCCATGAGGGTCCAATTGGGATGGGGCATCGGGCTGCAGTTCTCATCTGCTGATCGTCGTCAAGTGTAGTGTTGGAGAGGGGGGAATAACAGCCAGTCCAGCTGTCTGACCCCCTCCCGTCTGTGGCGCCGACCAGTTGTTGCAGTGGGCATGGGTGAGTACAGCATATGCATTAGCTTGCATACGCATAACTATTCTCACAATTATACATATCAAGAATCAAGTATGTACATTTGTGTGAATTGCAGTGAAGAAGAAATAGAAATATTTCATTAGTGGTGCAATAATAAAATAATATTATTTTGCTTTGTTTTTGTTTGTTTGTTTTTGCAATAATAAAATGAAATTATATATATATATATTTTTTTTCTTTTTTTTTATATTTCTTTTTTGCTTTTTTTTTCAATATTATTGATTTGCTGTTTTTATTTTTATTTTATTTTTCTTTTCTCATTTTTGATTTTTCTTGTTTCAGGGTCGTTAATTGGTAGTCTTCTGTGGATGCTTGGCCGTTTTGAAGATAAGTGCATTTTGTGTTGTTTTCTGTTTTGTTGTTTGCTGTTTAAATTTGTTAATTTGTGAGTTCTTTTTTTTTCTCATTTCAGGTCAGCTTATTAACAGGCGCAGATAGAAGCGTCGTCAATCATCCTCGTCGAATTTTATGCCGTTTTGCAGGTAAGTGTATATTTTCAATTTTGCTAGCTCTAATATTGTTATTAATTAGATGATTTTTTAATTTTTCTCATTGCAGGTAAGCTTATTAACATCTCTAGGGGCAGATAGAAGCGTCGTCAATCATCCTCGTCGAATTTTTGGCCGTTTTGCAGGTAAGTGTATATTTTACATTTTTGCTAGTTTTAATATTGTTATTAATTAGATGACTGTTTTTAATTTTTCTCATTAACATCTCTAGGGGCAGATAGGAACGTCATTGGTCATCCTCGTCGAGTTTTTGGCCGTTTTGCAGGTAAGTGTATATTTTAAATTTTTGCTAGTTCTAATATTGTTATTAATTAGATGATTTTTTTAATTTTTCTCATTGCAGGAAAGTTTATTAACATCTCTAGGGGCAGATAGGAACGCCATTGGTCATCCTCGTCGAGTTTTTGGCCGTTTTGCAGGTAAGTGTATATATTAAATTTTTGCTAGTTTTTATATTGTTATTAATTAGCTGATTTTTTTTAATTTTTCTCATTGCAGGTAAGCTGATTAACAAATCGAGGCGCAGATAGAAGCGTCGTCAATCATCCTCGTCGAATTTTTGGCCGTTTTGCAGGTAAGTGTATATTTTACATTTTTGCTAGTTTTTATATTGTTATTAATTAGGTAAGTGTATATTTTAAATTTTTGCTAGTTATACTCATTCACGAAGGTGAATCAGTATATTGGTTTTGTGCAATGTCCGTCTTGCTGTCCGTCCGTCTGTCCGTCCGTCTGTCCGTCTGTCCGTATGAACGCAATCTATTTCGGCGCTATTGAAGCTAGAGACGTGAAATTTGGAACACATACTCATGTATATCTCCGATTTATAAAGTGTTAAAATTTTCCCGATCCGCCCACTAGGGGCGTGGCAAATCGGAAAATGCATTTTCCGATATACCAGAAATCATGTTTGTTGAAGAGCTAGAAAGCTGAAATTTGGTATGTAGGTCCGCGTTGACCACCCAAGATCACAAGCTATGGCGGATATATCTACGCCCATTGGGGGCGTGGCAAATCGGATAAAACTGTATCTCCTAAAGTTGTCAACCTAGAATGCTGAAATTTTGCACGTCAGCTAATGGTATGATTCTATAAAGTCTAAAGATAAATTATAAGTCTACCCCAATTGGGGGCATGGCAAATCGGACCTGAAGATATAGTGATTTTTTAAATTCTCCTATATTCTGGACACTATTGATGGCAGAGACCTCAAATTTTGTATATATACTCGGTTGGTGGGCTTTGTGATTGGTGTTTGGGGTTGCTGTTGTTGGTGGTGTCGTCGCGTCTGTCTTTGTCGTTGTAGTTGTCATTTGTCAGTTATATTTCAGTAAAACTAAGCTAGAAAGCAGCTGCAGAGAGTCTTCCCAGTGGTCAACTAAAGCTCAAATGCAACGGGCTCCAAATTTGAGTGCGATCTTTAATTTGAGTCTCAGTCGCCCTATATAAAGGGCAGCAGCTGCAGCATTTCTTCAGTCGTCCAGGCACGGTGGGGATCAGCAGATCATGCAGTCCAGTGATCTTGTGTTCTCCTCCGGCACACATGAGCGCAATTATATATAGTTTAAGTATTAGCTATTGCACAGAGTGCTTTTCGCGGCGCGCGCCCACCGGCAGCGAGGCGGACAGAACGGCAAGTCTGCGCACTCGAACAGTCAGCAGTGGAGTATGCGCCAGCCAATTGCCTGCCGTGAAGCGGCAGTTACAAATTCTCTCTTTCAGAATTCTCTTATACTTAATTCAAGTCATTACTTTCACGAAGCAACATATTTGAATTTAAATTACTGCATTTATCGCACTTTGATATCGATGATGCTTGGCCCGATAACATATCGGATGCCCTAGTTGCTTTGTGTTTTGTGCTGCTTACGTTATGCTAATTTGCCTACAGTTTTCTAGTATTTTTTTCAGCATTTTTTAGCGTATTGACCTATCCGACAATGGTCACACGCAGGCGCCATGCAGAAGTGTGATATGTGAAATCAAAAGACTACGAAACAAGACAAAACTGCAAGACTTAACAGCTAACATAAATACAATTTACATAGATTATTTACTAATTCTCTCTCTTTTTTCTTCTCTTTTCAGGTAATCGCTGGAATCCATGAGGGTCCAATTGGGATGGGGCATCGGGCTGCAGTTCTCATCTGCTGATCGTCGTCAAGTGTAGTGTTGGAGAGGGGGGAATAACAGCCAGTCCAACTGTCTGACCCCCTCCCGCTTGTGGCGCCGTCCAGTTGTTGCAGTGGGCATGGGTGAGTACAGCATATGCATTAGCTTGCATACGCATAACTATTCTCACAATTATACATATCAAGAATCAAGTATGTACATTTGTGTGAATTGCAGTGAAGAAGAAATAGAAATATTTAATTAGTGGTGCAATAATAAAATAATATTATTTTGCTTTGTTTTTGTTTGTTTGTTTTTGCAATAATAAAATGGAATTATATATATATATATATTTTTTTTTTTTTTTTTATATTTCTTTTTGTGTTATTTTTTTTCCCCTATTTTTATGTATATATTTTTTTTCTTTTTTTTTCAATATTATTGATTTGCTGTTTTTATTTTTATTTTATTTTTCTTTTCTCATTTTTGATTTTTCTTGTTTCAGGGTCGTTAATTGGTAGTCTTCTGTGGATGCTTGGCCGTTTTGAAGATAAGTGCATTTTGTGTTGTTTTCTGTTTTGTTGTTTGTTGTTTAAATTTGTTAATTTGTGAGTTCTTTTTTTCTCATTTCAGGTAAGCTTATTAACATCTCTAGGCGCAGATAGAAGCGTCGTCAATCATCCTCGTCGAATTTTATGCCGTTTTTGCAGGTAAGTGTATATTTTAAATTTTGCTAGCTCTAATATTGTTATTAATTAGATGATTTTTTTAATTTTTCTCATTGCAGGAAAGTGTATTAACATCTCTAGGGGCAGATAGGAACGTCATTGGTCATCCTCGTTGAGTTTTTGGCCGTTTTGCAGGTAAGTGTATATTTTAAATTTTTGCTAGTTCTAATATTGTTATTAATTAGATGATTTTTTTTAAATTTTTCTCATTGCAGGTAAGCTTATTAACATCTCTAGGGGCAGATAGGAACGTCATTGGTCATCCTCGTCGAATTTTTGGCCGTTTTGCAGGTAAGTGTATATTTTACATTTTTGCTAGTTTTAATATTGTTATTAATTAGATGACTGTTTTAATTTTTCTCATTAACATCTCTAGGGGCAGATAGGAACGTCATTGGTCATCCTCGTCGAGTTTTTGGCCGTTTTGCAGGTAAGTGTATATTTTAAATTTTTGCTAGTTTTTATATTGTTATTAATTAGATGATTTTTTTAATTTTTCTCATTGCAGGTAAGCTGATTAACAAATCGAGGCGCAGATAGAAGCGTCGTCAATCATCCTCGTCGAATTTTTGGCCGTTTTGCAGGTAAGTGTATATTTTACATTTTTGCTAGTTTTTATATTGTTATTAATTAGATGATTTTTTTAATTTTTCTCATTGCAGGTGAGTTTATTAACATCTCTAGGGGCAGATAGGAACGTCATTGGTCATCCTCGTCGAGTTTTTGGCCGTTTTGCAGGTAAGTGTATATTTTAAATTTTTGCTAGTTATACTCATTCACGAAAGTGAATCAGTATATTGGTTTTGTGCAATGTCCGTCTTGCTGTCCGTCCGTCTGTCCGTCTGTCCGTATGAACGCAATCTATTTCGGCGCTATTGAAGCTAGAGACGTGAAATTTGGAACACATACTCATGTATATCTCCGATTTATAAAAGTGTTAAAATTTTTCCCGATCCGCCCACTAGGGGCGTGGCAAATCGGAAAATGCATTTTCCGATATACCAGAAATCATGTTTGTTGAAGAGCTAGAAAGCTGAAATTTGTTATGTAGGTCCGCGTTGACCACCCAAGATCACAAGCTATGGCGGATATATCTACGCCCATTGGGGGCGTGGCAAATCGGATAAAACTGTATCTCCTAAAGTTGTCAACCTAGAATGCTGAAATTTTGCACGTCAGCTAATGGTATGATTCTATAAAGTCTAAAGATAAATTATAAGTCTACCCCAATTGGGGGCATGGCAAAATGATTTTTTAAATTCTCCTATATTCTGGACACTATTGATGGCAGAGACCTCAAATTTTGTATATATACTCGGTTGGTGGGCTTTGTGATTGGTGTTTGGGGTTGCTGTTGTTGGTGGTGTCGTCGCGTCTGTCTTTGTCGTTGTAGTTGTCATTTGTCAGTTATATTTCAGTAAAACTAAGCTAGAAAGCAGCTGCAGAGAGTCTCTCCCAGTGGTCAACTAAAGCTCAAAATGCAACGGGCTCCAAATTTGAGTGCGATCTTTAATTTGAGTCTCAGTCGCCCTATATAAAGGGCAGCAGCTGCAGCATTTCTTCAGTCGTCCAGGCACGGTGGGGATCAGCAGATCATGCAGTCCAGTGATCTCGTGTTCTCCTCCGGCACACATGAGCGCAATTATATATAGTTTAAGTATTAGCTATTGCACAGAGTGCTTTTCGCGGCGCGCGCCCACCGGCAGCGAGGCGGACAGAACGGCAAGTCTGCGCACTCGAACAGTCAGCAGTGGAGTATGCGCCAGCCAATTGCCTGCCGTGAAGCGGCAGTTACAAATTCTCTCTTTCAGAATTCTCTTATACTTAATTCAAGTCATTACTTTCACGAAGCAACATATTTGAATTTAAATTACTGCATTTATCGCACTTTGATATCGATGTTGCTTGGCCCGATAACATATCGGATGCCCTAGTTGCTTTGTGTTTTGTGCTGCTTACGTTATGCTAATTTGCCTACAGTTTTCTAGTATTTTTTTTCAGCATTTTTTTTTATTGACCTATCCGACAATGGTCACACGCAGGCGCCATGCAGAAGTGTGATATGTGAAATCAAAAGACTACGAAACAAGACAAAACTGCAAGACTTAACAGCTAACATAAATACAATTTACATAGATTATTTACTAATTCTCTCTCTTTTTTCTTCTCTTTTCAGGTAATCGCTGGAATCCATGAGGGTCCAATTGGGATGGGGCATCGGGCTGCAGTTCTCATCTGCTGATCGTCATCAAGTGTAGTGTTGGAGAGGGGGGAATAACAGCCAGTCCAACTGTCTGACCCCCTCCCGCTTGTGGCGCCGACCAGTTGTTGCAGTGGGCATGGGTGAGTACAGCATATGCATTAGCTTGCATACGCATAACTATTCTCACAATTATACATATCAAGAATCAAGTATGTACATTTGTGTGAATTGCAGTGAAGAAGAAATAGAAATATTTAATTAGTGGTGCAATAATAAAATAATATTATTTTTGTTTCTTTTTTGTTTGTTTGTTTTTGCAATAATAAAATGAAATTATATATATATATATATTTTTTTCCTTTTTTTTATATTTCTTTTTTGCTTTATTTTTTTTCCTTTTTTTATGTATATATATTTTTTCCTTTTTTTTTTCAATATTATTGATTTGCTGTTTTTATTTTTATTTTATTTTTCTTTTCTCATTTTTGATTTTTCTTGTTTCAGGGTCGTTAATTGGTAGTCTTCTGTGGATGCTTGGCCGTTTTGAAGATAAGTGCATTTTGTGTTGTTTTCTGTTTTGTTGTTTGTTGTTTAAATTTGTTAATTTGTGAGTTCTTTTTTTTTTTCTCATTTCAGGTAAGCTTATTAACATCTCTAGGCGCAGATAGAAGCGTCGTCAATCATCCTCGTCGAATTTTATGCCGTTTTGCAGGTAAGTGTATATTTTAAATTTTGCTAGCTCTAATATTGTTATTAATTAGATGATTTTTTTAATTTTTCTTATTGCAGGAAAGTGTATTAACATCTCTAGGGGGCAGATAGGAACGTCATTGGTCATCCTCGTTGAGTTTTTTGGCCGTTTTGCAGGTAAGTGTATATTTTAAATTTTTGCTAGTTCTAATATTGTTATTAATTAGATGATTTTTAAAAATTTTTCTCATTGCAGGTAAGCTTATTAACATCTCTAGGGGCAGATAGAAGCGTCGTCAATCATCCTCGTCGAATTTTGGCCGTTTTGCAGGTAAGTGTATATTTTTACATTTTTGCTAGTTTTAATATTGTTATTAATTAGATGACTGTTTTAATTTTTCTCATTAACATCTCTAGGGCAGATAGGAACGTCATTGGTCATCCTCGTCGAGTTTTTGGCCGTTTTGCAGGTAAGTGTATATTTTAAATTTTTAGCTAGTTTTTATATTGTTATTAATTAGATGATTTTTTTTAATTTTTCTCATTGCAGGTAAGCTGATTAACAAATCGAGGCGCAGATAGAAGCGTCGTCAATCATCCCTCGTCGAATTTTTGGCCGTTTTGCAGGTAAGTGTATATTTTACATTTTTGCTAGTTTTTATATTGTTATTAATTAGATGATTTTTTTAATTTTTCTCATTGCAGGTGAGTTTATTAACATCTCTAGGGGCAGATAGGGAACGTCATTGGTCATCCTCGTCGAGTTTTTGGCCGTTTTGCAGGTAAGTGTATATTTTAAATTTTTTGTTAGTTATACTCATTCACGAAAGTGAATCAGTATATTGGTTTTGTGCAATGTCCGTCTTGCTGTCCGTCCGTCTGTCCGTCTGTCCGTATGAACGCAATCTATTTCGGCGCTATTGAAGCTAGAGACGTGAAATTTGGAACACATACTCATGTATATCTCCGGATTTATAAAGTGTTAAAATTTTTCCTGATCCGCCCACTAGGGGCGTGGCAAATCGGGAAAAATGCATTTTCCGATATACCAGAAATCATGTTTGTTGAAGAGCTAGAAAGCTGAAATTTGGTATGTAGGTCCGCGTTGACCACCCAAGATCACAAGCTATGGCGGATATATCTACGCCCATTGGGGGCGTGGCAAATCGGATAAAACTGTATCTCCCTAAAGTTGTCAACCTAGAATGCTGAAATTTTTGCACGTCAGCTAATGGTATGATTCTATAAAGTCTAAAGATAAATTATAAGTCTACCCCAATTGGGGGCATGGCAAATCGGACCCTGAAGATATAGTGATTTTTTAAATTCTCCCATATTCTGGACACTATTGATGGCAGAAGACCTCAAATTTTGTATATATACTCGGTTGGTGGGCTTTGTGATTGGTGTTTGGGGTTGCTGTTGTTGGTGGTGTCGTCGCGTCTCTGTCTTTGTCGTTGTAGTTGTCATTTGTCAGTTATATTTCAGTAAAACTAAGCTGGGAAAGCAGCTGCAGAGAGTCTTCCCAGTGGTCAACTAAAGCTCAAATGCAACGGGCTCCAAATTTGAGTGCGATCTTTAATTTGAGTCTCAGTCGCCCTATATAAAGGGCAGCAGCTGCAGCATTTCTTCAGTCGTCCAGGCACGGTGGGGATCAGCAGATCATGCAGTCCAGTGATCTCGTGTTCTCCTCCGGCACACATGAGCGCAATTATATATAGTTTAAGTATTAGCTATTGCACAGAGTGCTTTTCGCGGCGCGCGCCCACCGGCAGCGAGGCGGACAGAACGGCAAGTCTGCGCACTCGAACAGTCAGCAGTGGAGTATGCGCCAGTTAATTGCCTGCCGTGAAGCGGCGGTTACAAATTCTCTCTTTCAGAATTCTCTTATACTTAATTCAGTCATTACTTTCACGAAGCAACATATTTGAATTTAAATTACTGCATTTATCGCACTTTGATATCGATGTTGCTTGGCCCGATAACATATCGGATGCCCTAGTTGCTTTGTGTTTTCGTGCTGCTTTACGTTATGCTAATTTGCCTACAGTTTTTCTAGTATTTTTTTCAGCATTTTTTAACGTATTGACCCTATCCGACAATGGTCCTAACGCAGGCGCCATGCAGAAGTGTGATATGTGAAATCAAAGACTACGAAACAAGACAAACTACAAGACTTAACAGCTAACATAAATACACTTACATAGATAATTTACTAATTCTCTCTCTTTTTTCTTCTCTTTCAGGTAATCGCTGGGAATCCATGAGGGTCCAATTGGCATGGGGCATCGGGCTGCAGTTCTCATTGCTGATCGTCGTCAGAGTGTGGTGTTGGGGAGGGGGAAGAACAGCCAGTCCAGCTATTCGAGCCCCCTCCGTCTGTAGTGACGTCCAGTTGTTGCAGTGGGCATGGGTGGGTACAGCATATGCATTAGCTTGCATACGCATAACTATTCTCACAATTATACATATCAAGAATCAAGTATGTGCATTTGTGTGAATTGCAGTGAAGAAGAAATAGAAATATTTAATTAGTGGTGCAATAATAAAATAATATTATTTTGCTTCGTTTTGTTTGTTTGTTTTTTGCAATAATAAAATGAAATTATATATATATATATTTTTTCTTTTCTTTTTTTTATATTTCCTTTTTTTTATTTTTATGTATATATTTTTCTTTTCCTTTTTCAATATTATTGATTTGCTGTTTTTATTTTTATTTTATTTTTTCTTTTCTCATTTTTTGATTTTTCTTGTTTGGGTCGTTAATTGGTAGTCTTCTGTGGATGCTAGCCCGTTTTGAAGATAAGTTCATTTTGTGTTGTTTTCTGTTTTGTTGTTTGTTGTTTAAATTTGTTAATTTGTGAGTTCTTTTTTTTTCTCATTTCGGGTAAGCTTATTAACATCTCTAGGCGCAGATAGGGAAGCGTCGTCAATCATCCTCGTCGAATTTTATGCCGTTTTGCGGTAAGTGTATATTTTAAATTTTGCTAGCTCTAATATTATTATTAATTAGATGATTTTTTTATTTTTCTCATTGCAGGAAAAGTGTACTTAACATCTCTAGGGGCAGATAGGAACGTCATTGGTCATCCTCCTCGTTGAGTTTTTGGCCGTTTTGCAGGTAAGTGTATATTTTAAATTTTTGCTAGTTTTTATATTGTTATTAATTAGATGATTTTTTTAAATTTTCTCATTGCAGGTAAGCTTATTAACATCTCTAGGGGGCAGATAGAAGCGTCGTCAATCATCCTCGTCAGAATTTTTTTTTTTTTTTTTTTTGGCCGTTTTTGCAGGTAAGTGTTCATATTTGTACATTTTGCTAGTTTTAATATTGTTATTAATTAGATGACTGTTTTTAATTTTTCTCAATAACATCTCTAGGGGCAGATAGGAACGTCATTGGTCATCCTCGTCGAGTTTTTTGGCCGTTTTGCAGGTAAGTGTATACTTTTAAATTTTTTGCTAGTTTTTATATTGTTATAATTAGATGATTTTTTTTTTATTTTTTTTCTCATTGCGGTAAGCTGATTAACAAATCGAGGCGCAGATAGAGCGTCGTCAATCATCCTCGTCGAATTTTAGGCCGTTTTGTAAGTGTATATTTTACATTTTTGCTGGTTTTTATATTGTTATTAATTAGATGATTTTTTTAATTTTTCTCATTGCAGGTGAGTTTATTAACATCTCTAGGGGCAATGGGAACGTCATTGGTCATCCTCGTCAGGTTTTGGCCGATTTGCAGGTGAAGTGCATATTTTTAGGTTTTGCTAGTTATACTCATTCACGAAAGTGAATCAGTATATTGGTTTTAGCAATGTCCGTCTCTGCTGTCCAGTCCGTCTGTTCGTCTGTCCGTATGAACGCAATCTATTTCGGCGCTATTGAAGCTAGAGACGTGAAATTTGGAACACATACTCATGTATATCTCCGATTTATAAAGTGTTAAATTTTCCCGATCCGCCCACTAGGGGCGTGGCAAATCGGAAAAATGCATTTTCCGATATACCAGAAATCATGTTTGTTGAAGAGCTAGAAAGCTGAAATTTGGTATGTAGGTCCGCGTTGACCACCCAAGATCACAAGCTATAGCGGATATATCTACGCCCATTGGGGGGCGCGGCAAATCGGATAAAACTGTATCTCCTAAAGTTGTCAACCTAGAATGCTGAAATTTTGCACGTCAGCTAATGGTATGATTCTATAAAGTCTAAAGATAAATTATAAGTCTACCCCCATTGGGGGGCGTGGCAAATCGGACCTGAAGATATAGTGATTTTTAAATTCTCCTATATTCTGGACACACTATTGGCAGAGACCCCAAATTTTGTATATACTCTCGGTTGGTGGGCTTTGGATTGGTGTTTTGGGGTTGCTGTTGTTGGTGGTGTCGTCCGCGTCTGTCTTTGTCGTTGTTTAGTTGTCATTTGTCGGTTATATTTCAGTAAAACTAAGCTCTAAAAAGCAGCTGCAGAGAGTCTTTCCAGTGGTCAACTAAAGCTCCAAATGCAACGGGCTCCCAAATTTGAGTGCGATCTTTAATTTGGAGTCCTCAGTCGTTCTATATAAAGGGCAGCAGCAGCTGCAGCATTTTCTTCCAGTCGTCCAGGCACGGTGGGGATCAGCAGATCATGCAGTCCAGTGATCTCGTGTTCTCCTCCAGCTTCATGAGCCGCAATTATATATAGTTTAAGTATTAGCTATTGCACAGGTGCTTTTCGCGGCGCGCCCACCCGGCAACAGAGGCGGACAGAACGGCAAGTCTGCACACTCAAACAGTCAGCAGTGGAGTATGCGCCAGCCAATTGCCTGCCGTGAAGCGGCAGTTACAAATCTCTCTTTCAGAATTCTCTTACATACCTTAATTCAAGTCATTACTTTCACGAAGCAACTATATTTGAATTTAAATTACTGCATTTATCGCACTTTGATATCGATGTTGCCCGGCCCGATAACATATCGGATGCCCTAGTTGCTTTGTGTTTTGTGCTGCTTACGTTATGCTAATTTGCCTACAGTTTTTCTAGTATTTTTCAGCATTTTTAACGTATTGACCTATCCGACAATGGTCACACGCAGGCGCCATGCAGGTGTGATATGTGAAATCAAAAGACTACGAAACAAGACAAAACTGCAAGACTTAGCTAACATAAATACAATTTACATAGATTATTTACTAATTCTCTCTCTTTTTCTTCTCTTTTCGGTAATCGCTGGAATCCATGAGGGGTCCAATTGGCATGGGGCATCAGGCTGCAGTTCTCATCTGCAGTCGTCGTCAAGTGTAGTGTTGGAGAGGGGGGAATAACAGCCAGTCCAGCTGTCTGACCCCCTCCCGTCTGTGGTGACGTCCAGTTGTTGCAGTGGGCATGGGTGGGTACAGCATATGCATTAGCTTGCATACGCATAACTATTCTCACAATTATACATATCAAAGAATCAAGTATGTACATTTGTTTGTGTGAATTGCAGTGAAGAAGAAATAGAAATATTTAATTAGTGGTGCAATAATAAAATAATATTATTTTGCTTTGTTTTTGTTTGTTTGTTTTTGCAATAATAAAATGAAATTATATATATATATATTTTTTTTTTTTTTTTTATATTTCTTTTTTGCCTTATTTTTTTTCCTTTTTTTTTTATGTATATATATTTTTCCTTTTTTTTTTCAATATTATTGATTTGCTGTTTTTTATTTTTTATTTTATTTTTCTTTTCTCATTTTGATTTTTCTCTGTTTCAGGGTCGTTAATTGGTAGTCTTCTGTGGATGCTTGCCGTTTTGAAGATAAGTGCATTTTGTGTTGTTTTCTGTTTTGTTGTTTGTTGTTTAAATTTGTTAATTTGCTGAGTTCTTTTTTTTTTTCTCATTTCAGGTAAGCTTATTAACATCTCTAGGCGCAGATAGAAGCGTCGTCAATCATCCTCGTCGATTTTATGCCGTTTTGCAGGTAAGTGTATATTTTTAAATTTTGCTAGCTCTAATATTGTTATTAATTAGATGATTTTTTTAATTTTTCTCATTGCAGGAAAGTGTATTAACATCTCTAGGGGCAGATAGGAACGTCATTGGTCATCCTCGTTGAGTTTTTTGGCCGTTTTGCAGGTAAGTGTATATTTTAAATTTTTGCTAGTTTTTATATTGTTATTAATTAGATGATTTTTTAAAATTTTTTCTCATTGCAGGTAAGCTTATTAACATCTCTAGGGGGCAGATAGAAGCGTCGTCAATCATCCTCGTCGAATTTTTGGCCGTTTTTGCAGGTAAGTGTATATTTTACATTTTTGCTAGTTTTAATATTGTTATTAATTAGATGACTGTTTTAATTTTTCTCATTAACATCTCTAGGGGCAGATAGGAACGTCATTGGTCATCCTCGTCGAGTTTTTTGGCCGTTTTTGCAGGTAAGTGTATATTTTAAAATTTTGCTAGTTTTTATATTGTTATTAATTAGATGATTTTTTTTAATTTTTCTCATTGCAGGTAAGCTGATTAACAAATCGAGGCGCAGATAGAAGCGTCGTCAATCATCCTCGTCGAATTTTTTGGCCGTTTTGCAGGTAAGTGTATATTTTACATTTTTGCTAGTTTTTATATTGTTATTAATTAGATGATTTTTTGTAATTTTTCTCATTGCAGGTGAGTTTATTAACATCTCTAGGGGCAGATAGGAACGTCATTGGTCATCCTCGTCGAGTTTTGGCCCGTTTGCAGGTAAGTGTATATTTTAAATTTTTTGCTAGTTATACTCATTCACGAAAGTGAATCAGTATATTGGTTTTGTGCAATGTCCGTCTTGCTGTCCGTCCGTCTGTCCGTCTGTCCGTATGAACGCAATCTATTTCGGCGCTATTGAAGCTAGAGACGTGAAATTTGGAACACATACTCATGTATATCTCCGATTTATAAAGTGTTAAAAATTTTCCCCGATCCGCCCACTAGGGGCGTGGCAAATCGGAAAATGCATTTTCCGATATACCAGAAATCATGTTTGTTGAAAGAGCTAGAAAGCTGAAATTTGGTATGTAGGTCCGCGTTGACCACCCAAGATCACAAGCTATGGCGGATATATCTACGCCCATTGGGGGTGGCAAAATCGGATAAAACTGTCTCCCCCTAAAGTTGTCAACCTAGAATGCTGAAATTTTGCACGTCAGCTAATGGTATGATTCTATAAAGTCTAAAGATAAATTATAAGTCTACCCCAATTGGGGGCATGGCAAATCGGACCTGAAGATATAGTGATTTTTTAAATTCTCCCATATTCTGGACACTATTGATGGCAGAGACCTCAAATTTTGTATATATACTCGGTTGGTGGGCTTTGTGATTGGTGTTTGGGGTTGCTGTTGTTGGTGGTGTCGTCATGTCTGTCTTTGTCGTTGTAGTTGTCATTTGTCAGTTATATTTCAGTAAAACTAAGCTAGAAAGCAGCTGCAGAGAGTCTTCCCAGTGGTCAACTAAAGCTCAAATGCAACGGGCTCCAAATTTGAGTGCGATCTTTAATTTGAGTCTCAGTCGCCCTATATAAGGGCAGCAGCTGCAGCATTTCTTCAGTCGTCCAGGCACGGTGGGGATCAGCAGATCATGCGGTCCAGTGATCTCGTGTTCTCCTCCGGCACACATGAGCGCAATTATATATAGTTTAAGTATTAGCTATTGCACAGAGTGCTTTTTCGCGGCGCGCGCCCACCGGCAGCGAGGCGGACAGAACGGCAAGTCTGCGCACTCGAACAGTCAGCAGTGGAGTATGCGCCAGCCAATTGCCTGCCGTGAAGCGGCAGTTACAAATTCTCTCTTTCAGAATTCTCTTATACTTAATTCAAGTCATTACTTTCACGAAGCAACATATTTGAATTTAAATTACTGCATTTATCGCACTTTGATATCGATGTTGCTTGGCCCGATAACATATCGGATGCCCCTAGTTGCTTTGTGTTTTGTGCTGCTTACGTTATGCTAATTTGCCTACAGTTTTCTAGTATTTTTTCAGCATTTTTAACGTATTGACCTATCCGACAATGGTCACACGCAGGCGCCATGCAGAAGTGTGATATGTGAAATCAAAAGACTACGAAACAAGACAAAACTGCAAGACTTAACAGCTAACATAAATACAATTTACATAGATTATTTACTAATTCTCTCTTTTTTTCTTCTCTTTTTCAGGTAATCGCTGGAATCCATGAGGGTCCAATTGGCATGGGGCATCGGGCTGCAGTTCTCATCTGCTGATCGTCGTCAAGTGTAGTGTTGGAGAGGGGGAAGAACAGCCAGTCAAGCTGTCTGACCCCCTCCCGTCTGTGGTGTCTCAGTTGTTGCAGTGGGCATGGGGTGGGTACAGCATATGCATTAGCTTGCATACGCATAACTATTCTCACAATTATACATATCAAGAATCAAGTATGTACATTTGTGTGAATTGCAGTGAAGAAGAAATAGAAATATTTAATTAGTGGTGCAATAATAAAATAATATTTTTGCTTTGTTTTTTGTTTGTTTGTTTTGCAAAAATAATAAAATGAAATTATATATATATATTTTTTTCTTTTTTTTTTATATTTCTTTTTTTGCCTTATTTTTTTTTCCTTTTTTTTATGTATATTTTTTTTCCTCCTTTTTTTTCAATATTATTGATTTGCTGTTTTTATTTTTATTTTATTTTTTTTTCTCATTTTTGATTTTTTCTTGTTTCAGGGTCGTTAATTGGTAGTCTTCTGTGGATGCTTGGCCGTTTTGAAGATAAGTGCATTTTTGTGTTGTTTTCTGTTTTGTTGTTTGTTGTTTAAATTTGTTAATTTGTGAGTTCTTTTTTTCTCATTTCAGGTAAGCTTATTAACATCTCTAGGCGCAGATAGGAAGCGTCGTCAATCATCCCTCGTCGAATTTTATGCCGTTTTGCAGGTAAGTGTATATTTTAAATTTTGCTAGCTCTAATATTGTTATTAATTAGATGATTTTTTTTAATTTTTCTCATTGCAGGAAAGTGTATTAACATCTCTAGGGGCAGATAGGAACGTCATTGGTCATCCTCGTTGGAGTTTTTTGGCCGTTTTGCAGGTAAGTGTATATTTTAAATTTTTGCTAGTTTTTATATTGTTATTAATTAGATGATTTTTTTAAATTTTTCTCATTGCAGGTAAGCTTATTAACATCTCTAGGGGCAGATAGAAGCGTCGTCAATCATCCTCGTCGAATTTTTTGGCCGTTTTGCAGGTAAGTGTATATTTTACATTTTTGCTAGTTTTAATATTGTTATTAATTAGATGACTGTTTTTAATTTTCTCATTAACATCTCTAGGGGCAGATAGGAACGTCATTGGTCATCCTCGTCGAGTTTTTGGCCGTTTGCAGGTAAGTGTGTTATATTTTAAAATTTTGCTAGTTTTTATATTGTTATTAATTAGATGATTTTTTTAATTTTTCTCCATTGCAGGTAAGCTGATTAACAAATCGAGGGCGCAGATAGAAGCGTCGTCAATCATCCCTCGTCGAATTTTGGCCGTTTTGCAGGTAAGTGTATATTTTACATTTTTGCTAGTTTTTTATATTGTTATTAATTAGATGATTTTTTTTAATTTTTCTCATTGCAGGGTGAGTTTATTAACATCTCTAGGGGCAGATAGGAACGTCATTGGTCATCCTCGTCGAGTTTTTGGCCGTTTTGCAGGTAAGTGTATATTTTTTAATTTTTGCTAGTTATACTCATTCACGAAAGTGAATCAGTATATTGGTTTTGTGCAATGTCCGTCTTGCTGTCCGTCCGTCTGTCCGTCTGTCCGTATGAACGCAATCTATTTCGGCGCTATTGAAGCTAGAGACGTGAAATTTGGAACACATACTCATGTATATCTCCGATTTATAAAGTGTTAAAATTTTCCCGATCCGCCCACTAGGGGCGTGGCAAATCGGAAAATGCATTTTCCGATATACCAGAAATCATGTTTGTTGAAGAGCTAGAAAGCTGAAATTTGGTATGTAGGTCCGCGTTGACCACCCAAGATCACAAGCTATGGCGGATATATCTACGCCCATTGGGGGCGTGGCAAATCGGATAAAACTGTATCTCCTAAAGTTGTCAACCTAGAATGCTGAAATTTTGCACGTCAGCTAATGGTATGATTCTATAAAGTCTAAAGATAAATTATAAGTCTACCCCCAATTGGGGGCATGGCAAAATGATTTTTTTTTAAATTACTCCTATATTCTGGACACTATTGATGGCAGAGACCTCAAATTTTTGTATATATACCTCGGTTGGTGGGCTTTGTGATTGGTGTTTGGGGTTGCTGCTGTTGGTGGTGTCTGTCGCGTCTGTCTTTGTCGTTGTAGTTGTCATTTGTCAGTTATATTTCAGTAAAACTAGCTAGAAAGCAGCTGCAGAGTCTTCCCAGTGGTCAACTAAAGCTCAAATACAACGGGCTCCAAATTTGAGTGCGATCTTTAATTTGAGTCTCAGTCGCCCTATATAAAGGGCAGCAGCTGCAGCATTTCTTCAGTCGTCCAGGCACGGTGGGGATCAGCAGATCATGCAGTCCAGTGATCTCGTGTTCTCCTCCGGCACACATGAGCGCAATTATATATAGTTTAAGTATTAGCTATTGCACAGAGTGCTTTTCGCGGCGCGCGCCCACCGGCAGCGAGGCGGACAGAACGGCAAGTCTGCGCACTCGAACAGTCAGCAGTGGAGTATGCGCCAGCCAATGGCCTGCCGTGAAGCGGCAGTTACAAATTCTCTCTTTCAGAATTCTCTTATACTTAATTCAAGTCATTACTTTCACGAAGCAACATATTTGAATTTAAATTACTGCATTTATCGCACTTTGATATCGATGTTGCTTGGCCCGATAACATATCGGATGCCCTAGTTGCTTTGTGTTTTTGTGCTGCTTACGTTATGCTAATTTGCCTACAGTTTTCTAGTATTTTTTTCAGCATTTTTTTTTTGTATTGACCTATCCGACAATGGTCACACGCAGGCGCCATGCAAGTGTGATATGTGAAATCAAAGACTACGAAACAAGACAAAACTGCAAGACTTAACAGCTAACATAAATACAATTTACATAGATTATTTACTAATTCTCTCTCTTTTTTTTCTCTTTTCAGGTAATCGCTGGAATCCATGAGGGTCCAATTGGGATGGGGCATCGGGCTGCAGTTCTCATCTGCTGATCGTCATCAAGTGTAGTGTTGGAGAGGGGGGAATAACAGCCAGTCCAACTGTCTGACCCCCCTCCGCTTGTGGCGCCGACCAGTTGTTGCAGTGGGCATGGGTGAGTACAGCATATGCATTAGCTTGCATACGCATAACTATTCTCACAATTATACATATCAAGAATCAAGTTATGTACATTTGTGTGAATTGCAGTGAAGAAGAAATAGAAATATTTAATTAGTGGTGCAATAATAAAATAATATTATTTTGCTTTGTTTTGTTTGTTTGTTTTTTGCAATAATAAAATGAAATTATATATATATATATTTTTTTTCTTTTTTTATATTTTTTTTTTTGCCTTATTTTTTTTTCCTTTTTTTTTATGTATATATATTTTTTCCTTTTTTTTTTTCAATATTATTGATTTGCTGTTTTTTTATTTTTATTTTATTTTTCTTTTCTCATTTTTGATTTTTCTTGTTTCAGGGTCGTTAATTGGTAGTCTTCTGTGGATGCTTGGCCGTTTTGAAAGATAAGTGCATTTTGTGTTGTTTTCTGTTTTGTTGTTTGTTGTTTAAATTTGTTAATTTGTGAGTTCTTTTTTTCTCATTTCAGGTAAGCTTATTAACATCTCTAGGCGCAGATAGAAGCGTCGTCAATCATCCTCGTCGAATTTTATGCCGTTTTGCAGGTAAGTGTATATTTTAAATTTTGCTAGCTCTAATATTGTTATTAATTAGATGATTTTTTTAATTTTTCTCATTGCAGGAAAGTGTATTAACATCTCTAGGGGCAGATAGGAACGTCATTGGTCATCCTCGTCGAGTTTTTGGCCGTTTGCAGGTAAGTGTATATTTTAAATTTTTGCTAGTTTTTATATTGTTATTAATTAGATGATTTTTTTTAATTTTTCTCATTGCAGGTAAGCTTATTAACATCTCTAGGGGCAGATAGAAGCGTCGTCAATCATCCTCGTCGAATTTTTGGCCGTTTTGCAGGTAAGTGTATATTTTACATTTTTGCTAGTTTTAATATTGTTATTAATTAGATGACTGTTTTAATTTTTCTCATTAACATCTCTAGGGGCAGATAGGAACGTCATTGGTCATCCTCGTCGAGTTTTTGGCCGTTTTGCAGGTAAGTGTATATTTTAAATTTTTGCTAGTTTTTATATTGTTATTAATTAGATGATTTTTTTTAATTTTTCTCATTGCAGGTAAGCTGATTAACAAATCGAGGCGCAGATAGAAGCGTCGTCAATCATCCTCGTCGAATTTTTGGCCGTTTTGCAGGTAAGTGTATATTTTACATTTTTGCTAGTTTTTATATTGTTATTAATTAGATGATTTTTTTAATTTTTCTCATTGCAGGTGAGTTTATTAACATCTCTAGGGGCAGATAGGAACGTCATTGGTCATCCTCGTCGAGTTTTTGGCCGTTTTGCAGGTAAGTGTATATTTTAAATTTTTGCTAGTTATACTCATTCACGAAAGTGAATCAGTATATTGGTTTTGTGCAATGTCCGTCTTGCTGTCCGTCCGTCTGTCCCGTCTGTCCGTATGAACGCAATCTATTTCGGCGCTATTGAAGCTAGAGACGTGAAATTTGGAACACATACTCATGTATATCTCCGATTTATAAAGTGTTAAAATTTTCCCGATCCGCCCACTAGGGGCGTGGCAAATCGGAAAATGCATTTTCCGATATACCAGAAATCATGTTTGTTGAAGAGCTAGAAAGCTGAAATTTGGTATGTAGGTCCGCGTTGACCACCCAAGATCACAAGCTATGGCGGATATATCTACGCCCATTGGGGGCGTGGCAAATCGGATAAAACTGTATCTCCTAAAGTTGTCAACCTAGAATGCTGAAATTTTGCACGTCAGCTAATGGTATGATTCTATAAAGTCTAAAGATAAATTATAAGTCTACCCCAATTGGGGGCATGGCAAAATGATTTTTTAAATTCTCCTATATTCTGGACACTATTGATGGCAGAGACCTCAAATTTTGTATATATACTCGGTTGGTGGGCTTTGTGATTGGTGTTTGGGGTTGCTGTTGTTGGTGGTGTCGTCGCGTCTGTCTTTGTCGTTGTAGTTGTCATTTGTCAGTTATATTTCAGTAAAACTAAGCTAGAAAGCAGCTGCAGAGAGTCTTCCCAGTGGTCAACTAAAGCTCAAATGTAACGGGCTCCAAATTTGAGTGCGATCTTTAATTTGAGTCTCAGTCGCCCCTATATAAAGGGCAGCAGCTGCAGCATTTCTTCAGTCGTCCAGGCACGGTGGGGATCAGCAGATCATGCAGTCCAGTGAAGTGATGTGAAGTGTATAACGGATCGACTGACCGACAGAAGTGACTGAGCAACAGATCGACAAAACGACAGAGCCACTGAACAACTGACCGACAGAGCGACAAAATGACCGAGTGACAGAGTGACAGAGCCACTGAACAACAGTACAACTGATTGACAGAGCAACGAAATGACCGACTGACAGAGCCACTGAACAACAGTACAGCTGACTGACAGAGCGAAAAAATGACCGAGTTACAGAGTGACAGAGCCACTGAACCACAGTACAACTGATTGACAGAACAGCGATGACAGAGTGACAGAGCCACTGAACAACAGTACAACTAACTGACAGAGCGACGAAATGACAGAGTGACTGAGTCACTGAACAACAGTACAATTGACTGACAGAGCGACGAAATGACAGAGGGACAGAGCCACTGAACAACAGGATGACTGACTGACAGAGCGACGAAATGACAGAGTGACTGAGCCACTGAATCATTTGTCAGAAGCTAGAAAGCAGCAGCAGAGAGTCTTCCCAGTGGTCAACTAAAGCTCAAATGCAACGAGCTCAAAATTTGAGTGCGATCTTGAATTTGAGTCTCAGTCGCCCTATATAAAGGGCAGCAGCTGCAGCATTTCTTCAGTCGTCCAGGCACGGTGGGGATCAGCAGATCATGCAGTCCAGTGTTCTCGTGTTCTCCTCCGGCACACATGAGCGCAATTATATATAGTTTAAGTATTAGCTATTGCACAGAGTGCTTTTCGCGGCGCGCGCACACCGGCAGCGAGGCGGACAGAACGGCAAGTCTGCGCACTCGAACAGTCAGCAGTGGAGTATGTGCCGGGCAATTGCCTGCCGTGAAGCGGCAGTTACAAATTCTCTCTTTCAGAATTCTCTTATACTTAATTCAAGTCATTACTTTCACGAAGCAACATATTTGAATTTAAATTACTGCATTTATCGCACTTTGATATCGATGTTGCTTGGCCCGATAACATATCGGATGCCCTAGTTGCTTTGTGTTTTGTGCTGCTTACGTTATGCTAATTTGCCTACAGTTTTCTAGTATTTTTTTCAGCATTTTTTAACGTATTGACCTATCCGACAATGGTCACACGCAGGCGCCATGCAGAAGTGTGATATGTGAAATCAAAAGACTACGAAACAAGACAAAACTGCAAGACAAACATAAATACAATTTACATAGATTATTTACTAATTCTCTCTCTTTTTTCTTCTCTTTTCAGGTAATCGCTGGAATCCATGAGGGTCCAATTGGCATGGGGCATCGGGCTGCAGTTCTCATCTGCTGATCGTCATCAAGTGTAGTGTTGGAGAGGGGGGAAGAACAGCCAGTCCAGCTGTCTGACCCCCTCCCGTCTGTGGCGCCGTCCAGTTGTTGCAGTGGGCATGGGTGGGTACAGCATATGCATTAGCTTGCATACGCATAACTATTCTCACAATTATACATATCAAGAATCAAGTATGTACATTTGTGTGAATTGCAGTGAAGAAGAAATAGAAATATTTCATTAGTGGTGCAATAATAAAATAATATTATTTTGCTTTGTTTTTGTTTGTTTGTTTTTGCAATAATAAAATGAAATTATATATACTAAGATAAAACTGTTACGAGTCGAATAAATGCTGCGACATATACTAACAGCAACGCTAATATGATTTAAAAGACGAAGTCAAGGTTGGATTATGACAACTTGCTTTATTGAATATCAACTTAAGACTAACAATTGTAGGTCTATTGACACGTATTTATGCAGTATTTATTTATGAGTATTCAGTGTTGGGCATTTCACCACACAATTCCAACACATTAACAATGTTGCGTCAACTTCTAATTGTCTATTATGCACTGTGTGAGGCTGTGTGAGTGTATGAGTATTCAGTGTTGGGCATTTCACCACACAATTCCAACACATCATCCGAATACTAGACCTAGGTCAACGAAGCTGCGCGCCTTGCAAAGACGAATCAGCTTAATGACGCGACCATACAGCTTCTGAATATTGTAGACGTAATCAGTATGATTATGTCACTTCCCTCTCCTTAAGAGGCGAGCCTGCGAGTCAAGGTGACACAGACGGGTAAAGTTTTGGTAAAGTTGATTGTGTCATCTCGATGATCGTGATTTCCTGTTTTTGCTCTTCTGTTTCGACTGATGGCGTTGTTTGTTTGTTGGGCTCGTGAATTTGTTTTTTTAAATTTTGTTCGAAATAATTTTATGGGGTTACAAGATACATATTTAAAATATAGGATTACAATTATGAATATGGTTATTGTGATTACAATGATTGTATATGTTAAAGTATTATTTTGTGATACAATTTTTACAATGTCATCATGTTTTATAGGTTTTACTTTAATAATTTCTATTGAGGGATACAATGGTGTAAGGTCAACTTCTAGTTGAAAATAGTTATCGCTTACAATTATGTCGTTTATTTGCAGTTTACATTGATTGATATTTATAATTTTGTTACCCTGAATATTAAGACTAACATTATTATTATTATTATTTTTTTTTTTTTTTTTTTTTTTGGCAATTTTTTTTTACAATTGTAGAAGTTATGTTCCAAGTTACAATGGTATTTGGCTTAATTAAAGATTTTATTATCTTTCTCATAATAAGAAGTTGTGCTAATGTAATCGAGTTGATAGCCATTATGATCAGGATATGGGATAATTTTGATTGTATTAATGGATTGAAAGTCAATTGGGATATGGGAAATGATAGTATGATTATGAAGTAGAAACCTGTGGAATTTGAATTTGGTTAATTTTCTTTAATTTTTTAAACTGAGTTTTATAGTAACGTGTAATTCTATTTCTGTTAGTAATTTGGTAATGATCTGGATCTATTTTTTCAACATTTTTATTGGCTTTAAAGGGGTTTTCTAGTTTTCCTTTTTGTAATGGTCCTTTTCGATATCTGGTATCGACTTCGTATTCTTGTCGGTCACTGTTGATTTTATTTATTACTTTTTTCTTTATTTTCTTGAGTGTTTAACTTTTGGTTGTCCCGCATATAAAAATATGTGTGCAGGAGTTTGTCCAGTTGTGTCATGCTTAGTCTTGTGATTGTAAATGTAAAGTATGGTTTCTATTTTGCTGAGTTTATTTTCTTCGTCATTTAAAGTGTTGATTATTCTAATTTTTTCGTTTATTGTTTTGTGTAGTCGTTCTATGTCTGCTATTCCTGTTTTTGTAGTATTTAATTGTAATTCTACTCCTTCATTTTCAAGCCATTTTTTGAGTGCTAAGCTGGTAAATGCGCCGTCTCGGTCAGCTTTTAATAATTTTGGCTTTCCTAACTGATTGAATATACGCATTAATGCATTCTTGCATTCTATCCAGTCTTTTGCTTTAATATTTTCAAGAGTAGCGAATTTTGAGTAAATGTCTATGCAACTAAGATAATGTTTGCCTTCAGAGGAATAAATGTCTATTACAAATTTATCGCGACAATGTTCGGGTCTGGGAGTAATTTTCATTGGCATGTTTGTGTTTCTGTGTTCGGTTTTTGCTAAATTGCAAATGTTACATTCGTTTACTATGTTTTGTGTCAGTAATTGGCTGTTGGGGAAATAGTAAGTTTCACTGAAGAGTTTATTTGTTTTTTGAATTCCGGGGTGTAAGAGTTTTTCATGGGTTTTCAAAATAAGTTCTTTAAATTCGGCATATGAGTTTATATTTTTTAATTGAATGAGGCTTCGTAGAATTTTAGTGTGGCTAGTGTTGATAATTTCTTTATGTGCGTTTTGAATGATTTCGAAATCTGCATCACTGTCTATAAACATTGCACTAGTTTTTGTACAAAAATAGTCAATTAAATATTTTTCGGCTTTGTCTTTAGTCATGTTGTCGTATGTGATGTGAATTATAAGTTTTTTGAAGTAATTCTGTTTTGTAATATTTGGAATGCCTTTTGGAAAATATAATTTGTCTTTTAAATGTGTTTATTGGTTTCTCTGTAATGCAAATTAAATTACTGTTATCTTCGTCAGCGCTATGTTGTGTTTCTTCTCCGAAATAAGTCTGTTCTATTTTTACTCGCGATAGAGCGTCAGCTATGTGGTTTTCTTTTCCTTTTATGTATTTTATGTCAAAATCGTATTCTGATAATTTTACTCTCCATCGGGTTAATTTTGAATTTGGCTCTTTCATTTTATACAACCAACATAATGGTTGATGGTCACTATTGATTTCAAAATGTCGACCTAGAAGGTAGTGTCGAAAGGTTTTTGTTGCCCATACAATAGCTAAAAGTTCTTTTTCTATAGCGCTATAATTGGTTTCGTGATCATTGAGGGTTCTGCTAATAAAACTGATAGGATGTCCGTCTTGAGAAAGTACAGCTCCAAGGGCTACGTTACTTGCGTCAGTTGTTAAAATGAATTTATTTTTGAAATCTGGAATTTTTAAAATTGGGTCATTGGAAATAAGTTGTTTTAGCTTTTCAAAAGCTCTAATGTATTCTGGATTTTTAGTGTCTATTTTTGCGTCTTTTCGAAGTACTGTTGTCATTGGTTTGGCTATGTCTGCAAAATTTGGAATAAACTTTCTATAATAACCGGTTAGTCCGAGAAAACCTTTTATTTCTTTAGTTTTTGTGGGAATAGGATATTTTAGAATTGCCTTGATTTTATCAGGATTGGGTTTTATTCCATCCTTAGTTATGACGTGTCCTAGGAAGGAAGTTTCTTGTTTTAGAAACTCACATTTGTCAAGTTGTAATTTGAGATTTGCTTCAGAAAGCTTCTCGAAAACTAATTGCAGTGAATGTAGGTGTTCTTTTAAAGATGTTGAATATACAATTATATCGTCAAGATATACTAAACAGTGTTTATTTATTAACGGTCGCAAAACATTATTCATGCAACGTTGAAAGGTTGCAGGTGCATTCTTTAATCCAAATGGCATACGAAGATATTCATAATGGCCATTTTTTGTGGAAAAGGCTGTTTTTTTTTATGGAATCTGTATGCATTTCAAGTTGATGGAAACCTTTTGCAAGGTCGATTGTTGTGAAATAATTGCATTTGCCTAGTTTTCCTAAAATCTCATCCATGTTTGGTATTGGGTGTCTGTCATTTATAGTTACGTCGTTTAATTTTCTATAGTCAATTACGATTCTAAATTTTTGTTTACCTGAAGCGTCTTGTTTTTTCGGTACGATCCATAAAGGACTACAATAAGGGGGAATTACTGGGGCGTATTATACCTTGATCTAACATGTCTTGAATTTGGTGTTCAACTTCTTGTTCGTATGCTTGTGGATAACTGTATGGTTTTGTATACAAAGGTGAATTGTGAGTAGTGTTAATAACATGTTTTTCTTGATTACTGAAACTAAGTTGATCGCCTTCTTTGAACTGAATGTGTTGATATTGTTTCAATAAACTTATTAAATTAAATTTTTCTTCTTCATTTAAATGGTCTAGTCGGTAAGGACTTGAGTTGATAGATTCTTGATTTTTAGAATTATCTCTGATTGGGTTGTTGAGGTGTTGATAAGTTTCAAGAATTGGTTGAGCTACGAAATGATTTTGGTTTGTGATCGGAATATCATTGATTAATTTATACTTTTTATTGTATAAATTAACAGTTTGGGATTTATAATCTATAACGGCTTGTGCGTCTGAAAGCAGTTTTCTACCAATTAGTAGATCGTAATCTGGTGAAAATTGATGTAAAAGAAATTCATTATTACTTTTGAACAAGTTGTTTGAAAGAACATTCACCTTTTTTGTGATAGTCAAAGGTCCATTGCTGGTTTGAATAAGACAATCGGTATCGTGAATTGGTAAATTAAAAACATTGTATGTCATCATATTAACAGTAGATCCTGTATCTATTAAACATTTTATATTTTTTCCTTTATAGGTGATAATTATGTATTGTTGGTTTCCGAGGCTGGCAGCTGAAAAATTTTCGGCTTTCTCGATTTCTATTTCATTTGGTTGTTCTGTTTCCTGTTCGGTTGTGGCTGGTTGTGTGTATGTATAGTCTGAGGTTTGTGGATAACTTTGTTCTTGGTAATATTGAGGATAGTATTGGGAATAAGAAGCTAATTGATTATAATATTCTTTCTGCATATAGTCGTGATAATTTATCTCTTCTTGATTTCTAGTTTCTTCATCTATACTCATTTTACTTTGTTCACTTTCTGCTTGTCTAACACGCTTTGTTGGTTGGTTGGCTACGCCAAAACTATTGAAAGGAGTTTGTTGTGGAGTTGTTTGTGTATGTTGTCCAAAACGATTATTGTCAAATTGATTTTGTCTGAAAATTGGTCTAAGTGTAGGGTTAAATGGTCTAACTGGGTTAGGCGTTGGTTGCATCGGTCGAGGTGAATAATGATTAGGTGGAAGATATGGTTGTTGAAAATAAGGTTGATATGGGACATAAGGATGGTTTGGTTGAAGAAATGTGGAAAACTTTTGAATATTTGGATTTGGATAAGTTGGCTTAAAATTTTTATCTTGCTTTACTTTGTTTTGATTTAAATTTTGACAGGGTTCATCAAAAAAGATTTTTTTCTTGTAATATGTTAATTAGTGATCTTAAATCTGGAATTTCGCAATTTATGATTCGAATACAAATATTGGTAGGAAGTTTTTGAATTAGGTCGTCAATACTTGTTTTAATTAATCGATCATATAGTATTTTTTCATCTTGATTATTTTCTAATTCTAGCTTACTCATCAATGTCTGCCTACGGTGTTCTGCTTCTTCCAGAAAAGCTCGTACGTTGCCTTTGAACGGAGTGTTCCTGAATTCCTCCAGTAGAATATGGTTCTTGGTCTGCGTCTTGAAGTTTAGGATTAGCTGTTTTCGGAGATCCGTCCATGTAGTTAGGTTGGTCATGCCAAGAGATAACATGACTTCACTGCTGATGCAGCTTTCAACAAGTCCAAAGAGTATTGATCTCTGCCTCGCATCGTTGGTGGTGTACAGGGCCAGTATATAATCGATCCGGTTGATGAACGTGTATAAAGCGTTTTTATTTCCGGTGAACTTTTCAACATTTTTAAGTTGATTAATCACTTGGGTCATGTTGGTATCAGAAAGGGGGTGTTGTTGCGTCGCCTTCCATTTTGTTTATTTATTTAATTTATTATAATTATATTTTATTTATTATTTGTTGTCGGTTTATTTTATTTTTATTGATTATTTAGTACGTATGTTGGGGTTTGTATGCACTGATAGCACTTTCGAAGGTTTGCGAGAAAACCAAATGTTTCTGGAATTATATTCTCTTCGAATTCTATAGCGTCTTCTTGAATTATTTTCAAGTTTTTTGCACAATCCGCGGCTTTGGCAATATGCGAATTTCGGTATACACGTCACTGTCGAGGTTTTATTTTAAAACTTGACGCGATATTGACCATCGCGTGGGTTGCCTTCGCGTTTGTTGTTTAGCGGATAGCAGTAAACGGGACACAAGAATTAATAACTTAGTTATTGCATCAGGATCCACAATTTATTACTATCCTACCGGCTGCGCCACTAAGATAAAACTGTTACGAGTCGAATAAATGCTGCGACATATACTAACAGCAACGCTAATATGATTTAAAAGACGAAGTCAAGGTTGGATTATGACAACTTGCTTTATTGAATATCAACTTAAGACTAACAATTGTAGGTCTATTGACACGTATTTATGCAGTATTTATTTATGAGTATTCAGTGTTGGGCATTTCACCACACAATTCCAACACATTAACAATGTTGCGTCAACTTCTAATTGTCTATTATGCACTGTGTGAGGCTGTGTGAGTGTATGAGTATTCAGTGTTGGGCATTTCACCACACAATTCCAACACATTAACAATGTTGCGTCAACTTCTAATTGTCTATTATGCACTGTGTGAGGCTGTGTGAGTGTATGAGTATTCAGTGTTGGGCATTTCACCACACAATTCCAACACATCATCCGAATACTAGACCTAGGTCAACGAAGCTGCGCGCCTTGCAAAGACGAATCAGCTTAATGACGCGACCATACAGCTTCTGAATATTGTAGACGTAATCAGTATGATTATGTCACTATATATATTTTTTTTTTTTTTTTTTTTTATATTTCTTTTTTGCTTTATTTTTTTTTTTTTTTTTTTTTTATGTATATATATTTTTTCCTTTTTTTTTCAATATTATTGATTTGCTGTTTTTATTTTTATTTTATTTTTCTTTTCTCATTTTTGATTTTTCTTGTTTCAGGGTCGTTAATTGGTAGTCTTCTGTGGATGCTTGGCCGTTTTGAAGATAAGTGCATTTTGTGTTGTTTTCTGTTTTGTTGTTTGTTGTTTAAATTTGTTAATTTGTGAGTTCTTTTTTTTTTCATTTCAGGTAAGCTTATTAGCATCTCTAGAGGCAGATAGAAGCATAGTAGATCATCCTCGTCGAATTTTTGTCCGTTTTGCAGGTAAGTGTATATTTTAAATTTTTTCTAGTTATACTCATTCACGAAAGTGAATCAGTATATTGGTTTTGTGCAATGTCCGTCTTGCTGTCCGTCCGTCTGTCCGTATGAACGCAATCTATTTCGGCGCTATTGAAGCTAGAGACGTGAAATTTGGAACACATACTCATGTATATCTCCGATTTATAAAGTGTTAAAATTTTCCCGATCCGCCCACTAGGGGCGTGGCAAATCGGAAAATGCATTTTCCGATATACCAGAAATCATGTTTGTTGAAGAGCTAGAAAGCTGAAATTTGGTATGTAGGTCCGCGTTGACCACCCAAGATCACAAGCTATGGCGGATATATCTACGCCCATTGGGGGCGTGGCACCTGAAGATATAGTGATTTTTTAAATTCTCCTATATTTTGGACACTATTGATGGCAGAGACCTCAAATTTTGTATATATACTCGGACTGATCACCCAAGACCAAAAAGTTTTGTCGGATATATGTCCGCCCACAGGGGGCGTGGCAAACCGCAAAAGTTTATATCTCCAAAAGTATAATAGCTAGAAGCTTCAAATTTGGATAGTTGAGTTACTGGTAGCCTTCTCTATCGATTCCCCAAAAATAATTTTTACGCCTCTATAGGGGCGTAGCATATCGAAAAATACCCTGTAATTTTCACATTTCTTGAGGGTAAGCATTCAAACTTTGCAGTTAGGGTACCGTTATCTCTTTCTAAAAACTGACCAAAAATGAGGTGTCTACGCCCAGTTGGGGCGTGGCAAATCGGAAAATCCTGTATATTCTACAGTATTAGAGCGAAACTTAACTACTAAATTGTTGATTGGATGTGAATGAGTATTCCGCAGTCGGTAACGCCCGACTGCAACGTTCTTACTTGTTTTTATATTGTTATTAATTAGATGTTTTTTTTATACCCTGAACCCATTGAAAATGGGAAATCAGGGTATAATGGTTTTCTTGAAATGTATGTAACAGGCAGAAGGAGGCGTGGCAGACCCCACAAAGTATATATATTCTTGATCAGGGCGACGAGCTGAGTCGATTTGGCCCTGTCCGTCTGTCTGTCTGTCCGTCTGTCCGTCTGTCCGTCTGTCCGTCCGTCCGTCTGTCCGTATGTTTGAACGCGTCGATTTCCGAAGATATAAGAGCTAGAGACTTCAATTTTTTTTTTTAATGACCGTATATACAGCGCGGACGTCGAGTTTGCTTTTAAAATTCGATAAATCATCCCGTTATGTTTTTATCGAGTAAAAACATTCAAGTTCAAATCAGATGCCACTATAGGTAATTGTGAATAATTTTTCTTTTTTTTTTAATTTCTCAAATATTCAATATAATATGTAGATCATATGCTGAAAGTTTCATTAAATTCTGTTCAGTCAAAAATTAATAAAAAATAATCAAATATGTGGCCAATTAACAAACGCACGTGCAGCAGCTACAACAGCATCGTATGCGTGTGCACACATACATTCAAACTTCTTCTAGAAACATTCGTTGAATCACATCAGCTGTTAGTTTCGTTTAGTTTTGATAGATGGCGCAGCAGCAGTGAATCTATTTCATTTTTGCCAGCGCCACTAGCAGGAGTGAGGTGGCGTGGTGTGTTAGCTGCATGGAGCTCGATCGAGAAGTCGCGGTTCGAATCCCGATCGATCCAACTGATGCTAATTTTTTTTAATTGTTTCAAAATACTTTTATATTTTTATAAATGCGTTTTCTATTTAATTTATATTTTTAAATACACCGAAATTGAAATTTTAACCATACTCTATGTGCGTTTTTAATAGTTTGATTATTCTAGCAGATTCTTAGAATCACATCAGCAGTTAGTTTCGTTTAGTTTTGATAGATGGCGCTGCAGCAGTGAATCTATTTCATTTTTGCCAGCGCCACTAGCAGGAGTGAGGTGGTGTAGTGTGTTAGCTGCATGGCGCTCGATCGAGGAGTTGCGGTTCGAATCCCGATCGATGCAACTGATGTTAACTTTTTTAATTGTTTCAAAATATTTTTATATTTTGTTAATTGAGTTTGGTATTTTATTTATATTTTTAAATACATCGAAATTGAAATTTCAGCCATACTAAATGGGCATTTTTATTTGTTGGGTTCAGGGTAGTATCTAGTCGAGCACTCTCGACTAGAGTTTTCTTACTTGTTTTTTTTTAATTTTTCTCATTGCAGGTAAGTTTATTAACATCTCTAGGGGCAGATAGGAACGTCATTGGTCATCCTCGTCGAGTTTTTGGCCGTTTTGCAGGTAAGTGTATATTTTAAATTTTTGCTAGTTTTTATATTGTTATTAATTAGATGATTTTTTAACATTTTTCTCATTGCAGGTAAGCTTATTAACATCTCTAGGGGCAGATAGAAGCGTCGTCAATCATCCTCGTTGAATTTTTGGCCGTTTTGCAGGTAAGTGTATATTTTAAATTTTTGCTAGTTTTAATATTGTTATTAATTAGATGATTTTTTTAAATTTTTTTCATTGCAGGTAAGCTTACTAACATCTCTAGGGGCAGATAGAAGCGTCGTCAATCATCCTCGTCGAGCTTTTGGCCTTTTTGCAGGTAAGTGTATATTTTAAATTTGTGCTAGGTTTAATATTGTTATTAATTAGATGATTTTTTTAATTTTTCTCATTGCAGGTAAGCTTATTGGCATCACAAATGTTGATGTAAGCTACCTAGTACATTGCTACGCTCGTTGGCGTAGTTTTACTAGTAGTTGTGGAGCTGGTACGCCAGCTTGATGACGTCATCGCTGAGACCGCCTCGCACTCGTCGCTGAGGTCCATCAGCTCTCGGAGGTCAACCTCTTCGCGCCTTGGAGTCCTCTGCTGCATTGGCTCACCTGCATCCATGACTTGTTTTTGTTTGTTTGACTTCAATAAAGTAATAACTATAGTCATAATTTGTTCAATTTGTTTCTCCAGCCTCTCGAACATGGCCTTGTTTTGTTCAAGTAGCTCTTCAAGGCTACTTGACTTGGCTTGCTCGTCCTTTAGCTTCTGTTGTAGCCTAGCCAAGTGCCTTGTTGCTGGATTACGTCCATTGGATACGGTTGCTGTTGTTGTTGGGCGTTTCTCTTTGTGGTTTATTGAGTATCGCTGTGTGTTAGTGGTGCGGTTGGTGGGCTTTGTGATTGGTGTTTGGGGTTGCTGTTGTTGGTGGTGTCGTCGCGTCTGTCTTTGTCGTTGTAGTTGTCATTTGTCAGTTATATTTCAGTAAAACTAAGCTAGAAAGCAGCTGCAGAGAGTCTTCCCAGTGGTCAACTAAAGCTCAAATGCAACGGGCTCCAAATTTGAGTGCGATCTTTAATTTGAGTCTCAGTCGCCCTATATAAAGGGCAGCAGCTGCAGCATTTCTTCAGTCGTCCAGGCACGGTGGGGATCAGCAGATCATGCAGTCCAGTGAAGTGATGTGAAGTGTATAACGGATCGACTAACCGACAGAAGTGACTGAGCAACAGATCGACAAAACGACAGAGCCACTGAACAACTGACCGACAGAGCGACAAAATGACCGAGTGACAGAGTGACAGAGCCACTGAACAACAGTACAACTGATTGACAGAGCAACGAAATGACCGACTGACAGAGCCACTGAACAACAGTACAGCTGACTGACAGAGCGAAAAAATGACCGAGTTACAGAGTGACAGAGCCACTGAACCACAGTACAACTGATTGACAGAACAGCGATGACAGAGTGACAGAGCCACTGAACAACAGTACAACTAACCGACAGAGCGACGAAATGACAGAGTGACTGAGTCACTGAACAACAGTACAATTGACTGACAGAGCGACGAAATGACAGAGGGACAGAGCCACTGAACAACAGGATGACTGACTGACAGAGCGACGAAATGACAGAGTGACTGAGCCACTGAATCATTTGTCAGAAGCTAGAAAGCAGCAGCAGAGAGTCTTCCCAGTGGTCAACTAAAGCTCAAATGCAACGAGCTCAAAATTTGAGTGCGATCTTGAATCTGAGTCTCAGTCGCCCTATATAAAGGGCAGCAGCTGCAGCATTTCTTCAGTCGTCCAGGCACGGTGGGGATCAGCAGATCATGCAGTCCAGTGTTCTCGTGTTCTCCTCCGGCACACATGAGCGCAATTATATATAGTTTAAGTATTAGCTATTGCACAGAGTGCTTTTCGCGGCGCGCGCACACCGGCAGCGAGGCGGACAGAACGGCAAGTCTGCGCACTCGAACAGTCAGCAGTGGAGTATGTGCCAGCCAATTGCCTGCCGTGAAGCGGCAGTTACAAATTCTCTCTTTCAGAATTCTCTTATACTTAATTCAAGTCATTACTTTCACGAAGCAACATATTTGAATTTAAATTACTGCATTTATCGCACTTTGATATCGATGTTGCTTGGCCCGATAACATATCGGATGCCCTTGCTGCTTTGTGTTTTGTGCTGCTTACGTTATGCTAATTTGCCTACAGTTTTCTAGTATTTTTTTCAGCATTTTTTAGCGTATTGACCTATCCGATAATGGTCACACGCAGGCGCCATGCAGAAGTGTGATATGTGAAATCAAATGACTACGAAACAAAACAAAACTGCAAGACTTAACAGCTAACATAAATACAATTTACATAGATTATTTACTAATTCTCTCTCTTTTTTTCTTCTCTTTTCAGGTAATCGCTGGAATCCATGAGGGTCCAATTGGGATGGGGCATCGGGCTGCAGTTCTCATCTGCTGATCGTCGTCAAGTGTAGTGTGGAAGAGGGGGTGAAGAACAGCCAGTCCAGCTGTCTGACCCCTCCCGTCTGTGGCGCCGACCAGTTGTTGCAGTGGGCATGGGTGAGTACAGCATATGCATTAGCTTGCATACGCATAACTATTCTCACAATTATACATATCAAGAATCAAGTATGTACATTTGTGTGAATTGCAGTGAAGAAGAAATAGAAATATTTCATTAGTGGTGCAATAATAAAATAATATTATTTTGCTTTGTTTTTGTTTGTTTGTTTTTGCAATAATAAAATGCAATTATATATATATATATTTTTTTTTTTCTTTTTTTTTTATATTTCTTTTTTGCTTTATTTATTTTTTTTCCTTTTTTTTATGTATATATATTTTTTCCTTTTTTTTCAATATTATTGATTTGCTGTTTTTATACCCTGAACCCATTGAAAATGGGAAATCAGGGTATAATGGTTTTGTGAAAAGTATGTAACAGGCAGAAGGAATCATCGCAGACCCCATAAAGTATATATATTCCTGATCAGCACGACAAGCTGAGTCGATATAGCCCTGTCCGTCTGTCCGTCCGTCCGTCCGTCCGTCCGTATGAGCAAAAGAATCTCAGAAGATATAAGAGCTAGAGAGCTGAAATTTGGCATGCATACTCGTGTATACCATAGGCAGTACAAGTTTGCTTCTTCGATAACTCGTCCGATAACTTTTTTATCGAGAATAATCGAAAAATCGACTTGGTTTTTTCAGCCTAAATTTCACACTTTTAGACCTGGAGACTTTAAATTTGGGTTGTATATAAAGTTAATGGATACAAAGATTTTGTAATTTACAGATTTTGGATACCACGCCCCCTTCTCCCCCAATTTGTAAAAAACGCATTTCAAGAGTCTTGTGCTTTGGAATGTACACATATTTTAACCATATGATTACGCTCTGAAAGTTTCATTAAGATCGTATGTCTACAAAAGAAATTATTCAACAAATAAATTCTCATAATATTGCCCACATTGCAGCGCAGCCCAAGCGCAGTCGCTGCTAACTGCGCAGTCAGCAGAGCGCGTGCTTATAAGTGCATGTGTATGTATGTGTGCATAAAAGAAGTCCAGACTGATTAGAATATCAGCTTGGAGGGTTCAGGGTATCTCCTAGTCGAGCAGTTTCGACTGGAGCCTTCTTACTTGTTATTTTTATTTTATTTATTTTTTTTCTCATTTTTGATTTTTCTTGTTTCAGGGTCGTTAAGTGGATGCTTGGCCGTTTTGAAGATAAGTGCATTTTGTGTTGTTTTCTGTTTTGTTGTTTGTTGTTAATTTGTGAGTTCTTTTTTTTTCTCATTTCAGGTAAGCTTATAAGCATCTCTAGAGGCAGATAGAAGCATAGTAGATCATCCTCGTCGAATTTTTGTCCGTTTTGCAGGTAAGTGTATATTTTAAATTTTTGCTAGTTCTAATATTGTTATTAATTAGATGATTTTTAAAATTTTTCTCATTGCAGGTAAGCTTATTAACACTCTAGGGGCAGATAGAAGCGTCGTCAATCATCCTCGTCGAATTTTTGTCCGTTTTGCAGGTAAGTGTATATTTTAAATTGTTGCTAGTTTTTATATTGTTATTAATTAGATAATTTTTTTAATTTTTCTCATTGCAGGTAAGCTTCTTAACACTCTAGGGGCAGATAGAAGCGTCGTCAATCATCCTCGTCGAATTTTATGCCGTTTTGCAGGTAAGTGTATATTTTAAATTTTGCTAGTTTTAATATTGTTATTAATTAGATGATTTTTTTAATTTTTCTCATTGCAGGAAAGTTTATTAACATCTCTAGGGGCAGATAGGAACGTCATTAGTCATCCTCGTTGAGTTTTTGGCCGTTTTGCAGGTAAGTGTATATTTTAAATTTTTGCTAGTTTTAATATTGTTATTAATTAGATGATTGTTTTAATTTTTCTCATTAACATCTCTAGGGGCAGATAGGAACGTCATTGGTCATCCTCGTCGAGTTTTTGGCCGTTTTGCAGGTAAGTGTATATTTTAAATTTTGCTAGTTTTAATATTGTTATTAATTAGATGATTGTTTTAATTTTTCTCATTAACATCTCTAGGGGCAGATAGGAACGTCATTGGTCATCCTCGTCGAGTTTTTGGCCGTTTTGCAGGTAAGTGTATATTTTAAATTTTTGCTAGTTTTTATATTGTTATTAATTAGATGATTTTTTTAATTGTTCTCATTGCAGGTAAGCTTATTAACATCTCTAGGCGCAGATAGAAGCGTCGTCAATCATCTTCTTCGAATTTTTGGCCGTTTTGCAGGTAAGTGAATATTTTAAATTGTTGCTAGTTTTTATATTGTTATTAATTAGATGATTTTTGTAATTTTTCTCATTGCAGGTAAGCTTATTAACATCTCTAGGCGCAGATAGAAGCGTCGTCAATCATCTTCTTCGAATTTTTGGCCGTTTTGCAGGTAAGTGAATATTTTAAATTGTTGCTAGTTTTTATATTGTTATTAATTAGATGATTTTTTGTAATTTTTCTCATTGCAGGTAAGCTTATTAACATCTCTAGGCGCAGATAGAAGCGTCGTCAATCATCTTCATCGAATTTTTTGCCGTTTTGCAGGTAAGTGTATATTTTAAATTTTTGCTAGTTTTTATATTGTTATTAATTAGATGATATTTTTAATTTTTCTCATTGCAGGTAAGCTTATGAACATCTCTAGGGGCAGATAGAAGCGTCGTCAATCATCCCCGTCGAATTTTTGGCCGTTTTGCATGTAAGTGTATATATTACATTTTTGCTAGTTTTAATATTGTTATTAATTAGATGATTTTTTTAATTTTTCTCATTAACATCTCTAGGGGCAGATAGGAACGTCATTGGTCATCCTCGTCGAGTTTTTGGCCGTTTTGCAGGTAAGTGTATATTTTAAATTTTTGCTAGTTTTTATATTGTTATTAATTAGATGATTTTTTGTAATTTTTCTCATTGCAGGTAAGCTTATTAACATCTCTAGGCGCAGATAGAAGCGTCGTCAATCATCTTCGTCGAATTTTTTGCCGTTTTGCAGGTAAGTGTATATTTTAAATATTTGCTAGTTTTTATATTGTTATTAATTAGATGATATTTTTAATTTTTCTCATTGCAGGTAAGCTTATGAACATCTCTAGGGGCAGATAGAAGCGTCGTCAATCATCCCCGTCGAATTTTTGGCCGTTTTGCAGGTAAGTGTATATATTACATTTTTGCTAGTTTTAATATTGTTATTAATTAGATGATTTTTTTAATTTTTCTCATTGCAGGTAAGTTTATTAACATCTCTAGGGGCAGATAGGAACGTCATTGGTCATCCTCGTCGAGTTTTTGGCCGTTTTGCAGGTAAGTGTATATTTTAAATTTTTGCTAGTTTTAATATTGTTATTAATTAGATGATTTTTTTTAATTTTTCTCATTGCAGGTAAGCTTATTGGCATCACAAATGTTGATGTAAGCTACCTAGTACATTGCTACGCTCGTTGGCGTCATCGCTGAGACCGCCTCGCACTCGTCGCTGAGGTCCATCAGCTCTCGGAGGTCAACCTCTTCGCGCCTTGGAGTCCTCTGCTGCATTGGCTCACCTGCATTCATGACTTGTTTTTGTTTGTTTGAGTTCAATAAAGTAATAACTATAGTCATAATTTGTTCAATTTGTTTCTCCAGCCTCTCGAACATGGCCTTGTTTTGTTCAAGTAGCTCTTCAAGGCTACTTGACTTGGCTTGCTCGTCCTTTAACTTCTGTTGCAGCCTAGCCAAGTGCCTTGCTGCTGGATTACGTCCATTGGATACAGTTGTTGTTGTTGTTGGACGTTTCTCTTTGTGGTTTATTGAGTATCGCTGTGTGTTAGTGGTGCGGTTGGTGGGCTTTGTGATTGGTGTTTGGGGTTGCTGTTGTTGGTGGTGTTGTCGCGTCTGTCTTTGTCGTTGTAGTTGTAGTTGTTGTTGTTGTTGTTGCTGGTTTTGCTGTTGGTGTTGCGGCAGTGGCTTTGTTGTTTTATACGATCCATGCACCACGCTGCTGTATGTCAGCTTGCGCTTTGTGCCTGGATTTATTGGCGTCTCTTTTGTGCGTTGCTGTTTTTGTCGCAATTGATGTTGCTGCTGTTGTAGCTTTGTTTGCTGCCGCTGCTCAATCTGTGGTCGATCTTGGCGCTGGTGTTGCTGTTGTTGTTGTTGTTGTTGTTGTTGCTGTTGCTGCAGCTCGTTTGTCGGTAAGTACCTTACAGCTAGTAGCCTATTTCGAGCCTCTTTGTATTTAGGGCAGCCTTTATAGCAACATACATGTGCACCTCCACAGTTGAAGCACTTTGCGGGTGCATCTCGTGCTTTGGTGCACTCAGTGGATGCATGAGAGCCGGCACATTTCATGCATCTGTATGGGCGTCGACAGTAGTTCTTAGTGTGCCCGAACGCCTGGCATCGATGGCACTGGGCCGGATCGATGGCCTTCGCCTGCCTCTCAACTAGCACCTGTTGATTGCTGATCGTATCGAGTTCACATATCTTGAGATGGCTGCCATCGGGCATTGGCTGCAGCTCAACCTCAAAGACGTTTAGTGGCATGCCGGTGAACCGATGCCTCATGGCACGTATGAAACGTACCACGAAGCCCAGCTCCGACAGCTTGACCCTCAGCCAGGCACAGGGTGTCGAGTGGTGTAGTTTTTTGATTACCACTCGATATCCTTTCTGATGGTGTGACTGGTGGGTGTACATCTGTGTGTGGCCATATCATCGCTGTAGATAGTGACGCCAGCACAACAACAATACAACTGACTGACATAGTGACGAAATGACTGAGTGACTGAGCCACTGAACAACAATACAACTGACTGACATAGTGACGAAATGAGAGAGTGACAGAGCCACTGAACAACAGGACGACTGACTGACAGAGCGACGAAATGACAGAGTGACGGAGCCACTGAACAACAGGATGACTGACTGACAGAGCGACGAAATGACCGAGTGACAGATTGACAAAGTGACAGAGTCACTGAACAACAGGACGACTGACTGACAGAGCGACGAAATGACAGAGTGACGGAGCCACTGAACAACAGGACGACTGACTGACAGAGCGACGAAAGGACAGAGTGACTGAGCCACTGAAAAACAATAAAACTGACTAAAAGAGCGACGAAATGACAGAGTGACAGAGCCACTGAAAAACAATAAAACTGACTAAAAGAGCGACGAAATGACAGAGTGACAGAGCCACTAAACAACAGGACGACTGACTGACAGAGCGACAAAATGACTGAGTGACAGAGCCACTGAACAACAATAAAACTGACTAAAAGAGCGACGAAATGACAGAGTGACAGAGCCACTAAACAACAGGACGACTGTTTGCAGGTAAGTGTATATTTTAAATTTTTGCTAGTTCTAATATTGTTATTAATTAGATGATTTTTAAAATTTTTCTCATTGCAGGTAAGCTAATTAACACTCTAGGGGCAGATAGAAGCGTCGTCAATCATCCTCGTCGAATTTTTGTCCGTTTTGCAGGTAAGTGTATATTTTAAATTGTTGCTAGTTTTTATATTGTTATTAATTAGATGATTTTTTTAATTTTTCTCATTGCAGGTAAGCTTCTTAACACTCTAGGGGCAGATAGAAGCGTCGTCAATCATCCTCGTCGAATTTTATGCCGTTTTGCAGGTAAGTGTATATTTTAAATTTTGCTAGTTTTAATATTGTTATTAATTAGATGATTTTTTAATTTTTCTCATTGCAGGAAAGTTTATTAACATCTCTAGGGGCAGATAGGAACGTCATTAGTCATCCTCGTTGAGTTTTTGGCCGTTTTGCAGGTAAGTGTATATTTTAAATTTTTGCTAGTTTTTATATTGTTATTAATTAGATGATTTTTTTAAATTGTTCTCATTGCAGGTAAGCTTATTAACATCTCTAGGGGCAGATAGAAGCGTCGTCAATCATCCTCGTCGAATTTTTGGCCGTTTTGCAGGTAAGTGTATATTTTAAATTTTGCTAGTTTTAATATTGTTATTAATTAGATGATTGTTGTAATTTTTCTCATTAACATCTCTAGGGGCAGATAGGAACGTCATTGGTCATCCTCGTCGAGTTTTTGGCTGTTTTGCAGGTAAGTGTATATTTTAAATTTTTGCTAGTTTTTATATTGTTATTAATTAGATGATTTTTTTAATTGTTCTCATTGCAGGTAAGCTTATTAACATCTCTAGGCGCAGATAGAAGCGTCGTCAATCATCTTCTTCGAATTTTTGGCCGTTTTGCAGGTAAGTGAATATTTTAAATTGTTGCTAGTTTTTATATTGTTATTAATTAGATGATTTTTTTAATTTTTCTCATTTCAGGTAAGCTTCTTAACACTCTAGGGGCAGATAGAAGCGTCGTCAATCATCCTCGTCGAATTTTATGCCGTTTTGCAGGTAAGTGTATATTTTAAATTGTTGCTAGTTTTTATATTGTTATTAATTAGATGATTTTCTTAATTTTTCTCATTGCAGGTAAGCTTCTTAACACTCTAGGGGCAGATAGAAGCGTCGTCAATCATCCTCGTCGAATTTTTGTCCGTTTTGCAGGTAAGTGTATATTTTAAATTGTTGCTAGTTTTTATATTGTTATTAATTAGATGATTTTTTTAATTTTTCTCATTGCAGGTAAGCTTCTTAACACTCTAGGGGCAGATAGAAGCGTCGTCAATCATCCTCGTCGAATTTTATGCCGTTTTGCAGGTAAGTGTATATTTTAAATTTTGCTAGTTTTAATATTGTTATTAATTAGATGATTTTTTTAATTTTTCTCATTGCAGGTAAGTTTATTAACATCTCTAGGGGCAGATAGGAACGTCATTGGTCATCCTCGTCGAGGGCCGTTTTGCAGGTAAGTGTATATTTTAAATTTTTGCTAGTTTTAATATTGTTATTAATTAGATGATTTTTTTAATTTTTCTCATTGCAGGTAAGCTTATTGGCATCACAAATGTTGGCCGTTTTGCAGGTAAGTGTATATTTTAAATTTTTGCTAGTTTTAATATTGTTATTAATTAGATGATTTTTTTAATTTTTCTCATTGCAGGTAAGCTTATTGGCATCACAAATGTTGATGTAAGCTACCTAGTACATTGCTACGCTCGTTGGCGTCATCGCTGAGACCGCCTCGCACTCGTCGCTGAGGTCCATCAGCTCTCGGAGGTCAACCTCTTCGCGCCTTGGAGTCCTCTGCTGCATTGGCTCACCTGCATTCATGACTTGTTTTTGTTTGTTTGAGTTCAATAAAGTAATAACTATAGTCATAATTTGTTCAATTTGTTTCTCCAGCCTCTCGAACATGGCCTTGTTTTGTTCAAGTAGCTCTTCAAGGCTACTTGACTTGGCTTGCTCGTCCTTTAACTTCTGTTGCAGCCTAGCCAAGTGCCTTGCTGCTGGATTACGTCCATTGGATACAGTTGTTGTTGTTGTTGGACGTTTCTCTTTGTGGTTTATTGAGTATCGCTGTGTGTTAGTGGTGCGGTTGGTGGGCTTTGTGATTGGTGTTTGGGGTTGCTGTTGTTGGTGGTGTTGTCGCGTCTGTCTTTGTCGTTGTAGTTGTAGTTGTTGTTGTTGTTGTTGCTGGTTTTGCTGTTGGTGTTGCGGCAGTGGCTTTGTTGTTTTATACGATCCATGCACCACGCTGCTGTATGTCAGCTTGCGCTTTGTGCCTGGATTTATTGGCGTCTCTTTTGTGCGTTGCTGTTTTTGTCGCAATTGATGTTGCTGCTGTTGTAGCTTTGTTTGCTGCCGCTGCTCAATCTGTGGTCGATCTTGGCGCTGGTGTTGCTGTTGTTGTTGTTGTTGTTGTTGCTGTTGCTGCAGCTCGTTTGTCGGTAAGTACCTTACAGCTAGTAGCCTATTTCGAGCCTCTTTGTATTTAGGGCAGCCTTTATAGCAACATACATGTGCACCTCCACAGTTGAAGCACTTTGCGGGTGCATCTCGTGCTTTGGTGCACTCAGTGGATGCATGAGAGCCGGCACATTTCATGCATCTGTATGGGCGTCGACAGTAGTTCTTAGTGTGCCCGAACGCCTGGCATCGATGGCACTGGGCCGGATCGATGGCCTTCGCCTGCCTCTCAACTAGCACCTGTTGATTGCTGATCGTATCGAGTTCACATATCCTGAGATGGCTGCCATCGGGCATTGGCTGCAGCTCAACCTCAAAGACGTTTAGTGGCATGCCGGTGAACCGATGCCTCATGGCACGTATGAAACGTACCACGAAGCCCAGCTCCGACAGCTTGACCCTCAGCCAGGCACAGGGTGTCGAGTGGTGTAGTTTTTTGATTACCACTCGATATCCTTTCTGATGGTGTGACTGGTGGGTGTACATCTGTACGTTCTCAGCAGTCAGGAAATCTACAATGGCTCTGTGTGTGGCCATATCATCGCTGTAGATAGTGACGCCAGCACAACAACAATACAACTGACTGACATAGTGACGAAATGACTGAGTGACTGAGCCACTGAACAACAATACAACTGACTGACATAGTGACGAAATGAGAGAGTGACGGAGCCACTGAACAACAGGACGACTGACTGACAGAGCGACGAAAGGACAGAGTGACTGAGCCACTGGAAAACAATAAAACTGACTAAAAGAGCGACGAAATGACAGAGTGACAGAGCCACTGAAAAACAATAAAACTGACTAAAAGAGCGACGAAATGACAGAGTGACAGAGCCACTAAACAACAGGACGACTGACTGACAGAGCGACAAAATGACTGAGTGACAGAGCCACTGAACAACAATAAAACTGACTAAAAGAGCGACGAAATGACAGAGTGACAGAGCCACTAAACAACAGGACGACTGTTTGCAGGTAAGTGTATATTTTAAATTTTTGCTAGTTCTAATATTGTTATTAATTAGATGATTTTTTAAATTTTTCTCATTGCAGGTAAGCTAATTAACACTCTAGGGGCAGATAGAAGCGTCGTCAATCATCCTCGTCGAATTTTATGCCGTTTTGAAGGTAAGTGTATATTTTAAATTTTGCTAGTTTTTATATTGTTATTAATTAGATGATATTTTTAATTTTTCTCATTGCAGGTAAGCTTATGAACATCTCTAGGGGCAGATAGAAGCGTCGTCAATCATCCTCGTCGAATTTTATGCCGTTTTGCAGGTAAGTGTATATTTTAAATTTTGCTAGTTTTAATATTGTTATTAATTAGATGATTTTTTTAATTTTTCTCATTGCAGGAAAGTTTATTAACATCTCTAGGGGCAGATAGGAACGTCATTGGTCATCCTCGTTGAGTTTTTGGCCGTTTTGCAGGTAAGTGTATATTTTAAATTTTTGCTAGTTTTTATATTGTTATTAATTAGATGATTGTTTTAATTTTTCTTCTTAACACTCTAGGGGCAGATAGAAGCGTCGTCAATCATCCTCGTCGAATTTTATGCCGTTTTGCAGGTAAGTGTATATTTTAAATTTTTGCTAGTTTTAATATTGTTCTTAATTAGATGATTTTTTAAAATTTTTCTCATTGCAGGTAAGCTTATTAACATCTCTAGGGGCAGATAGAAGCGTCGTCAATCATCCTCGTCGAATTTTTGGCCGTTTTGCAGGTAAGTGTATATTTTAAATTTTTGCTAGTTTTAATATTGTTATTAATTAGATGATTGTTTTAATTTTTCTCATTAACATCTCTAGGGGCAGATAGGAACGTCATTGGTCATCCTCGTCGAGTTTTTGGCCGTTTTGCAGGTAAGTGTATATTTTAAATTTTTGCTAGTTTTTATATTGTTATTAATTAGATGATTTTTTTAATTGTTCTCATTGCAGGTAAGCTTATTAACATCTCTAGGCGCAGATAGAAGCGTCGTCAATCATCTTCGTCGAATTTTTTGCCGTTTTGCAGGTAAGTGTATATTTTAAATTGTTGCTAGTTTTTATATTGTTATTAATTAGATGATTTTTTTAATTTTTCTCATTTCAGGTAAGCTTCTTAACACTCTAGGGGCAGATAGAAGCGTCGTCAATCATCCTCGTCGAATTTTATGCCGTTTTGCAGGTAAGTGTATATTTTAAATTTTGCTAGCTCTAATATTGTTATTAATTAGATAATTTTTTTAATTTTTCTCATTGCAGGAAAGTTTATTAACATCTCTAGGGGCAGATAGGAACGTCATTGGTCATCCTCGTCGAATTTTTGGCCGTTTTGCAGGTAAGTGTATATTTGACATTTTTGCTAGTTTTAATATTGTTATTAATTAGATGACTGTTTTAATTTTTCTCATTAACATCTCTAGGGGCAGATAGGAACGTCATTGGTCATCCTCGTCGAGTTTTTGGCCGTTTTGCAGGTAAGTGTATATTTTAAATTTTTGCTAGTTATACTCATTCACGAAAGTGAATCAGTATATTGGCTTTGTGCAATATCCGTCTTGCTGTCCGTCCGTCTGTCCGTCTGTCCGTCCGTCCGTCTGTCCGTCTGTCCGTATGAACGCAATCTATTTCGGCGCTATTGAAGCTAGAGACTTGATATTTGGAACACATACTCGTGTATATCTCCGATTTATAAAGTGTTAAAATTTTCCCGATCCGCCCACTAGGGGCGTGGCAAATCGGAAAATGCATTTTCCGATATACCAGAAATCATGTTTGTTGAAGAGCTAGAAAGCTGAAATTTGGTATGTAGGTCCGCGTTGACCACCCAAGATCACGAGCTATGGCGGATATATCTACGCCCATTGGGGGCGTGGCAAATCGGATAAAACTGTATCTCCTAAAGTTGTTAGCCTAGAATGCTGAAATTTTGCACGTCAGCTAATGGTATGATTCTATAAAGTCTGAAGATAAATTATAAGTCTACGCCCATTGAGGGCGTGGCAAATCGGACCTGAAGATATAGTGATTTTTTAAATTCTCCTATATTTTGGACACTATTGATGGCAGAGACCTGAAATTTTGTATATATACTCGGACTGATCACCCAAGACCAAAAAGTTTTGTCGGATATATGTCCGCCCACAGGGGGCATGGCAAACCGCAAAAGTTTATATCTCCTAAAGTATAATAGCTAGAAGCTTCAAATTTAGATAGTTGAGTTACTGGTAGCCTCCTCTATCGATTCCCCAAAAATAATTTTTACGCCTCTTTAGGGGCGTGGCATATCGAAAAATACCCTGTAATTTTCACATTTTTTTAGGGTAAGCATTCAAACTTTGCAGTTAGGGTAACGTTATCTCTTTCTAAAAACTGAGGTGTCTACGCCCAGTTGGGGCGTGGCAAATCGGAAAAACCTGTATATTCTACAGTATTAGAACGAAACTTAACTACTAAATTGTTGATGGGATGTGAATGAGTATTCCGCAGTCGGTAACGCCCGACTGCAACGTTCTTACTTGTTTTTATATTGTTATTAATTAGATGATTTTTTGTAATTTTTCTCATTGCAGGTAAGCTTATTAACATCTCTAGGCGCAGATAGAAGCGTCGTCAATCATCTTCATCGAATTTTTTGCCGTTTTGCAGGTAAGTGTATATTTTAAATTTTTGCTAGTTTTTATATTGTTATTAATTAGATGATATTTTTAATTTTTCTCTTTGCAGGTAAGCTTATGAACATCTCTAGGGGCAGATAGAAGCGTCGTCAATCATCCCCGTCGAATTTTTGGCCGTTTTGCATGTAAGTGTATATATTACATTTTTGCTAGTTTTAATATTGTTATTAATTAGATGATTTTTTTAATTTTTCTCATTAACATCTCTAGGGGCAGATAGGAACGTCATTGGTCATCCTCGTCGAGTTTTTGGCCGTTTTGCAGGTAAGTGTATATTTTAAATTTTTGCTAGTTTTTATATTGTTATTAATTAGATGATTTTTTGTAATTTTTCTCATTGCAGGTAAGCTTATTAACATCTCTAGGCGCAGATAGAAGCGTCGTCAATCATCTTCGTCGAATTTTTTGCCGTTTTGCAGGTAAGTGTATATTTTAAATATTTGCTAGTTTTTATATTGTTATTAATTAGATGATATTTTTAATTTTTCTCATTGCAGGTAAGCTTATGAACATCTCTAGGGGCAGATAGAAGCGTCGTCAATCATCCCCGTCGAATTTTTTGCCGTTTTGCAGGTAAGTGTATATTACATTTTTGCTAGTTTTAATATTGTTATTAATTAGATGATTTTTTTAATTTTTCTCATTGCAGGTAAGTTTATTAACATCTCTAGGGGCAGATTGGTCATCCTCGTCGAGTTTTTGGCCGTTTTGCAGGTAAGTGTATATTTTAAATTTGTGCTAGTTTTAATATTGTTATTAATTAGATGATTGTTTTAATTTTTCTCATTAACATCTCTAGGGGCAGATAGGAACGTCATTGGTCATCCTCGTCGAGTTTTTGGCCGTTTTGCAGGTAAGTGTATATTTTAAATTGTTGCTAGTTTTTATATTGTTATTAATTAGATGATTTTTTTAATTTTTCTCATTTCAGGTAAGCTTCTTAACACTCTAGGGGCAGATAGAAGCGTCGTCAATCATCCTCGTCGAATTTTATGCCGTTTTGCAGGTAAGTGTATATTTTAAATTTTGCTAGCTCTAATATTGTTATTAATTAGATGATTTTTTTAATTTTTCTCATTGCAGGAAAGTTTATTAACATCTCTAGGGGCAGATAGGAACGTCATTGGTCATCCTCGTCGAATTTTTGGCCGTTTTGCAGGTAAGTGTATATTTGACATTTTTGCTAGTTTTAATATTGTTATTAATTAGATGACTGTTTTAATTTTTCTCATTAACATCTCTAGGGGCAGATAGGAACGTCATTGGTCATCCTCGTCGAGTTTTTGGCCGTTTTGCAGGTAAGTGTATATTTTAAATTTTTGCTAGTTTTTATATTGTTATTAATTAGATGATTTTTTTAATTGTTCTCATTGCAGGTAAGCTTATTAACATCTCTAGGCGCAGATAGAAGCGTCGTCAATCATCTTCGTCGAATTTTTTGCCGTTTTGCAGGTAAGTGTATATTTTAAATTGTTGCTAGTTTTTATATTGTTATTAATTAGATGATTTTTTTAATTTTTCTCATTTCAGGTAAGCTTCTTAACACTCTAGGGGCAGATAGAAGCGTCGTCAATCATCCTCGTCGAATTTTATGCCGTTTTGCAGGTAAGTGTATATTTTAAATTTTGCTAGCTCTAATATTGTTATTAATTAGATGATTTTTTTAATTTTTCTCATTGCAGGAAAGTTTATTAACATCTCTAGGGGCAGATAGGAACGTCATTGGTCATCCTCGTCGAATTTTTGGCCGTTTTGCAGGTAAGTGTATATTTGACATTTTTGCTAGTTTTAATATTGTTATTAATTAGATGACTGTTTTAATTTTTCTCATTAACATCTCTAGGGGCAGATAGGAACGTCATTGGTCATCCTCGTCGAGTTTTTGGCCGTTTTGCAGGTAAGTGTATATTTTAAATTTTTGCTAGTTTTTATATTGTTATTAATTAGATGATTTTTTGTAATTTTTCTCATTGCAGGTAAGCTTATTAACATCTCTAGGCGCAGATAGAAGCGTCGTCAATCATCTTCATCGAATTTTTTGCCGTTTTGCAGGTAAGTGTATATTTTAAATTTTTGCTAGTTTTTATATTGTTATTAATTAGATGATATTTTTAATTTTTCTCATTGCAGGTAAGCTTATGAACATCTCTAGGGGCAGATAGAAGCGTCGTCAATCATCCCCGTCGAATTTTTTGCCGTTTTGCATGTAAGTGTATATATTACATTTTTGCTAGTTTTAATATTGTTATTAATTAGATGATTTTTTTAATTTTTCTCATTAACATCTCTAGGGGCAGATAGGAACGTCATTGGTCATCCTCGTCGAGTTTTTGGCCGTTTTGCAGGTAAGTGTATATTTTAAATTTTTGCTAGTTTTTATATTGTTATTAATTAGATGATTTTTTTTAATTTTTCTCATTGCAGGTAAGCTTATTAACATCTCTAGGCGCAGATAGAAGCGTCGTCAATCATCTTCGTCGAATTTTTGGCCGTTTTGCAGGTAAGTGTATATTTTAAATTTTTGCTAGTTTTTATATTGTTATTAATTAGATGATATTTTTAATTTTTCTCATTGCAGGTAAGCTTATGAACATCTCTAGGGGCAGATAGAAGCGTCGTCAATCATCCCCGTCGAATTTTTTGCCGTTTTGCAGGTAAGTGTATATTTTAAATTTTTGCTAGTTTTAATATTGTTATTAATTAGATGATTTTTTTTAATTTTTCTCATTGCAGGTAAGCTTATTGGCATCACAAATGTTGATGTAAGCTACCTAGTACATTGCTACGCTCGTTGGCGTCATCGCTGAGACCGCCTCGCACTCGTCGCTGAGGTCCATCAGCTCTCGGAGGTCAACCTCTTCGCGCCTTGGAGTCCTCTGCTGCATTGGCTCACCTGCATTCATGACTTGTTTTTGTTTGTTTGAGTTCAATAAAGTAATAACTATAGTCATAATTTGTTCAATTTGTTTCTCCAGCCTCTCGAACATGGCCTTGTTTTGTTCAAGTAGCTCTTCAAGGCTACTTGACTTGGCTTGCTCGTCCTTTAACTTCTGTTGCAGCCTAGCCAAGTGCCTTGCTGCTGGATTACGTCCATTGGATACAGTTGTTGTTGTTGTTGGGCGTTTCTCTTTGTGGTTTATTGAGTATCGCTGTGTGTTAGTGGTGCGGTTGGTGGGCTTTGTGATTGGTGTTTGGGGTTGCTGTTGTTGGTGGTGTTGTCGCGTCTGTCTTTGTCGTTGTAGTTGTAGTTGTTGTTGTTGTTGTTGTTGCTGGTTTTGCTGTTGGTGTTGCGGCAGTGGCTTTGTTGTTTTATACGATCCATGCACCACGCTGCTGTATGTCAGCTTGCGCTTTGTGCCTGGATTTATTGGCGTCTCTTTTGTGCGATGCTGTTTTTGTCGCAATTGATGTTGCTGCTGTTGTAGCTTTGGTTGCTGACGCTGCTCAATCTGTGGTCGATCTTGGCGCTGGTGTTGCTGTTGTTGTTGTTGTTGTTGTTGTTGTTGTTGCTGTTGCTGCAGCTCGTTTGTCGGTAAGTACCTTACAGCTAGTAGCCTATTTCGAGCCTCTTTGTATTTAGGGCAGCCTTTATTGCAACATACATGTGCACCTCCACAGTTGAAGCACTTTGCGGGTGCATCTCGTGCTTTGGTGCACTCAGTGGATGCATGAGAGCCGGCACATTTCATGCATCTGTATGGGCGTCGACAGTAGTTCTTAGTGTGCCCGAACGCCTGGCATCGATGGCACTGGGCCGGATCGATGGCCTTCGCCTGCCTTTCAACTAGCACCTGTTGATTGCTGATCGTATCGAGTTCACATATCTTGAGATGGCTGCCATCGGGCATTGGCTGCAGCTCAACCTCAAAGACGTTTAGTGGCATGCCGGTGAACCGATGCCTCACGATGGCACGTATGAAACGTACCACGAAGCCCAGCTCCGACAGCTTGACCCTCAGCCAGGCACAGGGTGTCGAGTGGTGTAGTTTTTTGATTACCACTCGATATCCTTTCTGATGGTGTGACTGATGGGTGTACATCTGTACGTTCTCAGCAGTCAGGAAATCTACAATGGCTCTGTGTGTGGCCATATCATCGCTGTAGATAGTGACGCCAGCACAACAACAATACAACTGACTGACATAGTGACGAAATGACTGAGTGACTGAGCCACTGAACAACAATACAACTGACTGACATAGTGACGAAATGAGAGAGTGACAGAGCCACTGAACAACAGGACGACTGACTGACAGAGCGACGAAATGACAGAGTGACGGAGCCAGAACAACAGGAGACGACGACAGAGCGACGAAATGACCGAGTGACAGATTGACAAAGTGACAGAGTCACGAACAACAGGACGACGACGACAGAGCGACGAAATGACAGAGTGACGGACCACTGAACAACAGGACGACGACTGACAGAGCGACGAAAGGACAGAGTGACTGAGCCACTGAAAAACAATAAAACGACTAAAGAGCGACGAAATAACAGAGTGACAGAGCCACTGAAAAACAATAAAACTGACTAAAAGAGCGACGAAATGACAGAGTGACAGAGCCACTAAACAACAGGACGACTGACTGACAGAGCGACAAAATGACAGTGACAGAGCCACTGAACAACAATAAAACGACTAAAAGAGCGACGAAATGACAGAGTGACAGAGCCACTAAACAACAGGACGACTGACTGACAGAACCACAAAATGACTGAGTGACAGAGCCACTAAGCAACAATACAACACTGACAGAGCCACTGAACAACAGTACAACTGACTGACAGAGCGACAAAATGACAGAGTGACAGAGCCACTAAACAACAGGATGACTGACTGACAGAGCGACGAAATGACAGAGTGACAGAGCCACTGAAAAACAATAAAACTGACTAAAAGAGCGACGAAATGACAGAGTGACAGAACCACTAAACAACAGGATGACTGACTGACAGAGCGACGTAATGACAGAGTGTACAACAGGACGACTGACTGACAGTGCGACAAAATGACAAAATGACAGAGTCACTGAACAACAGTACAACTGACTGACAGAGCGATGAAATGACAGAGCCACTGAACAACAGGACGACTGAATGACAGAGCGACGAAATGACAGAGTGACTGAGCAACTGAATCATTTGTCAGTTATATTTCAGTAAAACTAAGCTAGAAAGCAGCAGCAGAGAGTCTTCCCAGTGGTCAACTAAAGCTCAAATGCAACGGGCTCCAAATTTGAGTGCGATCTTTAATTTGAGTCTCAGTCGCCCTATATAAAGGGCAGCAGCTGCAGCATTTCTTCAGTCGTCCAGCCACGGTGGGTATCAGCAGATCATGCTGTCCAGTGAAGTGAAGTGAAGTGTATAACGGATCGACTGACCGACAGAAGTGATTGAGCAACAGATCGACAAAACGACAATGCCACTGAAGAACAGTACAACTGAATGACAGAGCGACAACATGACAGAGCGACGAAATGACAGAGTGACAGAGTGACAGAGCCACTGAACAACAGTACAACTAACTGACAGAGCGACGAAATGACAGAGTGACTGAGTCACTGAACAACAGTATAACTGACTGACAGAACGTCGAAATGACAGAGTGACAGAGCCACTGAACAACAGGATGACTGACTGACAGAGCGACGAAATGACAGAGTGACTGAGCCACTGAATCATTTGTCAGAAGCTAGAAAGCAGCAGCAGAGAGTATTCCCAGTGGTCAACTAAAGCTCAAATGCAACGGGCTCCAAATTTGAGTGCGATCTTTAATTTGAGTCTCAGTCGCCCTATATAAAGGGCAGCAGCTGCAGCATTTCTTCAGTCGTCCAGGCACGGTGGGGATCAGCAGATCATGCAGTCCAGTGTTCTCGTGTTCTCCTCCGGCACACATGAGCGCAATTATATATAGTTTAAGTATTAGCTATTGCACAGAGTGCTTTTCGCGGCGCGCGCCCACCGGCAGCGAGGCGGACAGAACGGCAAGTCTGCGCACTCGAACAGTCAGCAGTGGAGTATGCGCCAGCCAATTGCCTGCCGTGAAGCGGCAGTTACAAATTCTCTCTTTCAGAATTCTCTTTTACTTAATTCAAGTCATTACTTTCACGAAGCAACATATTTGAATTTAAATTACTGCATTTATCGCACTTTGATATCGATGTTGCTTGGCCCGATAACATATCGGATGCCCTAGTTGCTTTGTGTTTTGTGCTGCTTACGTTTGTCGTTTGTCGGTAAGTACCTTACAGCTAGTGGCCTATTTCGAGCCTCTTTGTATTTAGGGCAGCCTTTATAGCAGCATACATGTGCACCTCCACAGTTGAAGCACTTTGCGAGTGCATCTCGTGCTTTGGTGCACTCAGTGGATGCATGAGAGCCGGCACATTTCATGCATCTGTATGGACGTCGACAGTAGGCGTCTCAGAGTTCACATATCTTGAGATGGCTGCCATCGGGTATTGGTTGCAGCTCAACCTCAAAGACGTTTAGTGGCATGCCGGTGAACCGATGCCTCATTGCACGTATGAAACGTACCACGAAGCCCAGCTCCGACAGCTTGACCCTCAGCCAGGCACAGGGTGTCGAGTGGTGTAGTTTTTTGATTACCACTCGTCTCCTTTCTGATGGTGTGACTGGTGGGTGTACATCTGTACGTTCTCAGCAGTCAGGAAATCTACAATGGCTCTGTGTGTGGCCATATCATCGCTGTAGATAGTGACGCCAGCACAACAACAATACAACTGACTGACATAGTGACGAAATGACTGAGTGACTGAGCCACTGAACAACAATACAACTGACTGACATAGTGACGAAATGAGAGAGTGACAGAGCCACTGAACAACAGGACGACTGACTGACAGAGCGACGAAATGACCGAGTGACAGATTGACAAAGTGACAGAGTCACTGAACAACAGGACGACTGACTGACAGAGCGACGAAATGACAGAGTGACTGAGCCACTGAAAAACAATAAAACTGACTAAAAGAGCGACGAAATGACAGAGTGACAGAGCCACTGAAAAACAATAAAACTGACTAAAAGAGCGACGAAATGACAGAGTGACAGAGCCACTAAACAACAGGACGACTGACTGACAGAGCGACAAAATGACTGAGTGACAGAGCCACTGAACAACAATAAAACTGACTGACAGAGCCACTGAACAACAGTACAACTGACTGACAGAGCGACAAAATGACAGAGTGACAGAGCCACTGAAAAACAATAAAACTGACTAAAAGAGCGACGAAATGACAGAGTGACAGAGCCACTAAACAACAGGACGACTGACTGACATAGTGACGAAATGACTGAGTGACTGAGCCACTGAACAACAATACAACTGACTGACATAGTGACGAAATGAGAGAGTGACAGAGCCACTAAACAACAGGACGACTGACTGACAGAGCGACAAAATGACTGAGTGACAGAGCCACTAAACAACAGGACGACTGACTGACAGAGCGACAAAATGACTGAGTGACAGAGCCACTGAACAACAATAAAACTGACTGACAGAGCCACTGAACAACAATACAACTGACTGACATAGTGACGAAATGAGAGAGTGACAGAGCCACTAAACAACAGGACGACTGACTGACAGAGCGACAAAATGACTGAGTGACAGAGCCACTGAACAACAATAAAACTGACTGACAGAGCCACTGAACAACAGTACAACTGACTGACAGAGCGACGAAATGACAGAGTGACGGAGCCACTGAACAACAGGACGACTGACTGACAGAGCGACGAAAGGACAGAGTGACTGAGCCACTGAAAAACAATAAAACTGACTAAAAGAGCGACGAAATGACAGAGTGACAGAGCCACTGAAAAACAATAAAACTGACTAAAAGAGCGACGAAATGACAGAGTGACTGAGTCACTGAACAACAGTACAACTGACTGACAGAGCGACGAAATGACAGAGTGACAGAGCCACTGAACAACAGGATGACTGACTGACAGAGCGACGAAATGACAGAGTGACTGAGCCACTGAATCATTTGTCAGAAGCTAGAAAGCAGCAGCAGAGAGTATTCCCAGTGGTCAACTCAAGCTCAAATGCAACGGGCTCCAAATTTGAGTGCGATCTTGAATTTGAGTCTCAGTCGCCCTATATAAAGGGCAGCAGCTGCAGCATTTCTTCAGTCGTCCAGGCACGGTGGGGATCAGCAGATCATGCAGTCCAGTGTTCTCGTGTTCTCCTCCGGCACACATGAGCGCAATTATATATAGTTTAAGTATTAGCTATTGCACAGAGTGCTTTTCGCGGCGCGCGCCCACCGGCAGCGAGGCGGACAGAACGGCAAGTCTGCGCACTCGAACAGTCAGCAGTGGAGTATGCGCCAGCCAATTGCCTGCCGTGAAGCGGCAGTTACAAATTCTCTCTTTCAGAATTCTCTTATACTTAATTCAAGTCATTACTTTCACGAAGCAACATATTTGAAATTAAATTACTGCATTTATCGCACTTCGATATCGATAACTTTGATATCGATAACATATCGGATGCCCTAGTTGCTTTGTGTTTTGTGCTGCTTACGTTATGCTAATTTGCCTACAGTTTTCTAGTATTTTTTTTCAGCATTTTTAGTGTATTGACCTATCCGACAATGGTCACACGCAGGCGCCATGCAGAAGTGTGATATGTGAAATCAAGAGACTACGAAACAAGACAAAACTGCAAGACTTAACGGCTAACATAAATACAATTTACATAGATTATTTACTAATTCTCTCTCTTTTTTTCTTTTCTTTTCAGGTAATCGCTGGAATCCATGAGGGTCCAATTGGCATGGGGCATCGGGCTGCAGTTCTCATCTGCTGATCGTCGTCAAGTGTAGTGTTGGAGAGGGGGGACGAACAGCCAGTCCAGCTGTCTGACCCCCTCCCGTCTGTGGCGACGACCAGTTGTTGCAGTGGGCATGGGTGGGTACAGCATATGCATTAGCTTGCATACGCATAACTATTCTCACAATTATACATATCAAGAATCAAGTATGTACATTTGTGTGAATTGCAGTGAAGAAGAAATAGAAATATTTCATTAGTGGTGCAATAATAAAATAATATTATTTTGCTTTGTTTTTGTTTGTTTGTTTTTGCAATAATAAAATGAAATTATATATATATATATTTTTTTTTTTTCTTATTTTTATATTTTTCTTTTTTGCTTTATTTATTTTTTTCCTTTTTATATTTTTTGCTTTTTTTTTCAATATTATTGATTTGCTGTTTTTATTTTTATTTATTTTTTTTCTCATTTTTGATTTTTCTTGTTTCAGGGTCGTTAATTGGTAGTCTTCTGTGGATGCTTGGCCGTTTTGAAGATAAGTGCATTTTGTGTTTTTTTCTGTTTTGTTGTTTGTTGTTTGTTGTTTAAATTTGTTAATTTGTGAGTTCTTTTGCAGGTAAGTTATTGTTATTAATTAGATGATTTTTAAAAATTTTCTCATTGCAGGTAAGCTTATTAACACTCTAGGGGCAGATAGAAGCGTCGTCAATCATTCTCGTCGAATTTTTGTCCGTTTTGCAGGTAAGTGTATATTTTAAATTTTTGCTAGTTCTAATATTGTTATTAATTAGATGATTTTTTTAATTTTTCTCATTGCAGGAAAGTTTATTAACATCTCTAGGGGCAGATAGGAACGTCATTGGTCATCCTCGTCGAGTTTTTGGCCGTTTTGCAGGTAAGTGTATATTTTAAATTTTTGCTAGTTTTAATAATGTTATTAATTAGATGATTTTTTTAATTTTTTTCATTGCAGGTAAGCTTACTAACATCTCTAGGGGCAGATAGAAGCGTAGTCAATCATCCTCGTCGAATTTTTGGCCGCTTTGCAGGTAAGTGTATATTTTACATTTTTGCTAGTTTTAATATTGTCATTAATTAGATGATTTTTTTAATTTTTTCTCATTGCAGGTAAGTTTATTAACATCTCTAGGGGCAGATAGGAACGTCATTGGTCATCCTCGTCGAGTTTTTGGCCGTTTTGCAGGTAAGTGTATATTTTAAATTTTTGCTAGTTTTTATATTGTTATTAATTAGATGATTTTTTTAATTTTTTCTCATTGCAGGAAAGTTTATTAACATCTCTAGGGGCAGATAGGAACGCCATTGGTCATACTCGTCGAGTTTTTGGCCGTTTTGCAGGTAAGTGTATATTTTAAAATGTTGCTAGTTTTTATATTGTTATTAATAAGATGACATTTTTTAATTTTTCTCATTGCAGGTAAGCTTCTTAACACTCTAGGGGCAGATAGAAGCGTCGTCAATCATCTTCGTCGAATTTTTGGCCGTTTTGCAGGTAAGTGTATATTTTAAATTTTTGCTAGTTTTAATATTGTTATTAATTAGATGATTTTTTTAATTTTTCTCATTGCAGGTAAGTTTATTAACATCTCTAGGGGCAGATAGGAACGTCATTGGTCATCCTCGTCGAGTTTTTGGCCGTTTTGCAAGTAAGTGTATATTTTAAATTTTTGCTAGTTTTTATATTTTTATTAATTAGATGATTTTTTTTTAATTTTTCTCATTGCAGGTAAGCTTATTAACATCTCTAGGCGCAGATAGAAGCGTCGTCAATCATCTTCGTCGAATTTTTTGCCGTTTTGCAAGTAAGTGTATATTTTAAATTTTTGCTAGTTTTTATATTGTTATTAATTAGATGATTTTTTTAATTTTTCTCATTGCAGGTAAGCTTATTAACATCTCTAGGGGCAGATAGAAGCGTCGTCAATCATCCTCGTCGAATTTTTGGCCGTTTTGCAGGTAAGTGTATATTTTAAATTTTTGCTAGTTTTAATATTGTCATTAATTAGATGATTTTTTTAATTTTTCTCATTGCAGGTAAGTTTATTAACATCTCTAGGGGCAGATAGGAACGTCATTGGTCATCCTCGTCGAGTTTTTGGCCGTTTTGCAGGTAAGTGTATATTTTAAATTTTTGCTAGTTTTTATATTGTTATTAATTAGATGATTTTTTTAATTTTTTTCATTGCAGGTAAGCTTACTAACATCTCTAGGGGCAGATAGAAGCGTCGTCAATCATCCTCGTCGAATTCTTGGCCTTTTTGCAGGTAAGTGTATATTTTAAATTTTTGCTAGTTTTAATATTGTTATTAATTAGATGATTTTTTTAATTTTTTCTCATTGCAGGTAAGCTTATTGGCATCACAAATGTTGATGTAAGCTACCTAGTACATTGCTACGCTCGTTGGCGTAGTTTTACTAGTAGTTGTGGAGCTGGTACGCCAGCTTGATGACGTCATCGCTGAGACCGCCTCGCACTCGTCGCTGAGGTCCATCAGCTCTCGGAGGTCAACCTCTTCGCGCCTTGGAGTCCTCTGCTGCATTGGCTCACCTGCATCCATGACTTGTTTTTGTTTGTTTGACTTCAATAAAGTAATAACTATAGTCATAATTTGTTCAATTTGTTTCTCCAGCCTCTCGAACATGGCCTTGTTTTGTTCAAGTAGCTCTTCTTCTACTTGACTTGGCTTGCTCGTCCTTTAGCTTCTGTTCTAGCCTAGCCAAGTGCCTTGCTGCTGGATTACGTCCATTGGATACGGTTGTTGTTGTTGTTGGGCGTTTCTCTTTGTGGTTTATTGAGTATCGCTGTGTGTTAGTGGTGCGGTTGGTGGGCTTTGTGATTGGTGTTTGGGGTTGCTGTTGTTGGTGGTGTCGTCGCGTCTGTCTTTGTCGTTGTAGTTGTAGTTGTTGTTGTTGTTGTTGCTGGTTTTGCTGTTGGTGTTGCGGCAGTGGCTTTGTTGTTTTATACGATCCATGCACCACGCTGCTATATGTCAGCTTGCGCTTTGTGCCTGAATTTATTGGTGTCTCTTTTGTGCGTTGCTGTTTTTGTCGCAATTGATGTTGCTGCTGTTGTAGCTTTGGTTGCTGCTGTTGTTGTTGCCGCTGCTCAGTCTGTGGTCGATCTTGGCGCTGTTGTTGGTGTTGCTGTTGTTGTTGATGTTGTTGTTGTTGCTGTTGCTGCAGCTCGTTTGTCGGTAAGTACCTTACAGCTAGTAGCCTATTTCGAGCCTCTTTGTATTTAGGGCAGCCTTTATAGCAGCATACATGTGCACCTCCACAGTTGAAGCACTTTGCGGGTGCATCTCGTGCTTTGGTGCACTCAGTGGATGCATGAGAGCCGGCACATTTCATGCATCTGTATGGGCGTCGACAGTAGTTCTTAGTGTGCCCGAACGCCTGGCATCGATGGCACTGGGCCGGATCGATGGCCTTCGCCTGCCTCTCAACTAGCACCTGTTGATTGCTGATCGTATCGAGTTCACATATCTTGAGATGGCTGCCATCGGGCATTGGCTGCAGCTCAACCTCAAAGACGTTTAGTGGCATGCCGGTGAACCGATGCCTCATGGCACGTATGAAACGTACCACGAAGCCCAGCTCCGACAGCTTGACCCTCAGCCAGGCACAGGGTGTCGAGTGGTGTAGTTTTTTGATTACCACTCGATATCCTTTCTGATGGTGTGACTGGTGGGTGTACATCTGTACGTTCTCAGCAGTCAGGAAATCTACAATGGCTCTGTGTGTGGCCATATCATCGCTGTAGATAGTGACGCCAGCACAACAACAATACAACTGACTGACATAGTGACGAAATGACTGAATGACTGAGCCACTAAACAACAATACAACTGACTGACATAGTGACGAAATGAGAGAGTGACAGAGCCACTGAACAACAGGACGACTGACTGACAGAGCGACGAAATGACAGAGTGACGGAGCCACTGAACAACAGGATGACTGACTGACAGAGCGACGAAATGACCGAGTGACAGATTGACAGAGTGACAGAGTCACTGAACAACAGGACGACTGACTGACAGAGCGACGAAATGACAGAGGAACTGAGCCACTGAACAACAGGACGTCTGACTGACATAGTGACTAAATGACAGAGTGACTGAGCCACTGAAAAACAGGACGACTGACTGACAGAGCGACGAAATGACAGAGTGACGGAGCCACTGAACAACAGGATGACTGACTGACAGAGCGACGAAATGACCGAGTGACAGATTGACAAAGTGACAGAGTCACTGAACAACAGGACGACTGACTGACAGAGCGACGAAATGACAGAGTGACAGAGCCACTGAACAACAGGACGACTGACTGACAGAGCGACGAAAGGACAGAGTGACTGAGCCACTGAAAAACAATAACACTGACTAAAAGAGCGACGAAATGACAGAGTGACAGAGCCACTGAAAAACAATAAAACTGACTAAAAGAGCGACGAAATGACAGAGTGACAGAGCCACTGAAAAACAATAAAACTGACTAAAAGAGCGACGAAATGACAGAGTGACAGAGCCACTAAACAACAGGACGACTGACTGACAGAGCGACAAAATGACTGAGTGACAGAGCCACTGAACAACAGGACGACTGACTGACAGAGCGACGAAATGACAGAGTGACGGAGCCACTGAACAACAGGATGACTGACTGACAGAGCGACGAAATGACCGAGTGACAGAGTCACTGAACAACAGGACGACTGACTGACAGAGCGACGAAATGACAGAGGGACTGAGCCACTGAACAACAGGACGTCTGAGTGACATAGTGACTAAATGAGAGAGTGACAGAGCCACTGAACAACAATACAACTGACTGACATAGTGACAAAATGAGAGAGTGACAGAGCCACTGAACAACAGGACGACTGACTGACAGAGCGACGAAATGACAGAGTGACGGAGCCACTGAACAACAGGATGACTGAATGACAGAGCGACGAAATGACCGAGTGACAGATTGACAGAGTGACAGAGTCACTGAACAACAGGACGACTGACTGACAGAGCGACGAAATGACAGAGGGACTGAGCCACTGAACAACAGGACGTCTGACTGACATAGTGACTAAAGGACAGAGTGACTGAGCCACTGAAAAACAATAAAACTGACTAAAAGAGCGACGAAATGACAGAGTGACAGAGCCACTGAAAGACAATAAAACTGACTAAAAGAGCGACGAAATGACAGAGTGACAGAGCCACTAAACAACAGGACGACTGACTGACAGAACCACAAAATGACTGAGTGATAGAGCCACTAAGCAACAATACAACTGACTGACAGAGCCACTGAACAACAGTACAACTGACTGACAGAGCGACAAAATGACAGAGTGACAGAGCCACTAAACAACAGGATGACTGACTGACAGAGCGACGAAATGACAGAGTGACAGAGCCACTGAAAAACAATAAAACTGACTAAAAGAGCGACGAAATGACAGAGTGACAGAACCACTAAACAACAAGATGACTGACTGACAGAGCGACGTAATGACAGAGTGACAGAGCCACTGTACAACAGGACGACTGACTGACAGTGCGACAAAATGACAAAATGACAGAGTCACTGAACAACAGTACAACTGACTGACAGAGCGATGAAATGACAGAGCCACTGAACAACAGGACGACTGAATGACAGAGCGACGAAATGACAGAGTGACTGAGCAACTGAATCATTTGTCAGTTATATTTCAGTAAAACTAAGCTAGAAAGCAGCTGCAGAGAGTCTTCCCAGTGGTCAACTAAAGCTCAAATGCAGCGGGCTCCAAATTTGAGTGCGATCTTTAATTTGAGTCTCAGTCGCCCTATATAAAGGGCAGCAGCTGCAGCATTTCTTCAGTCGTCCAGGCACGGTGGGGATCAGCAGATCATGCAGTCCAGTGAAGTGAAGTGAAGTGTATAACGGATCGACTGACCGACAGAAGTGATTGAGCAACAGATCGACAAAACGACAGTGCCACTGAAGAACAGTGCAACTGATTGACAGAGCGACAACATGACAGAGCGACGAAATGACAGAGTGACAGAGTGACAGAGTGACAGAGTGACAGAGTGACAGAGCCACTGAACAACAGTACAACTAACTCACAGAGCGACGAAATGACAGAGTGACTGAGTCACTGAACAACAGTACAACTGTCTGACAGAGCGTCGAAATGACAGAGTGACAGAGCCACTGAACAACAGGATGAGTGACTGACAGAGCGACGAAATGACAGAGTGACTGAGCCACTGAATCATTTGTCAGAAGCTAGAAAGCAGCAGCAGAGAGTCTTCCCAGTGGTCAACTAAAGCTCAAATGCAACGAGCTCAAAATTTGAGTGCGATCTTGAATTTGAGTCTCAGTCGCCCTATATAAAGGGCAGCAGCTGCAGCATTTCTTCAGTCGTCCAGGCACGGTGGGGATCAGCAGATCATGCAGTCCAGTGTTCTCGTGTTCTCCTCCGGCACACATGAGCGCAATTATATATAGTTTAAGTATTAGCTATTGCACAGAGTGCTTTTCGCGGCGCGCGCCCACCGGCAGCGAGGCGGACAGAACGGCAAGTCTGCGCACTCGAACAGTCAGCAGTGGAGTATGCGCCAGCCAATTGCCTGCCGTGAAGCGGCAGTTACAAATTCTCTCTTTCAGAATTCTCTTATACTTAATTCAAGGCATTTCACGAAACAACATATCTGAATTTAAATTACTGCATTTATCGCACTTTGATATCGATGTTGCTTGGCCCGATAACATATCGGATGCCCTAGTTGCTTTGTGTTTTGTTCTGCTTACGTTATGCTAATTTGCCTACAGTTTTTATTTATTTATTTACATTTTTTAGCGTATTGACCTATCCGACAATGGTCACACGCAGGCGCCATGCAGAAGTGTGATATGTGAAATCAAAAGACTACGAAACAAGACAAAACTGCAAGACTTAACGGCTAACATAAATACAATTTACATAGATTATTTACTAATTCTCTCTCTTTTTTTCTTCTCTTTTCAGGTAATCGCTGGAATCCATGAGGGTCCAATTGGGATGGGGCATCGGGCTGCAGTTCTCATCTGCTGATCGTCGTCAAGTGTAGTGTTGGAGAGGGGGGAAGAACAGCCAGTCCAGCTGTCTGACCCCCTCCCGTCTGTGGCGCCGACCAGTTGTTGCAGTGGGCATGGGTGAGTACAGCATATGCATTAGCTTGCATACGCATAACTATTCTCACAATTATACATATCAAGAATCAAGTATGTACATTTGTGTGAATTGCAGTGAAGAAGAAATAGAAATATTTCATTAGTGGTGCAATAATAAGTTTTTATATTGTTATTAATTAGATGATTTTTTTAATTTTTCTCATTGCAGGTAAGCTTATTAACACTCTAGGGGCAGATAGAAGCGTCGTCAATCATCATCGTCGAATTTTATGCCGTTTTGCAGGTAAGTGTATATTTTAAATTTTTGCTAGTTCTAATATTGTTATTAATTAGATGATTTTTTTAATTTTTCTCATTGCAGGTAAGTTTATTAACATCTCTAGGGGCAGATAGGAACGCCATTGATCATCCTCGTCGAGTTTTTGGCCGTTTTGCAGGTAAGTGTATATTTTAAATTTTTGCTAGTTTTTATATTGTTATTAATTAGATGATTTTTTTTTAATTTTTCTCATTGCAGGTAAGCTTATTAACATCTCTAGGGGCAGATAGAAGCGTCGTCAATCATCCTCGTCGAATTTTTGGCCGTTTTGCAGGTAAGTGTATATTTTAAATTTTTGCTAGTGTTTTATATTGTTATTAATTAGATGATTTTTTTAATTTTTCTCATTGCAGGTAAGCTTATTAACATCTCTAGGGGCAGATAGAAGCGTCGTCAATCATCCTCGTCGAATTTTTGGCCGTTTTGAAAGTAAGTGTATATTTTAAATTTTTGCTAGTTTTTATATTGTTATTAATTATATGATTTTTGTTTGTTTGCTGTTGTAGCTTTGGTTGCTGCTGTTGTTGTTGCCGCTGCTCAGTCTGTGGTCGATCTTGGCGCTGTTGTTGGTGTTGCTATTGTTGTTGTTGCTTTTGCTGCAGCTCGTTTGTCGGTAAGTACCTTACAGCTAGTAGCCTATTTCGAGCCTCTTTGTATTTAGGGCAGCCTTTATAGCAGCATACATGTGCACCTCCACAGTTGAAGCACTCTGCGGGTGCATCTCGTGCTTTGGTGCACTCAGTGGATGCATGAGAGCCGGCACATTTCATGCATCTGTATGGGCGTCGACAGTAGTTCTTAGTGTGCCCGAACGCCTGGCATCGATGGCACTGGGCCGGATCGATGGCCTTCGCCTGCCTCTCAACTAGCACCTGTTGATTGCTGATCGTATCGAGTTCACATATCTTGAGATGGCTGCCATCGGGCATTGGCTGCAGCTCAACCTCAAAGACGTTTAGTGGCATGCCGGTGAACCGATGTCTCATGACACGTATGAAACGTACCGCGAAGCCCAGCTCCGACAGCTTGACTCTCAGCCAGTCACAGGGTGTCGAGTGGTGTAGTTTTGTGCTAGTGTGGCGGTGCTAGTGGTGAAACCGCCAACTGCTGGATGGCTGTGTAGTTTGTTGATTAGTGGCAGTATGTCGTCAATTTGGGGCAAGAATATTGCCGGTATTCTTGCCTTAGTTGGCTGTTGTTGTTGTTGTTGTTGCTGCTGGTGTTGCTGTTGTTGTTGTTGTTGTTGCTGCTTGTGTTGTTGTTGCTTGGGAGCAGAGGCAGTTGTGTGGGCATGCATTTGTTGCTGCATTTGATTGCCAGTTTTTTGAGGCAGCCCGAAAGGCTGCAATACTTTTTCGTTTTGATTGACACTCGACACCGAGCAACAAATCGACAAAACGACAATGCTACTGACAGAGCGACAACATGACAGAGCGACGAAATGACAGAGTGACAGAGCCACTGAAGAACAGTACAACTGACTAAAAGACCGACGAAATGACAGAGTGACAGAGCCACTGATCAACAATACAACTGACTGACATAGTGACGAAATGACAGAGTGACTGAGTCACTGAACAACAGTACAACTGACTGACAGAGCGACGAAATGACAGAGTGACAGAGCCACTGAACAACAGGATGACTGACTGACAGAGCGACGAAATGACAGAGTGACAGAGCCTCTGAACAACAGGATGACTAACTGACAGAGCGACGAAATGACCAAGTGACAGATTGACAGAGTCACTGAACAACAATACAACTGACTGACATAGTGACGAAATGACAGAGTGACTGAGTCACTGAACAACAGTACAACTGACTGACAGAGCGACGAAATGACAGAGTGACAGAGCCACTGAACAACAGGATGACTGACTGACAGAGCGACGAAATGACAGAGTGACAGAGCCTCTGAACAACAGGATGACTAACTGACAGAGCGACGAAATGACCAAGTGACAGATTGACAGAGTCACTGAACAACAGGACGACTGACTGACAGAGCGACGAAATGACACAGTGACAGAGCCACTGAACAACAATACAACTGACTGACATAGTGACGAAATGACTGAGTGACTGAGCCACTGAACAACAATACAACTGACTGACATAGTGACGAAATGAAAGAGTGACAGAGCCACTGAACAACAGGACGACTGACTGACAGAGCGAAGAAATGACAGAGGGACAGAGCCACTGAACAACAATACAACTGACTGACATAGTGACGAAATGACAGAGTGACTGAGTCACTGAACAACAGTACAACTGACTGACAGAGCGACGAAATGACAGAGTGACAGAGCCACTGAACAACAGGATGACTGACTGACAGAGCGACGAAATGACAGAGTGACAGATCCACTAAATATCAGGACGACTGACTGACAGAGCGACGAAATGACAGAGTGACTGAGCCACTGAATCATTTGTCAGAAGCTAGAAAGCAGCAGCAGAGAGTCTTCCCAGTGGTCAACTAAAGCTCAAATGCAACGGGCTCAAAATTTGAGTGCGATCTTGAATTTGAGTCTCAGTCGCCCTTTATAATGGGCAGCAGCTGCAGCATTTCTTCAGTCGTCTAGGCACGGTGGGGATCAGCAGATCATGCAGTCCAGTGTTCTCGTGTTCTCCTCCGGCACACATGAGCGCAATTATATATAGTTTAAGTATTAGCTATTGCACAGAGTGCTTTTCGCGGCGCGCGCACACCGGCAGCGAGGCGGACAGAACGGCAAGTCTGCGCACCTGAACAGTCAGCAGTGGAGTATGCGCCAGCCAATTGCCTGCCGTGAAGCGGCAGTTACAAATTCTCTCTAGAATTCTCTTATACTTAATTCAAGTCATTACTTTCACGAAGCGATATGTGAAATCAAAAGACTACGAAACAAAACAAAACTGCAAGACTTAACGGCTAACATAAATACAATTTACATAGATTATTTACTAATTCTCTCTCTTTTTATACCCTGAACCCATTTTCAATGGGAAATCAGGGTATAATGGTTTTGTTGAAATGTATGTAACAGGCAGAAGGAGGCGTGGCAGACCCCACAAAGTATATATATTCTTGATCAGGGCGACGAGCTGAGTTGATTTGGCCCTGTCCGTCTGTCTGTCCGTCTGTCCGTCCGTCCGTCTGTCCGTCTGTCCGTCTGTCCGTATGTATGAACGCGTCGATTTCAGAAGATATAAGAGCTAGAGACTTCAAATTTTTTTTAAATGTCCGTAATTACAGCGCGCATATCAAGTTTATCATTAAAAATCGATAACTCATCCCGATCTTTTTTATCGATAAAAAACCTTATCGAAAACCAGTTATTAAATTATATCTTCTACACCTTTATTGCTAGAGTCTCCAAATTTTTAATGTATGCTTATATGCAATTTATACAATTTCGGTTTTTGTTAAAATGTACCCCCACCTCTAAATTCACCCCCTCACCCTCACTTTTGTAAAAAGCGTATTTCAAATACTAGAGACTTGTGCTTTGGCAATTACATGCATATTCATGTTATAATCATAATCTAAAAGTTTCATGAAGATCGTACGTCCATAAAAAAAGTTATTAAACAATTAAGTTCTCATAGTAAGCGCACACTGCAGCCCATGCGTGTGTATGTGTTTGTGTATGTGAGTGTGTGTATGCGTTTGTGTCTGTATGCGTGTGTGTGTATGTATGCCTGTGTGTGCGTACGTGCGTGTGTGTGTGTGTGTGTGCGTGTTTCTTGTGTAAGCTGAAAGACGCGACAAATTATTGAAATATCTATTGCTCCAAGGGTTCAGGGGATCTCGTAGTCGAGCAGTCTCGACTAGAGCTTTCTTACTTGTTTTCTCTCTTTTCAGGTAATCGCTGGAATCCATGAGGGTCCAATTGGGATGGGGCATCGGGCTGCAGTTCTCATCTGCTGATCGTCGTCAAGTGTAGTGTTGGAGAGGGGGGACGAACAGCCAGTCCAGCTGTCTGACCCCCTCCCGTCTGTGGCGCCGTCCAGTTGTTGCAGTGGGCATGGGTGAGTACAGCATATGCATTAGCTTGCATACGCATAACTATTCTCACAATTATACATATTAAGAATCAAGTATGTACATTTGTGTGAATTGCAGTGAAGAAGAAATAGAAATATTTCATTAGTGGTGCAATAATAAAATAATATTATTTTGCTTTGTTTTTGTTTGTTTGTTTTTGCAATAATAAAATGAAATTATATATATATATATATATATATATATATATATTCTTTTTTCTTTCTTTTTTTTTTATTTTTTTTTTGCTTTATTTAATTTTTTTCCCTTTTTTTTTATTTTATGTATATATATTTTTTCTTTTTTTTCAATATTATTGATTTGCTGTTTTTATTTTTTTTCTCATTTTTGATTTTTCTTGTTTCAGGGTCGTTAATTGGTAGTCTTCTGTGGATGCTTGGCCGTTTTGAAGATAAGTGCATTTTGTGTTGTTTTCTGTTTTGTTGTTTGTTGTTTAAATTTGTTAATTTGTGAGTTCTTTTTATTTTTCTCATTTCCTCTTCGAATTTTTGTCCGTTTTGCAGGTAAGTGTATATTTTAAATTTTTGCTTGTTCTAATATTGTTATTAATTAGATGATTTTTTTAATTTTTCTCATTGCAGGTAAGCTTATTGGCATCACAAATGTTGATGTAAGCTACCTAGTACATTGCTACGCTCGTTGGCGTAGTTTTACTAGTAGTTGTGGAGCTGATACGCCAGCTTGATGACGTCATCGCTGAGACCGCCTCGCACTCGTCGCTGAGGTCCATCAGCTCTCGGAGGTCAACCTCTTCGCGCCTTGGAGTCCTCTCCTGCATTGGCTCACCTGCATCCATGACTGTTGTTTTTGTTTGTTTGAGTTCAATAAAGTAATAACTATAGTCATAATTTGTTCAATTTGTTTCTCCAGCCTCTCGAACATGGCCTTGTTTTGTTCAAGTAGCTCTTCAAGGCTACTTGGCTTGCTCGTCCTTTAGCTTCTGTTGCAGCCTAGTTAAGTGCCTTGCTGCTGGATTACGTCCATTGGAGACGGTTGTTGTTGTTGTTGGGCGTTTCTCTTTGTGGTTTATTGAGTATCGCTGTGTGTTAGTGGTGCGGTTGGTGGGCTTTGTGATTGGTGTTTGGGGTTGCTGTTGTTGGTGGTGTCGTCGCGTCTGTCTTTGTCGTTGTAGTTGTTGTTGTTGTTGTTGCTGGTTTTGCTGTTGGTGTTGCGGCAGTGGCTTTGTTGTTTTATACGATCCATGCACCACGCTGCTGTATGTCAGCTTGCGCTTTGTGCCTGGATTTATTGGCGTCTCTTTTGTGCGTTGCTGTTTTTGTCAGTCTGTGGTCGATCTTGGCGCTGTTGTTGGTGTTGCTATTGTTGTTGTTGCTTTTGCTGCAGCTCGTTTGTCGGTAAGTACCTTACAGCTAGTAGCCTATTTCGAGCCTCTTTGTATTTAGGGCAGCCTTTATAGCAGCATACATGTGCACCTCCACAGTTGAAGCACTTTGCGGGTGCATCTCGTGCTTTGGTGCACTCAGTGGATGCATGAGAGCCGGCACATTTCATGCATCTGTATGGGCGTCGACAGTAACGCCTGGCATCGATGGCACTGGGCCGGATCGATGGCCTTCGCCTGCCTCTCAACTAGCACCTGTTGATTGCTGATCGTATCGAGTTCACATATCTTGAGATGGCTGCCATCGGGCATCGGGTGTAGTTTTTTGATTACCACTCGATATCCATTCTGATGGTGTGACTGGTGGGTGTACATCTGTACGTTCTCAGCAGTCAGGAAATCTACAATGGCTCTGTGTGTGGCCATATCATCGCTGTAGATAGTGACGCCAGCACTATTACTGCGTGTGGCGGTGCTAGTGGTGAAACCGCCAACTGCTGGATGGCTGTGTAGTTTGTTGATTAGTGGCAGTATGTCGTCAATTTGGGGCAAGAATATTGCCGGTATTCTTGCCTTAGTTGGCTGTTGTTGTTGTTGTTGTTGCTGCTGGTGTTGCTGTTGTTGTTGTTGTTGTTGCTGCTTGTGTTGTTGTTGCTTGGGAGCAGAGGCAGTTGTGTGGGCATGCATTTGTTGCTGCATTTGATTGCCAGTTTTTTGAGGCAGCCCGAAAGGCGCCACATGGAGAATCCTGGCAAAGCCCTTCTCGTTACTTACGCAGACGATATAGCGGTGCTCTACAGCTCAAAATGTCCCACTGAGGCTGCGAATGGAGTGGAGAGCTACCTAAACACACTAGTAGCATGGTGCAAAAGATGGAACATGAAGATCAACCCACGCAAAACCACCAACACTTGCTTCACCCTAAAAACCTTCATCAGACACACCCCGCCTATACGTTTAGATGGTGAAACACTTGATCAACCTTCGCAGGCAAAGTACCTTGGCATCACCCTTGACAAGCGCCTAACATTTGGTCCTCATCTTAAGGCAGTGGCTAGGAGATGTGGGCAACACGCATGCAACAACTGCGATGGCTGGTCAACAGACGCAGCACCATGTCACTCAGAGCTAAGAGAGCGGTTTATGTCCACTGTGTAGCCCCAATTTGGCTCTACGGTGTGCAGATTTGGGGAATATGCGCAAAATCAAACTTTAAACGCATACAGGTCCTGCAAAATCGTGTATTGCGGCAAATTACAAACTGCCCATGGTATGTGCGCGGCTCAACTCTACATCGAGATCTGAAACTGTTTACTGTGGAGGAACAGATTGGGAGACACACTAGCCGATATAGTGACAGACTGGCTAGACACCGGAGCAGACTAGCGAGAAGATTGCTTCCTGCGAGACCACTAAGGCGATTAAAACGCTTGGGTTTTGCCAAAAATATTAGATAAGTTTAGTTTAAGGATACTTGTAAATATATATTTGTAAGTCCTCCTGAATACATCAGAAGGTTAGGTTCTATATAAATATCTAATTGTGTTGTTAAGGTACTAAACTTGCATTGTACAGATTCAGCGCTTAAAATAAATATACAAAATCAAAAAAAACTCGACACCGAGCAACAAATCGACAAAACGACAATGCTACTGACAGAGCGACAACATGACAGAGCGACGAAATGACAGAGTGACAGAGCCACTGATCAACAATACAACTGACTGACATAGTGACGAAATGACAGAGTGACTGAGTCACTGAACAACAGTACAACTGACTGACAGAGCGACGAAATGACAGAGTGACAGAGCCACTGAACAACAGGATGACTGACTGACAGAGCGACGAAATGACAGAGTGACAGAGCCTCTGAACAACAGGATGACTAACTGACAGAGCGACGAAATGACCAAGTGACAGATTGACAGAGTCACTGAACAACAGGACGACTGACTGACAGAGCGACGAAATGACAGAGTGACAGAGCCACTGAACAACAGGACGACTGACTGACAGAGCGAAGAAATGACAGAGTGACAGAGCCACTGATCAACAATACAACTGACTGACATAGTGACGAAATGACAGAGTGACTGAGTCACTGAACAACAGTACAACTGACTGACAGAGCGACGAAATGACAGAGTGACAGAGCCACTGAACAACAGGATGACTGACTGACAGAGCGACGAAATGACAGAGTGACAGAGCCTCTGAACAACAGGATGACTAACTGACAGAGCGACGAAATGACCAAGTGACAGATTGACAGAGTCACTGAACAACAGGACGACTGACTGACAGAGCGACGAAATGACAGAGTGACAGAGCCACTGAACAACAATACAACTGACTGACATAGTGACGAAATGAAAGAGTGACAGAGCCACTGAACAACAGGACGACTGACTGACAGAGCGAAGAAATGACAGAGGGACAGAGCCACTGAACAACAATACAACTGACTGACATAGTGACGAAATGACAGAGTGACTGAGTCACTGAACAACAGTACAACTGACTGACAGAGCGACGAAATGACAGAGTGACAGAGCCACTGAACAACAGGATGACTGACTGACAGAGCGACGAAATGACAGAGTGGCAGAGCCTCTGAACAACAGGATGACTAACTGACAGAGCGACGAAATGACCAAGTGACAGATTGACAGAGTCACTGAACAACAGGACGACTGACTGACAGAGCGACGAAATGACAGAGTGACAGAGCCACTGAACAACAATACAACTGACTGACATAGTGACGAAATGACTGAGTGACTGAGCCACTGAACAACAATACAACTGACTGACATAGTGACGAAATGAAAGAGTGACAGAGCCACTGAACAACAGGACGACTGACTGACAGAGCGAAGAAATGACAGAGGGACAGAGCCACTGAACAACAATACAACTGACTGACATAGTGACGAAATGACAGAGTGACTGAGTCACTGAACAACAGTACAACTGACTGACAGAGCGACGAAATGACAGAGTGACAGAGCCACTGAACAACAGGATGACTGACTGACAGAGCGACGAAATGACAGAGTGACAGAGCCACTAAATATCAGGACGACTGACTGACAGAGCTACGAAATGACAGAGTGACTGAGCCACTGAATCATTTGTCAGAAGCTAGAAAGCAGCAGCAGAGAGTCTTCCCAGTGGTCAACTAAAGCTCAAATGCAACGGGCTCAAAATTTGAGTGCGATCTTGAATTTGAGTCTCAGTCGCCCTTTATAATGGGCAGCAGCTGCAGCATTTCTTCAGTCGTCCAGGCACGGTGGGGATCAGCAGATCATGCAGTCCAGTGTTCTCGTGTTCTCCTCCGGCACACATGAGCGCAATTATATATAGTTTAAGTATTAGCTATTGCACAGAGTGCTTTTCGCGGCGCGCGCACACCGGCAGCGAGGCGGACAGAACGGCAAGTCTGCGCACTCGAACAGTCAGCAGTGGAGTATGCGCCAGCCAATTGCCTGCCGTGAAGCGGCAGTTACAAATTCTCTCTTTCAGAATTCTCTTATACTTAATTCAAGTCATTACTTTCACGAAGCGATATGTGAAATCAAAAGACTACGAAACAAGACAAAACTGCAAGACTTAACGGCTAACATAAATACAATTTACATAGATTATTTACTAATTCTCTCTCTTTTTCTTCTTCTTTTTCAGGTAATGGCTGGAATCCATGAGGGTCCAATTGGGATGGGGCATCGGGCTGCAGTTCTCATCTGCTGATCGTCGTCAAGTGTAGTGTTGGAGAGGGGGAAGAACAGCCAGTCCAGCTGTCTGACCCCCTCCCGTCTGTGGCGCCGTCCAGTTGTTGCAGTGGGCATGGGTGAGTACAGCATATGCATTAGCTTGCATACGCATAACTATTCTCACAAATATACATATTAAGAATCAAGTATGTACATTTGTGTGAATTGCAGTGAAGAAGAAATAGAAATATTTCATTAGTGGTGCAATAATAAAATAATATTATTTTGCTTTGTTTTTTGTTTGTTTGTTTTTGCAATAATAAAATGAAATTATATATATATATATATATATATATATATATATATATATATATAATCTTTTTTTTTTTTTTTTTTATTTCTTTTTTGCTTTATTTAATTTTTTTCCTTTTTTTTTTATTTTATGTATATATATTTTTTCCTTTTTTTCAATATTATTGATTTGCTGTTTTTATTTTTTTTTTCTCATTTTTGATTTTTCTTGTTTCAGGGTCGTTAATTGGTAGTCTTCTGTGGATGCTTGGCCGTTTTGAAGATAAGTGCATTTTGTGTTGTTTTCTGTTTTGTTGTTTGTTGTTTAAATTTGTTAATTTGTGAGTTCTTTTTATTTTTCTCATTTCCTCGTCGAATTTGTGTCCGTTTTGCAGGTAAGTGTATATTTTAAATTTTTGCTAGTTCTAATATTGTTATTAATTAGATGATTTTTTTAATTTTTCTCATTGCAGGTAAGCTTATTGGCATCATAAATGTTGATGTAAGCTACCTAGTACATTGCTACGCTCGTTGGCGTAGTTTTACTAGTAGTTGTGGAGCTGGTACGCCAGCTTGATGACGTCATCGCTGAGACCGCCTCGCACTCGTCGCTGAGGTCCATCAGCTCTCGGAGGTCAACCTCTTCGCGCCTTGGAGTCCTCTGCTGCATTGGCTCACCTGCATCCATGACTGTTGTTTTTGTTTGTTTGAGTTCAATAAAGTAATAACTATAGTCATAATTTGTTCAATTTGTTTCTCCAGCCTCTCGAACATGGCCTTGTTTTGTTCAAGTAGCTCTTTAAGGCTACTTGGCTTGCTCGTCCTTTAGCTTCTGTTGCAGCCTAGTTAAGTGCCTTGCTGCTGGATTACGTCCATTGGAGACGGTTGTTGTTGTTGTTGGGCGTTTCTCTTTGTGGTTTATTGAGTATCGCTGTGTGTTAGTGGTGCGGTTGGTGGGCTTTGTGATTGGTGTTTGGGGTTGCTGTTGTTGGTGGTGTCGTCGCGTCTGTCTTTGTCGTTGTAGTTGTTGTTGTTGTTGTTGCTGGTTTTGCTGTTGGTGTTGCGGCAGTGGCTTTGTTGTTTTATACGATCCATGCACCACGCTGCTGTATGTCAGCTTGCGCTTTGTGCCTGGATTTATTGGCGTCTCTTTTTGTGCGTTGCTGTTTTTGTCAGTCTGTGGTCGATCTTGGCGCTGTTGTTGGTGTTGCTATTGTTGTTGTTGCTGTTGCTGCAGCTCGTTTGTCGGTAAGTACCTTACAGCTAGTAGCCTATTTCGAGCCTCTTTGTATTTAGGGCAGCCTTTATAGCAGCATACATGTGCAACTCCACAGTTGAAGCACTTTGCGGGTGCATCTCGTGCTTTGGTGCACTCAGTGGATGCATGAGAGCCGGCACATTTCATGCATCTGTATGGGCGTCGACAGTAACGCCTGGCATCGATGGCACTGGGCCGGATCGATGGCCTTCGCCTGCCTCTCAACTAGCACCTGTTGATTGCTGATCGTATCGAGTTCACATATCTTGAGATGGCTGCCATCGGGCATTGGCTGCAGCTCAACCTCAAAGACGTTTAGTGGCATGCCAGTGAACCGATGCCTCATGGCACGTATGAAACGTACCACGAAGCCCAGCTCCGACAGCTTGACTCTCAGCCAGTCACAGGGTGTCGAGTGGTGTAGTTTTTTGATTACCACTCGATATCCATTCTGATGGTGTGACTGGTGGGTGTACATCTGTACGTTCTCAGCAGTCAGGAAATCTACAATGGCTCTGTGTGTGGCCATATCATCGCTGTAGATAGTGACGCCAGCACTATTACTGCGTGTGGCGGTGCTAGTGGTGAAACCGCCAACTGCTGGATGGCTTTGTAGTTTGTTGATTAGTGGCAGTATGTCGTCCATTTGGGGCAAGAATATTGCCGGTATTCTTGCCTTAGTTGGCTGTTGTTGTTGTTGTTGTTGCTGCTGGTGTTGCTGTTGTTGTTGTTGTTGTTGCTGCTGGTGTTGCTGTTGTTGTTGTTGCTTGGGAGCAGAGGCAGTTGTGTGGGCATGCATTTGTTGCTGCATTTGATTGCCAGTTTTTTGAGGCAGCCCGAAAGGCTGCAATACTTTTTCGTTTTGATTGGCACTCGACACCGAGCAACAAATCGACAAAACGACAATGCAAATTACAAACTGCCCATGGTATGTGCGCGGCTCAACTCTACATCGAGATCTGAAACTGTTTACTGTGGAGGAACAGATTGGGAGACACACTAGCCGATATAGTGACAGACTGGCTAGACACCGGAGCAGACTAGCGAGAAGATTGCTTCCTGCGAGACCACTAAGGCGATTAAAACGCTTGGGTTTTGCCAAAAATATTAGATAAGTTTAGTTTAAGGATACTTGTAAATATATATTTGAAAGTCCTCCTGAATACATCAGAAGGTTAGGTTCTATATAAATAATCTAATTGTGTTGTTAAGGTACTAAACTTGCATTGAACAGATTCAGCGCTTAAAAATAAATATACAAAAAAAAAAAAGCTCTAGAGACTGCTCGACTACGAGATCCCCTGAACCCTTGGAGCAATAGATATTTCAATACTTTTTCGCGACTTTTCAGCTTACACAAGAAACACGCACACACACACACACACACGCACGTACGCACACACAGGTATACATACACACACACGCATACAGACACACATACCACACACACACGCATACAGACACAAACGCATACACACACACAATACACATACAAGCAACCACGCATAAACACGCATGGGCTGCAGTGTGCGCTTACTATGAGAACTTAATTGTTTAATAACTTTTTTATGGACGTACGATCTTCATGAAACTTTTAGATTATGATTATAACATGAATATGCATGTAATTTCCAAAGCACAAGTCTCTAGTATTTGAAATACGCTTTTTACAAAAGTGAGGGTGAGGGGGTGAATTTAGAGATGGGGGGTAAATTTAACAAAAACCGAAATTGTATAAATTGCATATAAGCATATATTAAAAATTTGGAGACTCTAGCAATAAAGGTGTAGAAGATATAATTTGATAACTGGTTTTCGATAAGGTTTTTTATCGATAAAAAAATATCGGGATGAGTTATCGATTTTTAATGATAAACTTGATATGCGCGCTGTAATTACGGACATTTAAAAAAAAATTTGAAGTCTCTAGCTCTTATATCTTCTGAAATCGACGCGTTCATACATACGGACAGACGGACAGACGGACAGACGGACAGACAGACGGACAGGGCCAAATCAACTCAGCTCGTCACCCTGATCAAGAATATATATACTTTGTGGGGTCTGCCACGCCTCCTTCTCCCTGTTACATACATTTCAACAAAACCATTATACCCTGATTTCCCATTGAAAATGGGTTCAGGGCATAAAAAAAAAAAAAAAAAAGAGCGACAACATGACAGAGCCACTGAAGAACAGTACAACTGACTAACAGACCGACGAAATGACAGAGTGACAGAGCCACTGAACAACAGTACAACGAAATGACAGAGCCTGTAAACAACAGGACGACTGACTGACAGCGACGAATTGACCGAGCGACAAAGTGACAGTCACTGAACAACAGGATGAGCAGATCATGCAGTCCAGTGAAGTGAAGTGAAGTGTATAACGGATAGACGGGCCGACAGAAGTGACTGAGTAACAAATCGACAAAACGACAGTGCCACTGACAGAGCGACGAAATGACAGAGTGACAGAGTCACTGAACAACAGGGCGACTGACCGACTGAACGACGAAATGACAGAGTGACAGAGCCACTGAACAACAATACAACTGACTGACAGAGCGACGAAATGACAGAGTGACTGAGCCACTGAACAACAATACAACTGACTGACAGAGCGACGCAATGACAGAGTGACTGAGTCACTGAACAACAGTACAACTGACTGACAGAGCGACGAAATGACAGAGTGATAGAGCCACTGAATAACAGTACAACTGACTGACAGAGCGACAAAATGACAGAGTGACAGAGCCACTGAACAACAGGATGACTGACTGACAGAGCGACAAAATGACCGAGCGACAGAGCCACTGAACAACAGGACGACTGACAGAGCTACGAAATGACAGAGTGACAGAGCCAATAAAAAACAATACAACATGAAGAAATTATAGCAAGAATTGATGTTAGCGATTTTGTACTCAATGGAATTCTCGACCTTGTCAGATTTTCCAAAGGCTTGGTTGATCATACCAATTGTATGTCTTCGTCTGTTTCCATATCCGTAATGAACGTCTTCACAATACAACTGACTGACATAGTGACGAAATGATAGAGTGAACAGGACGACAGAGCCACTGAACAACAGGATGACTGACTGACAGAGCGACAAAATGACCGAGTCACAGAGTGACAGAGCCACTGAACAACAGGATGACTGACTGACAGAGCGACTAAATGACAGAGTGACAGAGCCACTGACCAACAGTACAACTGACTGACATAGTGACGAAATGATAGAGTGAACAGGACGACAGAGCCACTGAACAACAGGATGACTGACTGACAGAGCGACAAAATGACAGAGTGACAGAGCCACTGAACAACAATACAACTGATTGACAGAGCGAAAAAATGACCGAGCGACAGAGTGACAGAGCCACTGAATAACAATACAACTGACTGACATAGTGACGAAATGGCAGAGTGACAGAGCCACTGAACAACAATAAACCTGACTGACATAGTGACGAAATGACAGAGTGACAGAGCCACTGAATAACAATACAACTGACTGATATAGTGACGAAATGACAGAGTGACAGAGCCACTGAATAACAATAAACCTGACTGACATAGTGACGAAATGACAGAGTGACAGAGCCACTGAACAACAATACAACTGACTGACATAGTGACGAAATGACAGAGTGATAGAGCCACTGAACAACAATACAACTGACTGACAAAGCGACGTAATGACAGAGTGACAGAGCCACTGAACAACAGGATGACTGACTGACAGAGCGACAAAATGACCGAGTCACAGAGTGACAGAGCCACTGAACAACAGGATGACTGACTGACAGAGCGACTAAATGACAGAGTGACAGAGCCACTGACCAACAGTACAACTGACTGACATAGTGACGAAATGATAGAGTGAACAGGACGACAGAGCCACTGAACAACAGGATGACTGACTGACAGAGCGACAAAATGACAGAGTGACAGAGCCACTGAACAACAATACAACTGATTGACAGAGCGAAAAATGACCGAGCGACAGAGTGACAGAGCCACTGAATAACAATACAACTGACTGACATAGTGACGAAATGGCAGAGTGACAGAGCCACTGAACAACAATAAACCTGACTGACATAGTGACGAAATGACAGAGTGACAGAGCCACTGAATAACAATACAACTGACTGATATAGTGACGAAATGACAGAGTGACAGAGCCACTGAATAACAATAAACCTGACTGACATAGTGACGAAATGACAGAGTGACAGAGCCACTGAACAACAATACAACTGACTGACATAGTGACGAAATGACAGAGTGATAGAGCCACTGAACAACAATACAACTGACTGACAAAGCGACGTAATGACAGAGTGACAGAGCCACTGAACAACAGGACGACTGACTGATAGAGCGACAAAATGACAGAATGACAGAGTCACTGAACAACAGGACGACTGACTGATAGAGCGACAAAATGACAGAATGACAGAGTCACTGAACAACAGGACGACTGACTGATAGAGCGACAAAATGACAGAATGACAGAGTCACTGAACAACAGGACGACTGACTGACAGAGCGACGAAATAACAGAGCCACTGAACAAGAGGACGACTGACTGACGAAGCGACAAAATGACAGAATGACAGAATCAATGATCAACACTACAACTGACTAACAGAACCACGAAATGACAGAGTGACAGAGCCACTGAACAACAGGGCGACTGACTGATAGAGCGACAAAATGACAGAATGACAGAGTCACTGAACAACAGGACGACTGACTGATAGAGCGACAAAATGACAGAATGACAGAGTCACTGAACAACAGGACGACTGACTGACAGAGCGACAAAATGACAGAATGACAGAGTCACTGAACAACAGGACGACTGACTGACAGAGCGACGAAATAACAGAGCCACTGAACAACAGGACGACTGACTGACAAAGCGACAAAATGACAGAATGACAGAATCAATGATCAACACTACAACTGACTGACAGGACGACTGACTGACAGAGCGACGAAATAACAGAGCCACTGAACAACAGGACGACTGACTGAGAAAGCGACAAAATGACAGAATGACAGAATCACTGATCAACACTACAACTGACTGACAGAGCGACAAAATGACAAAATGACAAAATGACAGAGTCACTGAACAACAGTATAACTGACTGACAGAGCGATGAAATGACAGAGCCACTGAACACAGGACGACTGACTGACAGAGCGACGAAATGACAGAGTTACTGAGCCACTGAATCATTTGTCAGTTATATTTCAGTAAAACGAAGCTAGAAAGCAGCAGCAGAAAGTCTTCCCAGTGGTCAACTAAAGCTCAAATGCAACGGGCTCCAAATTTGAGTGCGATCTTGAATTTGAGTCTCAGTCGCCCTATATAAAGGGCAGCAGCTGCAGCATTTCTTCAGTCGTCCAATCACGGTGGGGGATCAGCAGATCATGCAGTCCAGTGAAGTGAAGTGAAGTGTATAACGGATCGACTGACCGACAGAAGTGACTGAGCAACAGATCGACAAAACGACAGTGCCACTGAAGAACAGTACAACTGATTGACAGAGCGACAACATGACAGAGCGACGAAATGACAGAGTGACAGAGCCACTGAACAACAGTACAACTGACCGACAGAGCGACAAAATGACCGAGTGACAGAGCCACTGAACAACAGTACAACTGATTGACAAAGCAACGAAATGACCGACTGACAGAGCCACTGAACAACAGTACAACTGACTGACAGAGCGACAAAATGACCGAGTCACAGAGTGACAGAGCCACTGAACAACAGTACAACTAATTGACAGAACAACGAAATGACAGAGTGACAGAGCCACTGAACAACAGTACAACTAACTGACAGAGCGACGAAATGACAGAGTGACTGAGTCACTGAACAACAGTACAACTGACCTGACAGAGCGACGAAATGACAGAGTGACAGAGCCACTAAATATCAGGACGACTGACTGACAGAGCGACGAAATGACAGAGTGACTGAGCCACTGAATCATGTGTCAGAAGCTAGAAAGCAGCAGCAGAGTGTCTTCCCAGTGGTCAACTAAAGCTCAAATGCAATGGGCTCAAAATTTGAGTGATCTTGAATTTGAGTCTCAGTCGCCCTATATACAGGGCAGCAGCTGCAGCATTTCTTCAGTCGTCCAGGCACGGTGGGGATCAGCAGATCATGCAGTCCAGTGTTCTCTTGTTCTCCTCCGGCACACATGAGCGCAATTATATATAGTTTAAGTATTAGCTATTGCACAGAGTGCTTTTCGCGGCGCGCGCACACCGGCAGCGAGGCGGACAGAACGGCAAGTCTGCGCACTCGAACAGTCAGCAGTGGAGTATGCGCCAGCCAATTGCCTGCCGTGAAGCGGCAGTTACAAATTCTCTCTTCAGAATTCTCTTATACCTAATTCAAGTCATTTCACGAAACAACATATTTGAATTTAAATTACCGCATTTATCGCACTTTGATATCGATGTTGCTTGGCCCGATAACATATCGGATGCCCTAGTTGCTTTGTGTTTTGTGCTGCTTACGTTATGCTAATTTGCTACAGTTTTCTAGTATTTTTTTCAGCATTCTTTAGCTTATTGACATATCCGACAATGGTCACACGCAGGCGCCATGCAGAAGTGTGATATGTGAAATCAAAAGACTACGAAACAAGACAAAACTGCAAGACTTAACAGCTAACATAAATACAATTTACATAGATTATTTACTAATTCTCTCTCTTTTTTTCTTCTCTTTTCAGGTAATCGCTGGAATCCATGAGGGTCCAATTGGGATGGGGCATCGGGCTGCAGTTCTCATCTGCTGATCGTCATCAAGTGTAGTGTTGGAGAGGGGGAAGAACAGCCAGTCCAGCTGTCTCACCCCCTCCCGTCTGTGACGCCATCCAGTTGTTGCAGTGGGCATGGGTGTGGACAGCATATGCATTAGCTTGCATACGCATAACTATTCTCACAATTATACATATCAAGTATGTACATTTGTGTGAATTGCAGTGGAGAAGAAATTGAAATATTTCATTAGCGGTGCAATAATAAATAATATTATTTTGCTTTGTTTTTGTTTGTTTGTTTTGCAATAATAAAATGAAATTATATAAATATATATATTCTTTTTTTTTGTTTTTTTTTTATATTTCTTTTTTGCTTTTTTTTAATTTTTTTTCCTTTTTTTTTTTTTTTATGCATATATATTTTTTCCTTTCTTTCAATATTATTGATTTGCTGTTTTAATTATTTTTTTTTTTTCTCATTTTTGATTTTTCTTGTTTCAGGGTCGTTAAGATAAGTGCATTTTGTGTTGTTTTCTGTTTTGTTGTTTGTTGTTTAAATTTGTTAATTTGTAGAGTTCTTTTATTTTTCTCATTTCAGGTAAGCTTATTAGCATCTCTAGAGGCAGATAGAAGCATAGTAGATCATCCTCGTCGAATTTTTGGCCGTTTTGCAGGTAAGTGTATATTTTAAATTTTTGCTAGTTTTAATATTGTTATTAATTAGATGATTTTTTAAATTTTTTTTCATTGCAGGTAAGCTTATTAACATCTCTAGGGGCAGATAGAAGCGTCGTCAATCATCCTCGTCGAATTTTTGTCCGTTTTGAGTAAGTGTATATTTTAAATTTTTGCTAGTGTTTTATATTGTTATTAATTAGATGATTTTTTTTAATTTTTCTCATTGCAGGTAAGCTTATTAACATCTCTAGGGGCAGATAGAAGCGTCGTCAATCATCCTCGTCGAATTTTTGTCCGTTTTGCAGGTAAGTGTATATTTTAAATTTTTGCTAGTGTTTTATATTGTTATTAATTAGATGATTTTTTTTTAATTTTTCTCATTTCAGGTAAGCTTATTAGCATCTCTAGAGGCAGATAGAAGCATAGTAGATCATCCTCGTCGAATTTTTGGCCGTTTGCAGGTAAGTGTATATTTTAAATTTTTGCTAGTTTTTATATTGTTATTAATTAGATGATTTTTTTAAATTTTTCTCATTGCAGGTAAGCTCATTAACAACTCTAGGGGCAGATAGAAGCGTCGTCAATCATCCTCGTCGAATTTTTTGGCCGTTTTGCAGGTAAGTGTATATTTTAAATTTTTGCTTGTTCTAATATTGTTATTAATTAGATGATTTTTTTAATTTTTTCTCTCATTGCAGGTAAGCTTATTGGCATCACAAATGTTGATGTAAGCTACCTAGTACATTGCTACGCTCGTTGGCGTAGTTTTACTAGTAGTTGTGGAGCTGGTACGCCAGCTTGATGACGTCATCGCTGAGACCGCCTCGCACTCGTCGCTGAGGTCCATCAGCTCGGAGGTCAACCTCTTCGCGCCTTGGAGTCCTCTGATGCATTGGCTCACCTGCATTCATGACTTGTTTTTGTTTGTTTGAGTTCAATAAAGTAATAACTATAGTCATAATTTGTTCAATTTGTTTCTCCAGCCTCTCGAACATGGCCTTGTTTTGTTCAAGTAGCTCTTCAAGGCTACTTGACTTGGCTTGCTCGTCCTTTAGCTTCTGTTGCAGCTTAGCCAAGTGCCTTGTTGCTGGATTACGTCCATTGGAGACGGTTGTTGTTGTTGATGGGCGTTTCTCTTTGTGGTTTATTGAGTATCGCTGTGTGTTAGTGGTGCGGTTGGTGGGCTTTGTGATTGGTGTTTGGGGTTGGTGGTGTCGTCGCGTCTGTCTTTGTCGTTGTAGTTGTTGTTGTTGTTGCTGGTTTTGCTGTTGGTGTTGCGGCAGTGGCTTTGTTGTTTTATACGATCCATGCACCACGCTGCTATATGTCAGCTTGCGCTTTGTGCCTGGATTTATTGGCGTCTCTTTTGTGCGTTGCTGTTTTTGTCGCAATCGATGCTGCTGCTGTTGTAGCTTTGGTTGCTGCTGTTGTTGTTGCCGCTGCTCAGTCTGTGGTCGACCTTGGCGCTGTTGTTGGTGTTGCTGTTGTTGTTGTTGTTGTTGCTGTTGCTGCAGCTCGTTTATCGGTAAGTACCTTACAGCTAGTAGCCTATTTCAAGCCTCTTTGTATTTAGGGCAGCCTTTATAGCAGCATACATGTGCACCTCCACAGTTGAAGCACTTTGCGGGTGCATCTCGTGCTTTGGTGCACTCAGTGGATGCATGAGAGCCGGCACATTTCATGCATCTGTATGGGCGTCGACAGTAGTTCTTAGTGTGCCCGAACGCCTGGCATCGATGGCACTGGGCCGGATCAATGGCCTTCGCCTGCCTTTTCAACTAGCACCTGTTGATTGCTGTTCGTATCGAGTTCACATATCTTGAGATGGCTGCCATCGGGCATTGGCTGCAGCTCAACCTCAAAGACGTTTAGTGGCATGCCGGTGAACCGATGCCTCATGGCACGTATGAAACGTACCACGAAGCCCAGCTCCGACAGCTTGACCCTCAGCCAGTCACAGGGTGTCGAGTGGTGTAGTTTTTTGATTACCACTCGATATCCTTTCTGATGGAAATCTACAATGGAAATCTACAATGGCTCTGTGTGGGCCATATCATCGCTGTAGATAGTGACGCCAGCACAACAACAATACAACTGACTGACATAGTGACGAAATGACTGAGTGACGGAGCCACTGAACAACAATACAACTGACTGACATAGTGACGAAATGAGAGAGTGACAGAGCCACTGAACAACAGGACGACTGACTGACAGAGCGACGAAATGACAGAGTGACGGAGCCACTGAACAACAGGATGACTGACTGACAGAGCGACGAAATGACCGAGTGACAGATTGACAGAATCACTGAACAACAGGACGACTGACTGACAGAGCGACGAAATGACAGAGGGACTGAGCCACTGAACAACAGGACGTCTGACTAACATAGTGACTAAATGACAGAGTGACTGAGCCACTGAACAACAATACAGCTGACTGACAGAGCGACAAAAATGACAGAGTGACAGAGCCACTGAACAACAGGACGACTGACTGACAGAGCGACGAAATGAGAGAGTGACTGAGCCACTGAAAAACAATAAAACTGACTAAAAGAGCGACGAAATGACAGAGTGACAAAGCCACTGAAAATCAATAAAACTGACTGACAGAGCGATGAAATGACAGAGTGACAGAGCCACTAAACAACAGGACGACTGACTGACAGAGCGACAAAATAACTGAGTGACAGAGCCACTAAGCAACAATACAACTGACTGACAGAGCGACAAAATGACAGAGTGACAGAGCCACTAAACAACAGGATGACTGACTGACAGAGCGACGAAATGACAGAGTGACAGAGCCACTGTACAACAGGACGACTGACTGACAGTGCGACAAAATGACAAAATGACAGAGCCACTGAAAAACAATAAAACTGGAATAAAAAGAGCGACGAAATGATAGAGTGACAGAACCACTAAACAACAGGATGACTGACTGACAGAGCGACGTAATGACAGAGTGACAGAGCCACTGTACAACAGGACGACTGACTGACAGTGCGACAAAATGACAAAATGACAGAGTCACTGAACAACAGTACAACTGACTGACAGAGCGACGAAATGACAGAGTGACTGAGCAACTGAATCATTTGTCAGTTATATTTCAGTAAAACTAAGCTAAGAAAGCAGCTGCAGAGAGTCATCCCAGTGGTCAACTAAAGCTCAAATGCAACGGGCTCCAAATTTGAGTGGATCTTTAATTTGAGTCTCAGTCGCCCTATATAAGGGCAGCAGCTGCAGCATTTCTTCAGTCGTCCAGACACGGTGGGGACGAGCAGATCATGCAGTCCAGTGAAGTGAAGTGGAAGTGTATAACGGATCGACTGACCGACAGAAGTGACTGAGCAACAGATCGACAAAACGACAGAGCCACTGAACAACAGTACAACTGACCGACAGAGCGACAAAATGACCGAGTGACAGAGTGACAGAGCCACTGAACAACAGTACAACTGATTGACAGAGCAACGAAATGACCGACTGACAGAGCCACTGAACAACAGTACAACTGACTGACAGAGCGAAAAAATGACCGAGTTACAGAGTGACAGAGCCACTGAACCACAGTACAACTGATTGACAGAACAGCGAAATGACAGAGTGACAGAGCCACTAACAACAGTACAACTAACTGACAGAGCGACGAAATGACAGAGTGACTGAGTCACTGAACAACAGGGATGACTGACTGACAGAGCGACGAAATGACAGAGTGACAGAGCCACTGAACAACAGGATGACTGACTGACAGAGCGACGAAATGACAGAGTGACTGGAGCCACTGAAGAGCAGCAGAGAGTCTTCCCAGTGGTCAACTAAAGCTCAAATGCAACGAGCTCAAAATTTGAGTGCGATCTTGAATTTGAGTCTCAGTCGCCCTATATAAAGGGCAGCAGCTGCAGCATTTCTTCAATCGTCCAGGCACGGTGGGGATCAGCAGATCATGCAGTCCAGTGTTCTCGTGTTCTCCTCCGGCACACATGAGCGCAATTATATATAGTTTAAGTATTAGCTATTGCACAGAGTGCTTTCGGCGCGCGCCCACCGGCAGCGAGGCGGACAGAACGGCAAGTCTGCGCACTCGAACAGTCAGCAGTGGAGTATGCGCCAGCCAATTGCCTGCCGTGAAGCGGCAGTTACAAATTCTCTTTTCAGAATTCTCTATACTTAATTCAAGTCATTACTTCACGAAGCAACATATTTGAATTTAAATTACTGCATTTATCGCACTTTGATATCGATGTTGCTTGGCCCGATAACATATCGGATGCCCTAGTTGCTTTGTGTTTTGTGCTGCTTACGTTATGCTAATTTGCCTACAGTTTTTATTTATTTATTTACATTTTTTAGCGTATTGACCTATCCGACAATGGTCACACGCAGGCGCCATGCAGAAGTGTGATATGTGAAATCAAATGACTACGAAACAAGACAAAACTGCAAGACTTAACGGCTAACATAAATACAATTTACATAGAATATTTACTTAATTCTCTTTTTTTCTTCTCTTTTCAGGTAATCGCTGGAATCCATGAGGGTCCAATTGGGATGGGGTATCGGGCTGCAGTTCTCATCTGCTGATCGTCGTCAAGTGTAGTGTTGGAGAGGGGGGAAGAACAGCCAGTCCAGCTGTCTGACCCCCCCGTCTGTGGCGCCGACCAGTTGTTGCAGTGGGCATGGGTGAGTACAGCATATGCATTAGCTTGCATACGCATAACTATTCTCACAATTATACATATCAAGAATCAAGTATGTACATTTGTGTGAATTGCAGTGAAGAAGAAATAGAAATATTTCATTAGTGGTGCAATAATAAAAATAATATTATTTTGCTTTGTTTGTTTGTTTTTGCAATAATAAAATGAAATTATATATATATATATATATATATATTCTTTTTTTCTTTTTTATATTTCTTTTTTTGCTTTATTTAATTTTTTTCCTTTTTTTTTATTTTATGTATATATATTTTTTCCTTTTTTTCAATATTATTGATTTGCTGTTTTTATTTTTTTTTTCTCATTTTTGATTTTTCTTGTTTCAGGGGTCGTTAATTGGTAGTCTTCTGTGGATGCTTGGCCGTTTTGAAGATAAGTGCATTTTGTGTTGTTTTCTGTTTTGTTGTTTGTTGTTTAAATTTGTGAATTTGTGAGTTCTTTTTTATTTTTCTCATTTCAGGTAAGCTTATTAGCATCTCTAGCGGCAGATAGAAGCGTCGTCAATCATCCTCGTCGAATTTTTTGTCCGTTTTGCAGGTAAGTGTATATTTTAAATTTTTGCTAGTTCTAATATTGTTATTAATTAGATGATTTTTTTAATTTTTCTCATTGCAGGTAAGTTTATTAACATCTCTAGGGGCAGATAGGAACGTCATTGGTCATCCTCGTCGAGCTTTTGGCCGTTTTGCAGGTAAGTGTATATATTACATTTTTGCTAGTTTTAATATTGTTATTAATTAGATAATTTTTTTAATTTTGTTCATTGCAGGTAAGCTTATTAACATCTCTAGGCGCAGATAGAAGCGTCGTCAATCATCTTCTTCGAATTTTTGGCCGTTTTACAGGTAAGTGTATATTTTAAATTGTTGCTAGTTTTTATATTGTTATTAATTAGATGATTTTTAATTTTTTCTCATTGCAGGTAAGCTTCTTAACACTCTAGGGGCAGATAGAAGCGTCGTCAATCATCTTCATCGAATTTTTGGCCGTTTTGCAGGTAAGTGTATATATTACATTTTTGCTAGTTTTAATATTGTTATTAATTAGATGATTTTTTTTAAATTTTTTTCATTGCAGGTAAGCTTATTAACATCTCTAGGGGCAGATAGAAGCGTCGTCAATCATCCCCGTCGAATTTTTGGCCGTTTTGCAGGTAAGTGTATATATTACATTTTTTGCTAGTTTTAATATTGTTATTAATTAGATGATTTTTTTAATTTTTTTTCATTGCAGGTAAGCTTATTAACATCTCTAGGCGCAGATAGAAGCGTCGTCAATCATCTTCTTCGAATTTTTGGCCGTTTTGCAGGTAAGTATATTTTAAATTGTTGCTAGTTTTTATATTGTTATTAATTAGATGATTTTTTTAATTTTTCTCATTGCAGGTAAGCTTCTTAACACTCTAGGGGCAGTTAGAAGCGTCGTCAATCATCTTCATCGAATTTTTTTGCCGTTTTGCAGGTAAGTGTATATTTTACATTTTTGCTAGTTTTAATATTGTTATTAATTAGATGATTTTTTTTTAATTTTTTTCATTGCAGGTAAGCTTATTAACATCTCTAGGGGCAGATAGAAGCGTCGTCAATCATCCCCGTCGAATTTTTGGCCGTTTTGCAGGTAAGTGTATATATTACATTTTTGCTAGTTTTAATATTGTTATTAATTAGATAACTTTTTTTAATTTTTTAAAAATTTTTTTCATTGCAGGTAAGCTTATTAACATCTCTAGGCGCAGATAGAAGCGTCGTCAATCATCTTCTTCGAATTTTTTGGCCGTTTTACAGGTAAGTGTATATTTTAAATTGTTGCTAGTTTTTATATTGTTATTAATTAGATGATTTTTTTAATTTTTTCTCATTGCAGGTAAGCTTCTTAACACTCTAAGGGCAGATAGAAGCGTCGTCAATCATCCTCGTCGAATTTTATGCCGTTTTGCAGCTAAGTGTATATTTTAAATTTTTGCTAGCTCTAATATTGTTATTAATTAGATGATTTTTTAATTTTTCTCATTGCAGGAAAGTTTATTAACATCTCTAGGGGCAGATAGGAACGTCATTGGTCATCCTCGTCGAGTTTTTGGCCGTTTTGCAGGTAAGTGTATATTTTAAATTTTTGCTAGTTTTTATATTGTTATTAATTAGATGATTTTTTAATTGTTCTCATTGCAGGTAAGCTTATTAACATCTCTAGGCGCAGATAGAAGCGTCGTCAATCATCTTCTTCGAATTTTTGGCGGTTTGGCAGGTAAGTGTATATTTTACATTTTTGCTAGTTTTAATATTGTTATTAATTAGATGATTTTTTTTTTTAATTTTTTTCATTGCAGGTAAGCTTATTAACATCTCTAGGGGCAGATAGAAGCGTCGTCAATAATCCCCGTCGAATTTTTGGCCGTTTTGCAGGTAAGTGTATATATTACATTTTTGCTAGTTTTATTATTGTTATTAATTAGATAACTTTTTTTTTAATTTTTTTAAATTTTTTTCATTGCAGGTAAGCTTATTAACATCTCTAGGCGCAGATAGAAGCGTCGTCAATCATCTTCTTCGAATTTTTGGCCGTTTTGCAGGTAAGTGTATATTTTAAATTGTTGCTAGTTTTTATATTGTTATTAATTAGATGATTTTTTTAATTTTTCTCATTGCAGGTAAGCTTCTTAACACTCTAGGGGCAGATAGAAGCGTCGTCAATCATCTTCATCGAATTTTTTGCCGTTTTGCAGGTAAGTGTATATTTTAAATTTTTGCTAGTTTTAATATTGTTATTAATTAGATGATTTTTTTTTTTAATTTTTTCATTGCAGGTAAGCTTATTAACATCTCTAGGGGCAGATAGAAGCGTCGTCAATCATCCCCGTCGAATTTTTGGCCGTTTTGCAGGTAAGTGTATATATTACATTTTTGCTAGTTTTAATATTGTTATTAATTAGATAACTTTTTTTTAATTTTTTAAAATTTTTTTCATTGCAGGTAAGCTTATTAACATCTCTAGGCGCAGATAGAAGCGTCGTCAATCATCTTCTTCGAATTTTTTGGCCGTTTTACAGGTAAGTGTATATTTTAAATTGTTGCTAGTTTTTATATTGTTATTAATTAGATGATTTTTTTAATTTTTCTCATTGCAGGTAAGCTTCTTAACACTCTAGGGGCAGATAGAAGCGTCGTCAATCATCCTCGTCGAATTTTATGCCGTTTTGCAGCTAAGTGTATATTTTAAATTTTTGCTAGCTCTAATATTGTTATTAATTAGATGATTTTTTTAATTTTTCTCATTGCAGGAAAGTTTATTAACATCTCTAGGGGCAGATAGGAACGTCATTGGTCATCCTCGTCGAGTTTTTGGCCGTTTTGCAGGTAAGTGTATATTTTAAATTTTTGCTAGTTTTTATATTGTTATTAATTAGATGATTTTTTTAATTGTTCTCATTGCAGGTAAGCTTATTAACATCTCTAGGCGCAGATAGAAGCGTCGTCAATCATCTTCTTCGAATTTTTGGCGGTTTGGCAGGTAAGTGTATATTTTACATTTTTGCTAGTTTTAATATTGTTATTAATTAGATGATTTTTTTTTTAATTTTTTTCATTGCAGGTAAGCTTATTAACATCTCTAGGGGCAGATAGAAGCGTCGTCAATCATCCCCGTCGAATTTTTGGCCGTTTTGCAGGTAAGTGTATATATTACATTTTTGCTAGTTTTATTATTGTTATTAATTAGATAACTTTTTTTTAATTTTTTAAATTTTTTTCATTGCAGGTAAGCTTATTAACATCTCTAGGCGCAGATAGAAGCGTCGTCAATCATCTTCTTCGAATTTTTTGGCCGTTTTACAGGTAAGTGTATATTTTAAATTGTTGCTAGTTTTTATATTGTTATTAATTAGATGATTTTTTTTAATTTTTCTCATTGCAGGTAAGCTTCTTAACACTCTAGGGGCAGATAGAAGCGTCGTCAATCATCCTCGTCGAATTTTATGCCGTTTTGCAGCTAAGTGTATATTTTAAATTTTTGCTAGCTCTAATATTGTTATTAATTAGATGATTGTTTTAATTTTTCTCATTAACATCTCTAGGGGCAGATAGGAACGTCATTGGTCATCCTCGTCGAGTTTTTTGGCCGTTTTGCAGGTAAGTGTATATTAAATTTTTGCTAGTTATACCCTGAACCCATTGAAAATGGGAAATCAGGGTATAATGGTTTTGTTAAAAGTATGTAACAGGCAGAAGGAGGCGCGGCAGACCCCACAAAGTACATATATTCTTGATCAGGGCGACGAGCGGAGTCGATTTGGCCCTGTCCGTCTGTCTGTCCGTCCGTCCGTCCGTCCGTATGTATGAACGTGTCGATCTCAGAAGATATAAGAGCTAGAGACTTGAAATTTTTTTTCCTTGGTCCGTGTATATCTTGCGCATATCAAGTTTTTCTTTATATATCGATAACTACTCCCGATATTTTATTATCGATTAAAAACCTTATCGAAAGCTAGTTATTTAATTATATCTCCTACACCTTTCGAGCTAGAGCTTCCAAATTTAAAATGTAGACTTATATGTATTTTATATAATTTCGGTTTTTGTTGCAATTTACCTCCCACCCCGATATCCACCCCCTCACCCTCACCTTTGTTAAAGGTGTATTTCAAGTACTAGAGACATGTGCTTTAAAATGTACATACATTTTCACCATATGATTACGTCCTGAAAGTTTCATTAAGATTGTACGTCTAGAAATTAAATTATTCAACAAATAAATTCTTATAATGTTGCCCACACTGCAGCGCAGCCCAAGCGCAGTCGCTGCTTACTGCGCAGTTAGCAGAGCGCTTTCTAATACGTGCGTGTGTATGTACGTGTGCCGAAAAGAAGTGCAGAGTGATTAGAATATCAGATTAGAGGGTTCAGGGTATCTCCTAGTCGAGCAGTCTCGACTAGAGTCTTCTTACTTGTTATACTCATTCACGAAAGTGAATCAGTATATTGGTTTTGTGCAATGTCCGTCTTGCTGTCCGTCCGTCTGTCCGTCCGTCCGTCCGTCTGTCCGTCTGTCCGTCTGTCCGTCTGTCCGTCTGTCCGTATGAACGCAATCTATTTCGGCGCTATTGAAGCTAGAGACTTGAAATTTGGAACACATACTCGTGTATATCTCCGATTTATAAAGTGTTAAAATTTTCCCGATCCGCCCACTAGGGGCGTGGCAAATCGGAAAATGCATTTTGCGATATACCAGAAATCATGTTAGTTAAAGAGCTAGAAAGCTGAAATTTGGTATGTAGGTCCGCGTTGACCACCCAAGATCACAAGCTATGGCGGATATATCTACGCCCATTGGGGGCGTGGCAAATCGGATAAAACTGTATCTCCTAAAGTTGTAAACCTAGAATGCTGAAATTTTGCACGTCAGCTAATGGTATGATTCTATAAAGTCTTAAGATAAAATTATAAGTCTACGCCCATTGGGGGCGTGGTAAATCGGACCTGAAGATATAGTGATTTTTTAAATTCTCCTATATTTTGGACACTATTGATGGCAGAGACCTCAAATTTTGTATATATACTCGGACTGATCACCCAAGACCAAAAAGTTTTGTCGGATATATGTCCGCCCTCAGGGGGCGTGGCAAACCGCAAAAGTTTATATCTCCTAAAGTATAATAGCTAGAAGCTTCAAATTTGGATAGTTGAGTTACTGGTAGCCTCCTCTATCGATTCCCCAAAAATAATTTTTACGCCTCTTTAGGGGCGTGGCATATCGAAAAATACCCTGTAATTTTCACATTTTTTGAGGGTAAGCATTCAAACTTTGCAGTTAGGGTACCGTTATCTCTTTCTAAAAACTGACCAAAAATGAGGTATCTACGCCCAGTTCGGGCGTGGCAAATCGGAAAAACCTGTATATTCTACAGTATTAGAGCGAAACTTAACTACTAAATTGTTGATGGGATGTGAATGAGTATTCCGCAGTCGGTAACGCCCGACTGCAACGTTCTTACTTGTTTTTATATTGTTATTAATTAGATGATTTTTTTTTAATTTTTCTCATTGCAGGTAAGCTTATTAACATCTCTAGGGGCAGATAGAAGCGTCGTCAATCATCCTCGTCGAATTTTTTGCCTTTTTGCAGGTAAGTGTATATTTTAAATTTTTGCTAGTTTTAATATTGTTATTAATAAGATGATTTTTTTTTTTTAATTTTTCTCATTGCAGGTAAGTTTATTAACATCTCTAGGGGCAGATAGGAACGTCATTGGTCATCCTCGTCGAGTTTTTGGCCGTTTTGCAGGTAAGTGTATATTTTAAATTTTTGCTAGCTCTAATATTGTTATTAATTAGATGATTTTTTCATTTTTCTCATTGCAGGTAAGCTTCTTAACACTCTAGCGGCAGATAGAAGCGTCGTCAATCATCCTCGTCGAATTTTTGTCCGTTTTGCAGGTAAGTGTATATTTTAAATTTTTGCTAGTTCTAATATTGTTATTAAATAGATGATTTTTTTAATTTTTCTCATTGCAGGAAAGTTTATTAACATCTCTAGGCGCAGATAGAAGCGTCGTCAATCATCTTCTTCAAATTTTTAGCCGTTTTGCAGGTAAGTGTATATTTTAAATTTTTGCTAGTTTTTATATTGTAATTAATTAGATGATTTTTTTAATTTTTCTTATTGCAGGTAAGCTTATTAACATCTCTAGGCGCAGATAGAAGCGTCGTCAATCATCCTCGTCGAATTTTTTGCCGTTTTGCAGGTAAGTGTATATTTTACATTTTTGCTAGTTTTTATATTGTCATTAATTAGATGATTTTTTTTTTAATTTTTCTCATTGCAGGTAAGTTTATTAACATCTCTAGGGGCAGATAGGAACGTCATTGGTCATCCTCGTCGAGTTTTTGGCCGTTTTGCAGGTAAGTGTATATTTTAAATGTTTGCTAGTTTTTATATTGTTATTAATTAGATGATTTTTTTAAATTGTTCTCATTGCAGGTAAGTTTATTAACATCTCTAGGCGCAGATAGAAGCGTCGTCAATCATTTTCTTCGAATTTTTGGCCGTTTTGCAGGTAAGTGTATATTTTAAATTGTTGCTAGTTTTTATATTGTTATTAATTAGATGATTTTTTTAATTTTTCTCATTGCAGGAAAGTTTATTAACATCTCGACACCGAGCAACAAATCGACAAAACGACAATGCAAATTACAAACTGCCCATGGTATGTGCGCGGCTCAACTCTACATCGAGATCTGAAACTGTTTACTGTGGAGGAACAGATTGGGAGACACACTAGCCGATATAGTGACAGACTGGCTAGACACCGGAGCAGACTAGCGAGAAGATTGCTTCCTGCGAGACCACTAAGGCGATTAAAACGCTTGGGTTTTGCCAAAAATATTAGATAAGTTTAGTTTAAGGATACTTGTAAATATATATTTGAAAGTCCTCCTGAATACATCAGAAGGTTAGGTTCTATATAAATAATCTAATTGTGTTGTTAAGGTACTAAACTTGCATTGAACAGATTCAGCGCTTAAAATAAATATACAAAAAACAAGTAAGAAAGCTCTAGTCGAGACTGCTCGACTACGAGATCCCCTGAACCCTTGGAGCAATAGATATTTCAATACTTTTTCGCGACTTTCAGCTTACACAAGAAACACGCACACACACACACACACACGCACGTACGCACACACAGGTATACATACACACACACGCATACAGACACACATACTCACACACACGCATACAGACACAAACGCATACACACACACACATACACATACAAGCAACCACGCATAAACACGCATGGGCTGCAGTGTGCGCTTACTATGAGAACTTAATTGTTTAATAACTTTTTTTATGGACGTACGATCTTCATGAAACTTTTAGATTATGATTATAACATGAATATGCATGTAATTTCCAAAGCACAAGTCTCTAGTATTTGAAATACGCTTTTTACAAAAGTGAGGGTGAGGGGGTGAATTTAGAGATGGGGGGTAAATTTTAACAAAAACCGAAATTGTATAAATTGCATATAAGCATATATTAAAAATTTGGAGACTCTAGCAATAAAGGTGTAGAAGATATAATTTGATAACTGGTTTTCGATAAGGTTTTTTATCGATAAAAAAATATCGGGATGAGTTATCGATTTTTAATGATAAACTTGATATGCGCGCTGTAATTACGGACATTTAAAAAAAAATTTGAAGTCTCTAGCTCTTATATCTTCTGAAATCGACGCGTTCATACATACGGACAGACGGACAGACGGACAGACGGACAGACAGACGGACAGGGCCAAATCAACTCAGCTCGTCACCCTGATCAAGAATATATATACTTTGTGGGGTCTGCCACGCCTCCTTCTCCCTGTTACATACATTTCAACAAAACCATTATACCCTGATTTCCCATTGAAAATGGGTTCAGGGCATAAAAAAAAAAAAAAAAAAAAGAGCGACAACATGACAGAGCCACTGAAGAACAGTACAACTGACTAACAGACCGACGAAATGACAGAGTGACAGAGCCACTGAACAACAGTACAACGAAATGACAGAGCCTGTAAACAACAGGACGACTGACTGACAGCGACGAATTGACCGAGCGACAAAGTGACAGTCACTGAACAACAGGATGAGCAGATCATGCAGTCCAGTGAAGTGAAGTGAAGTGTATAACGGATAGACGGGCCGACAGAAGTGACTGAGTAACAAATCGACAAAACGACAGTGCCACTGACAGAGCGACGAAATGACAGAGTGACAGAGTCACTGAACAACAGGGCGACTGACTGACTGAACGACGAAATGACAGAGTGACAGAGCCACTGAACAACAATACAACTGACTGACAGAGCGACGAAATGACAGAGTGACTGAGCCACTGAACAACAATACAACTGACTGACAGAGCGACGCAATGACAGAGTGACTGAGTCACTGAACAACAGTACAACTGACTGACAGAGCGACGAAATGACAGAGTGATAGAGCCACTGAATAACAGTACAACTGACTGACAGAGCGACAAAATGACAGAGTGACAGAGCCACTGAACAACAGGATGACTGACTGACAGAGCGACAAAATGACCGAGCGACAGAGCCACTGAACAACAGGACGACTGACAGAGCTACGAAATGACAGAGTGACAGAGCCAATAAAAAACAATACAACATGAAGAAATTATAGCAAGAATTGATGTTAGCGATTTTGTACTCCAATGGAATTCTCGACCTTGTCAGATTTTCCAAAGGCTTGGTTGATCATACCAATTGTATGTCTTCGTCTGTTTCCATATCCGTAATGAACGTCTTCACAATACAACTGACTGACATAGTGACGAAATGATAGAGTGAACAGGACGACAGAGCCACTGAACAACAGGATGACTGACTGACAGAGCGACAAAATGACCGAGTCACAGAGTGACAGAGCCACTGAACAACAGGATGACTGACTGACAGAGCGACTAAATGACAGAGTGACAGAGCCACTGACCAACAGTACAACTGACTGACATAGTGACGAAATGATAGAGTGAACAGGACGACAGAGCCACTGAACAACAGGATGACTGACTGACAGAGCGACAAAATGACAGAGTGACAGAGCCACTGAACAACAATACAACTGATTGACAGAGCGAAAAAATGACCGAGCGACAGAGTGACAGAGCCACTGAATAACAATACAACTGACTGACATAGTGACGAAATGGCAGAGTGACAGAGCCACTGAACAACAATAAACCTGACTGACATAGTGACGAAATGACAGAGTGACAGAGCCACTGAATAACAATACAACTGACTGATATAGTGACGAAATGACAGAGTGACAGAGCCACTGAATAACAATAAACCTGACTGACATAGTGACGAAATGACAGAGTGACAGAGCCACTGAACAACAATACAACTGACTGACATAGTGACGAAATGACAGAGTGATAGAGCCACTGAACAACAATACAACTGACTGACAAAGCGACGTAATGACAGAGTGACAGAGCCACTGAACAACAGGATGACTGACTGACAGAGCGACAAAATGACCGAGTCACAGAGTGACAGAGCCACTGAACAACAGGATGACTGACTGACAGAGCGACTAAATGACAGAGTGACAGAGCCACTGACCAACAGTACAACTGACTGACATAGTGACGAAATGATAGAGTGAACAGGACGACAGAGCCACTGAACAACAGGATGACTGACTGACAGAGCGACAAAATGACAGAGTGACAGAGCCACTGAACAACAATACAACTGATTGACAGAGCGAAAAAATGACCGAGCGACAGAGTGACAGAGCCACTGAATAACAATACAACTGACTGACATAGTGACGAAATGGCAGAGTGACAGAGCCACTGAACAACAATAAACCTGACTGACATAGTGACGAAATGACAGAGTGACAGAGCCACTGAATAACAATACAACTGACTGATATAGTGACGAAATGACAGAGTGACAGAGCCACTGAATAACAATAAACCTGACTGACATAGTGACGAAATGACAGAGTGACAGAGCCACTGAACAACAATACAACTGACTGACATAGTGACGAAATGACAGAGTGATAGAGCCACTGAACAACAATACAACTGACTGACAAAGCGACGTAATGACAGAGTGACAGAGCCACTGAACAACAGGACGACTGACTGATAGAGCGACAAAATGACAGAATGACAGAGTCACTGAACAACAGGACGACTGACTGATAGAGCGACAAAATGACAGAATGACAGAGTCACTGAACAACAGGACGACTGACTGATAGAGCGACAAAATGACAGAATGACAGAGTCACTGAACAACAGGACGACTGACTGACAGAGCGACGAAATAACAGAGCCACTGAACAAGAGGACGACTGACTGACGAAGCGACAAAATGACAGAATGACAGAATCAATGATCAACACTACAACTGACTAACAGAACCACGAAATGACAGAGTGACAGAGCCACTGAACAACAGGGCGACTGACTGATAGAGCGACAAAATGACAGAATGACAGAGTCACTGAACAACAGGACGACTGACTGATAGAGCGACAAAATGACAGAATGACAGAGTCACTGAACAACAGGACGACTGACTGACAGAGCGACAAAATGACAGAATGACAGAGTCACTGAACAACAGGACGACTGACTGACAGAGCGACGAAATAACAGAGCCACTGAACAACAGGACGACTGACTGACAAAGCGACAAAATGACAGAATGACAGAATCAATGATCAACACTACAACTGACTGACAGGACGACTGACTGACAGAGCGACGAAATAACAGAGCCACTGAACAACAGGACGACTGACTGAGAAAGCGACAAAATGACAGAATGACAGAATCACTGATCAACACTACAACTGACTGACAGAGCGACAAAATGACAAAATGACAAAATGACAGAGTCACTGAACAACAGTATAACTGACTGACAGAGCGATGAAATGACAGAGCCACTGAACACAGGACGACTGACTGACAGAGCGACGAAATGACAGAGTTACTGAGCCACTGAATCATTTGTCAGTTATATTTCAGTAAAACGAAGCTAGAAAGCAGCAGCAGAAAGTCTTCCCAGTGGTCAACTAAAGCTCAAATGCAACGGGCTCCAAATTTGAGTGCGATCTTGAATTTGAGTCTCAGTCGCCCTATATAAAGGGCAGCAGCTGCAGCATTTCTTCAGTCGTCCAATCACGGTGGGGATCAGCAGATCATGCAGTCCAGTGAAGTGAAGTGAAGTGTATAACGGATCGACTGACCGACAGAAGTGACTGAGCAACAGATCGACAAAACGACAGTGCCACTGAAGAACAGTACAACTGATTGACAGAGCGACAACATGACAGAGCGACGAAATGACAGAGTGACAGAGCCACTGAACAACAGTACAACTGACCGACAGAGCGACAAAATGACCGAGTGACAGAGCCACTGAACAACAGTACAACTGATTGACAAAGCAACGAAATGACCGACTGACAGAGCCACTGAACAACAGTACAACTGACTGACAGAGCGACAAAATGACCGAGTCACAGAGTGACAGAGCCACTGAACAACAGTACAACTAATTGACAGAACAACGAAATGACAGAGTGACAGAGCCACTGAACAACAGTACAACTAACTGACAGAGCGACGAAATGACAGAGTGACTGAGTCACTGAACAACAGTACAACTGACTGACAGAGCGACGAAATGACAGAGTGACAGAGCCACTAAATATCAGGACGACTGACTGACAGAGCGACGAAATGACAGAGTGACTGAGCCACTGAATCATGTGTCAGAAGCTAGAAAGCAGCAGCAGAGAGTCTTCCCAGTGGTCAACTAAAGCTCAAATGCAATGGGCTCAAAATTTGAGTGCGATCTTGAATTTGAGTCTCAGTCGCCCTATATACAGGGCAGCAGCTGCAGCATTTCTTCAGTCGTCCAGGCACGGTGGGGATCAGCAGATCATGCAGTCCAGTGTTCTCTTGTTCTCCTCCGGCACACATGAGCGCAATTATATATAGTTTAAGTATTAGCTATTGCACAGAGTGCTTTTCGCGGCGCGCGCACACCGGCAGCGAGGCGGACAGAACGGCAAGTCTGCGCACTCGAACAGTCAGCAGTGGAGTATGCGCCAGCCAATTGCCTGCCGTGAAGCGGCAGTTACAAATTCTCTCTTTCAGAATTCTCTTATACCTAATTCAAGTCATTTCACGAAACAACATATTTGAATTTAAATTACTGCATTTATCGCACTTTGATATCGATGTTGCTTGGCCCGATAACATATCGGATGCCCTAGTTGCTTTGTGTTTTGTGCTGCTTACGTTATGCTAATTTGCCTACAGTTTTCTAGTATTTTTTTCAGCATTCTTTAGCTTATTGACATATCCGACAATGGTCACACGCAGGCGCCATGCAGAAGTGTGATATGTGAAATCAAAAGACTACGAAACAAGACAAAACTGCAAGACTTAACAGCTAACATAAATACAATTTACATAGATTATTTACTAATTCTCTCTCTTTTTTCTTCTCTTTTCAGGTAATCGCTGGAATCCATGAGGGTCCAATTGGGATGGGGCATCGGGCTGCAGTTCTCATCTGCTGATCGTCATCAAGTGTAGTGTTGGAGAGGGGGGAAGAACAGCCAGTCCAGCTGTCTCACCCCCTCCCGTCTGTGACGCCATCCAGTTGTTGCAGTGGGCATGGGTGTGGACAGCATATGCATTAGCTTGCATACGCATAACTATTCTCACAATTATACATATCAAGTATGTACATTTGTGTGAATTGCAGTGGAGAAGAAATTGAAATATTTCATTAGCGGTGCAATAATAAATAATATTATTTTGCTTTGTTTTTGTTTGTTTGTTTTTGCAATAATAAAATGAAATTATATAAATATATATATTCTTTTTTTTTTCTTGTTTTTTTATATTTCTTTTTTGCTTTTTTTAATTTTTTTCCTTTTTTTTTTTTATTTTATGCATATATATTTTTTCCTTTTTTTTCAATATTATTGATTTGCTGTTTTAATTATTTTTTTTTCTCATTTTTGATTTTTCTTGTTTCAGGGTCGTTAAGATAAGTGCATTTTGTGTTGTTTTCTGTTTTGTTGTTTGTTGTTTAAATTTGTTAATTTGTGAGTTCTTTTTATTTTTCTCATTTCAGGTAAGCTTATTAGCATCTCTAGAGGCAGATAGAAGCATAGTAGATCATCCTCGTCGAATTTTTGGCCGTTTTGCAGGTAAGTGTATATTTTAAATTTTTGCTAGTTTTAATATTGTTATTAATTAGATGATTTTTTAAATTTTTTTTCATTGCAGGTAAGCTTATTAACATCTCTAGGGGCAGATAGAAGCGTCGTCAATCATCCTCGTCGAATTTTTGTCCGTTTTGCAGGTAAGTGTATATTTTAAATTTTTGCTAGTGTTTTATATTGTTATTAATTAGATGATTTTTTTTTAATTTTTCTCATTGCAGGTAAGCTTATTAACATCTCTAGGGGCAGATAGAAGCGTCGTCAATCATCCTCGTCGAATTTTTGTCCGTTTTGCAGGTAAGTGTATATTTTAAATTTTTGCTAGTGTTTTATATTGTTATTAATTAGATGATTTTTTTTTAATTTTTCTCATTTCAGGTAAGCTTATTAGCATCTCTAGAGGCAGATAGAAGCATAGTAGATCATCCTCGTCGAATTTTTGGCCGTTTTGCAGGTAAGTGTATATTTTAAATTTTTGCTAGTTTTTATATTGTTATTAATTAGATGATTTTTTTTAAATTTTTCTCATTGCAGGTAAGCTCATTAACAACTCTAGGGGCAGATAGAAGCGTCGTCAATCATCCTCGTCGAATTTTTGGCCGTTTTGCAGGTAAGTGTATATTTTAAATTTTTGCTTGTTCTAATATTGTTATTAATTAGATGATTTTTTTAATTTTTCTCATTGCAGGTAAGCTTATTGGCATCACAAATGTTGATGTAAGCTACCTAGTACATTGCTACGCTCGTTGGCGTAGTTTTACTAGTAGTTGTGGAGCTGGTACGCCAGCTTGATGACGTCATCGCTGAGACCGCCTCGCACTCGTCGCTGAGGTCCATCAGCTCTCGGAGGTCAACCTCTTCGCGCCTTGGAGTCCTCTGATGCATTGGCTCACCTGCATTCATGACTTGTTTTTGTTTGTTTGAGTTCAATAAAGTAATAACTATAGTCATAATTTGTTCAATTTGTTTCTCCAGCCTCTCGAACATGGCCTTGTTTTGTTCAAGTAGCTCTTCAAGGCTACTTGACTTGGCTTGCTCGTCCTTTAGCTTCTGTTGCAGCCTAGCCAAGTGCCTTGCTGCTGGATTACGTCCATTGGAGACGGTTGTTGTTGTTGTTGGGCGTTTCTCTTTGTGGTTTATTGAGTATCGCTGTGTGTTAGTGGTGCGGTTGGTGGGCTTTGTGATTGGTGTTTGGGGTTGGTGGTGTCGTCGCGTCTGTCTTTGTCGTTGTAGTTGTTGTTGTTGTTGCTGGTTTTGCTGTTGGTGTTGCGGCAGTGGCTTTGTTGTTTTATACGATCCATGCACCACGCTGCTATATGTCAGCTTGCGCTTTGTGCCTGGATTTATTGGCGTCTCTTTTGTGCGTTGCTGTTTTTGTCGCAATCGATGCTGCTGCTGTTGTAGCTTTGGTTGCTGCTGTTGTTGTTGCCGCTGCTCAGTCTGTGGTCGACCTTGGCGCTGTTGTTGGTGTTGCTGTTGTTGTTGTTGTTGTTGCTGTTGCTGCAGCTCGTTTATCGGTAAGTACCTTACAGCTAGTAGCCTATTTCAAGCCTCTTTGTATTTAGGGCAGCCTTTATAGCAGCATACATGTGCACCTCCACAGTTGAAGCACTTTGCGGGTGCATCTCGTGCTTTGGTGCACTCAGTGGATGCATGAGAGCCGGCACATTTCATGCATCTGTATGGGCGTCGACAGTAGTTCTTAGTGTGCCCGAACGCCTGGCATCGATGGCACTGGGCCGGATCAATGGCCTTCGCCTGCCTTTCAACTAGCACCTGTTGATTGCTGATCGTATCGAGTTCACATATCTTGAGATGGCTGCCATCGGGCATTGGCTGCAGCTCAACCTCAAAGACGTTTAGTGGCATGCCGGTGAACCGATGCCTCATGGCACGTATGAAACGTACCACGAAGCCCAGCTCCGACAGCTTGACCCTCAGCCAGTCACAGGGTGTCGAGTGGTGTAGTTTTTTGATTACCACTCGATATCCTTTCTGATGGAAATCTACAATGGAAATCTACAATGGCTCTGTGTGTGGCCATATCATCGCTGTAGATAGTGACGCCAGCACAACAACAATACAACTGACTGACATAGTGACGAAATGACTGAGTGACGGAGCCACTGAACAACAATACAACTGACTGACATAGTGACGAAATGAGAGAGTGACAGAGCCACTGAACAACAGGACGACTGACTGACAGAGCGACGAAATGACAGAGTGACGGAGCCACTGAACAACAGGATGACTGACTGACAGAGCGACGAAATGACCGAGTGACAGATTGACAGAATCACTGAACAACAGGACGACTGACTGACAGAGCGACGAAATGACAGAGGGACTGAGCCACTGAACAACAGGACGTCTGACTAACATAGTGACTAAATGACAGAGTGACTGAGCCACTGAACAACAATACAGCTGACTGACAGAGCGACAAAATGACAGAGTGACAGAGCCACTGAACAACAGGACGACTGACTGACAGAGCGACGAAATGAGAGAGTGACTGAGCCACTGAAAAACAATAAAACTGACTAAAAGAGCGACGAAATGACAGAGTGACAAAGCCACTGAAAATCAATAAAACTGACTGACAGAGCGATGAAATGACAGAGTGACAGAGCCACTAAACAACAGGACGACTGACTGACAGAGCGACAAAATAACTGAGTGACAGAGCCACTAAGCAACAATACAACTGACTGACAGAGCGACAAAATGACAGAGTGACAGAGCCACTAAACAACAGGATGACTGACTGACAGAGCGACGAAATGACAGAGTGACAGAGCCACTGTACAACAGGACGACTGACTGACAGTGCGACAAAATGACAAAATGACAGAGCCACTGAAAAACAATAAAACTGAATAAAAGAGCGACGAAATGATAGAGTGACAGAACCACTAAACAACAGGATGACTGACTGACAGAGCGACGTAATGACAGAGTGACAGAGCCACTGTACAACAGGACGACTGACTGACAGTGCGACAAAATGACAAAATGACAGAGTCACTGAACAACAGTACAACTGACTGACAGAGCGACGAAATGACAGAGTGACTGAGCAACTGAATCATTTGTCAGTTATATTTCAGTAAAACTAAGCTAGAAAGCAGCTGCAGAGAGTCATCCCAGTGGTCAACTAAAGCTCAAATGCAACGGGCTCCAAATTTGAGTGCGATCTTTAATTTGAGTCTCAGTCGCCCTATATAAAGGGCAGCAGCTGCAGCATTTCTTCAGTCGTCCAGACACGGTGGGGATCAGCAGATCATGCAGTCCAGTGAAGTGAAGTGAAGTGTATAACGGATCGACTGACCGACAGAAGTGACTGAGCAACAGATCGACAAAACGACAGAGCCACTGAACAACAGTACAACTGACCGACAGAGCGACAAAATGACCGAGTGACAGAGTGACAGAGCCACTGAACAACAGTACAACTGATTGACAGAGCAACGAAATGACCGACTGACAGAGCCACTGAACAACAGTACAACTGACTGACAGAGCGAAAAAATGACCGAGTTACAGAGTGACAGAGCCACTGAACCACAGTACAACTGATTGACAGAACAGCGAAATGACAGAGTGACAGAGCCACTGAACAACAGTACAACTAACTGACAGAGCGACGAAATGACAGAGTGACTGAGTCACTGAACAACAGGATGACTGACTGACAGAGCGACGAAATGACAGAGTGACAGAGCCACTGAACAACAGGATGACTGACTGACAGAGCGACGAAATGACAGAGTGACTGAGCCACTGAAGAGCAGCAGAGAGTCTTCCCAGTGGTCAACTAAAGCTCAAATGCAACGAGCTCAAAATTTGAGTGCGATCTTGAATTTGAGTCTCAGTCGCCCTATATAAAGGGCAGCAGCTGCAGCATTTCTTCAATCGTCCAGGCACGGTGGGGATCAGCAGATCATGCAGTCCAGTGTTCTCGTGTTCTCCTCCGGCACACATGAGCGCAATTATATATAGTTTAAGTATTAGCTATTGCACAGAGTGCTTTTCGCGGCGCGCGCCCACCGGCAGCGAGGCGGACAGAACGGCAAGTCTGCGCACTCGAACAGTCAGCAGTGGAGTATGCGCCAGCCAATTGCCTGCCGTGAAGCGGCAGTTACAAATTCTCTCTTTCAGAATTCTCTTATACTTAATTCAAGTCATTACTTTCACGAAGCAACATATTTGAATTTAAATTACTGCATTTATCGCACTTTGATATCGATGTTGCTTGGCCCGATAACATATCGGATGCCCTAGTTGCTTTGTGTTTTGTGCTGCTTACGTTATGCTAATTTGCCTACAGTTTTTATTTATTTATTTACATTTTTTAGCGTATTGACCTATCCGACAATGGTCACACGCAGGCGCCATGCAGAAGTGTGATATGTGAAATCAAATGACTACGAAACAAGACAAAACTGCAAGACTTAACGGCTAACATAAATACAATTTACATAGAATATTTACTAATTCTCTCTCTTTTTTTCTTCTCTTTTCAGGTAATCGCTGGAATCCATGAGGGTCCAATTGGGATGGGGTATCGGGCTGCAGTTCTCATCTGCTGATCGTCGTCAAGTGTAGTGTTGGAGAGGGGGGAAGAACAGCCAGTCCAGCTGTCTGACCCCCTCCCGTCTGTGGCGCCGACCAGTTGTTGCAGTGGGCATGGGTGAGTACAGCATATGCATTAGCTTGCATACGCATAACTATTCTCACAATTATACATATCAAGAATCAAGTATGTACATTTGTGTGAATTGCAGTGAAGAAGAAATAGAAATATTTCATTAGTGGTGCAATAATAAAATAATATTATTTTGCTTTGTTTGTTTGTTTTTGCAATAATAAAATGAAATTATATATATATATATATATATATATTCTTTTTTTTTCTTTTTTTTTTATATTTCTTTTTTGCTTTATTTAATTTTTTTCCTTTTTTTTTATTTTATGTATATATATTTTTTCCTTTTTTTTCAATATTATTGATTTGCTGTTTTTATTTTTTTTTCTCATTTTTGATTTTTCTTGTTTCAGGGTCGTTAATTGGTAGTCTTCTGTGGATGCTTGGCCGTTTTGAAGATAAGTGCATTTTGTGTTGTTTTCTGTTTTGTTGTTTGTTGTTTAAATTTGTGAATTTGTGAGTTCTTTTTATTTTTCTCATTTCAGGTAAGCTTATTAGCATCTCTAGCGGCAGATAGAAGCGTCGTCAATCATCCTCGTCGAATTTTTGTCCGTTTTGCAGGTAAGTGTATATTTTAAATTTTTGCTAGTTCTAATATTGTTATTAATTAGATGATTTTTTTAATTTTTCTCATTGCAGGTAAGTTTATTAACATCTCTAGGGGCAGATAGGAACGTCATTGGTCATCCTCGTCGAGCTTTTGGCCGTTTTGCAGGTAAGTGTATATATTACATTTTTGCTAGTTTTAATATTGTTATTAATTAGATAATTTTTTTTAATTTTGTTCATTGCAGGTAAGCTTATTAACATCTCTAGGCGCAGATAGAAGCGTCGTCAATCATCTTCTTCGAATTTTTGGCCGTTTTACAGGTAAGTGTATATTTTAAATTGTTGCTAGTTTTTATATTGTTATTAATTAGATGATTTTTTTAATTTTTCTCATTGCAGGTAAGCTTCTTAACACTCTAGGGGCAGATAGAAGCGTCGTCAATCATCTTCATCGAATTTTTGGCCGTTTTGCAGGTAAGTGTATATATTACATTTTTGCTAGTTTTAATATTGTTATTAATTAGATGATTTTTTTTAAATTTTTTTCATTGCAGGTAAGCTTATTAACATCTCTAGGGGCAGATAGAAGCGTCGTCAATCATCCCCGTCGAATTTTTGGCCGTTTTGCAGGTAAGTGTATATATTACATTTTTGCTAGTTTTAATATTGTTATTAATTAGATGATTTTTTTTAATTTTTTTTCATTGCAGGTAAGCTTATTAACATCTCTAGGCGCAGATAGAAGCGTCGTCAATCATCTTCTTCGAATTTTTGGCCGTTTTGCAGGTAAGTGTATATTTTAAATTGTTGCTAGTTTTTATATTGTTATTAATTAGATGATTTTTTTAATTTTTCTCATTGCAGGTAAGCTTCTTAACACTCTAGGGGCAGATAGAAGCGTCGTCAATCATCTTCATCGAATTTTTTGCCGTTTTGCAGGTAAGTGTATATTTTACATTTTTGCTAGTTTTAATATTGTTATTAATTAGATGATTTTTTTTTAATTTTTTTCATTGCAGGTAAGCTTATTAACATCTCTAGGGGCAGATAGAAGCGTCGTCAATCATCCCCGTCGAATTTTTGGCCGTTTTGCAGGTAAGTGTATATATTACATTTTTGCTAGTTTTAATATTGTTATTAATTAGATAACTTTTTTTTAATTTTTTAAAATTTTTTTCATTGCAGGTAAGCTTATTAACATCTCTAGGCGCAGATAGAAGCGTCGTCAATCATCTTCTTCGAATTTTTGGCCGTTTTACAGGTAAGTGTATATTTTAAATTGTTGCTAGTTTTTATATTGTTATTAATTAGATGATTTTTTTAATTTTTCTCATTGCAGGTAAGCTTCTTAACACTCTAGGGGCAGATAGAAGCGTCGTCAATCATCCTCGTCGAATTTTATGCCGTTTTGCAGCTAAGTGTATATTTTAAATTTTTGCTAGCTCTAATATTGTTATTAATTAGATGATTTTTTTAATTTTTTCTCATTGCAGGAAAGTTTATTAACATCTCTAGGGGCAGATAGGAACGTCATTGGTCATCCTCGTCGAGTTTTTGGCCGTTTTGCAGGTAAGTGTATATTTTAAATTTTTGCTAGTTTTTATATTGTTATTAATTAGATGATTTTTTTAATTGTTCTCATTGCAGGTAAGCTTATTAACATCTCTAGGCGCAGATAGAAGCGTCGTCAATCATCTTCTTCGAATTTTTGGCGGTTTGGCAGGTAAGTGTATATTTTACATTTTTGCTAGTTTTAATATTGTTATTAATTAGATGATTTTTTTTTTTAATTTTTTTCATTGCAGGTAAGCTTATTAACATCTCTAGGGGCAGATAGAAGCGTCGTCAATCATCCCCGTCGAATTTTTGGCCGTTTTGCAGGTAAGTGTATATATTACATTTTTGCTAGTTTTAATATTGTTATTAATTAGATAACTTTTTTTTAATTTTTTAAATTTTTTTCATTGCAGGTAAGCTTATTAACATCTCTAGGCGCAGATAGAAGCGTCGTCAATCATCTTCTTCGAATTTTTGGCCGTTTTGCAGGTAAGTGTATATTTTAAATTGTTGCTAGTTTTTATATTGTTATTAATTAGATGATTTTTTTAATTTTTCTCATTGCAGGTAAGCTTCTTAACACTCTAGGGGCAGATAGAAGCGTCGTCAATCATCTTCATCGAATTTTTTGCCGTTTTGCAGGTAAGTGTATATTTTAAATTTTTGCTAGTTTTAATATTGTTATTAATTAGATGATTTTTTTTTTAATTTTTTTCATTGCAGGTAAGCTTATTAACATCTCTAGGGGCAGATAGAAGCGTCGTCAATCATCCCCGTCGAATTTTTGGCCGTTTTGCAGGTAAGTGTATATATTACATTTTTGCTAGTTTTAATATTGTTATTAATTAGATAACTTTTTTTTAATTTTTTAAAATTTTTTTCATTGCAGGTAAGCTTATTAACATCTCTAGGCGCAGATAGAAGCGTCGTCAATCATCTTCTTCGAATTTTTGGCCGTTTTACAGGTAAGTGTATATTTTAAATTGTTGCTAGTTTTTATATTGTTATTAATTAGATGATTTTTTTAATTTTTCTCATTGCAGGTAAGCTTCTTAACACTCTAGGGGCAGATAGAAGCGTCGTCAATCATCCTCGTCGAATTTTATGCCGTTTTGCAGCTAAGTGTATATTTTAAATTTTTGCTAGCTCTAATATTGTTATTAATTAGATGATTTTTTTAATTTTTCTCATTGCAGGAAAGTTTATTAACATCTCTAGGGGCAGATAGGAACGTCATTGGTCATCCTCGTCGAGTTTTTGGCCGTTTTGCAGGTAAGTGTATATTTTAAATTTTTGCTAGTTTTTATATTGTTATTAATTAGATGATTTTTTTAATTGTTCTCATTGCAGGTAAGCTTATTAACATCTCTAGGCGCAGATAGAAGCGTCGTCAATCATCTTCTTCGAATTTTTGGCGGTTTGGCAGGTAAGTGTATATTTTACATTTTTGCTAGTTTTAATATTGTTATTAATTAGATGATTTTTTTTTTAATTTTTTTCATTGCAGGTAAGCTTATTAACATCTCTAGGGGCAGATAGAAGCGTCGTCAATCATCCCCGTCGAATTTTTGGCCGTTTTGCAGGTAAGTGTATATATTACATTTTTGCTAGTTTTATTATTGTTATTAATTAGATAACTTTTTTTTTAATTTTTTTAAATTTTTTTCATTGCAGGTAAGCTTATTAACATCTCTAGGCGCAGATAGAAGCGTCGTCAATCATCTTCTTCGAATTTTTGGCCGTTTTACAGGTAAGTGTATATTTTAAATTGTTGCTAGTTTTTATATTGTTATTAATTAGATGATTTTTTTAATTTTTCTCATTGCAGGTAAGCTTCTTAACACTCTAGGGGCAGATAGAAGCGTCGTCAATCATCCTCGTCGAATTTTATGCCGTTTTGCAGCTAAGTGTATATTTTAAATTTTTGCTAGCTCTAATATTGTTATTAATTAGATGATTGTTTTAATTTTTCTCATTAACATCTCTAGGGGCAGATAGGAACGTCATTGGTCATCCTCGTCGAGTTTTTGGCCGTTTTGCAGGTAAGTGTATATTAAATTTTTGCTAGTTATACCCTGAACCCATTGAAAATGGGAAATCAGGGTATAATGGTTTTGTTAAAAGTATGTAACAGGCAGAAGGAGGCGCGGCAGACCCCACAAAGTACATATATTCTTGATCAGGGCGACGAGCGGAGTCGATTTGGCCCTGTCCGTCTGTCTGTCCGTCCGTCCGTCCGTATGTATGAACGTGTCGATCTCAGAAGATATAAGAGCTAGAGACTTGAAATTTTTTTTCCTTGGTCCGTGTATATCTTGCGCATATCAAGTTTTTCTTTATATATCGATAACTACTCCCGATATTTTATTATCGATTAAAAACCTTATCGAAAGCTAGTTATTTAATTATATCTCCTACACCTTTCGAGCTAGAGCTTCCAAATTTAAAATGTAGACTTATATGTATTTTATATAATTTCGGTTTTTGTTGCAATTTACCTCCCACCCCGATATCCACCCCCTCACCCTCACCTTTGTTAAAGGTGTATTTCAAGTACTAGAGACATGTGCTTTAAAATGTACATACATTTTCACCATATGATTACGTCCTGAAAGTTTCATTAAGATTGTACGTCTAGAAATTAAATTATTCAACAAATAAATTCTTATAATGTTGCCCACACTGCAGCGCAGCCCAAGCGCAGTCGCTGCTTACTGCGCAGTTAGCAGAGCGCTTTCTAATACGTGCGTGTGTATGTACGTGTGCCGAAAAGAAGTGCAGAGTGATTAGAATATCAGATTAGAGGGTTCAGGGTATCTCCTAGTCGAGCAGTCTCGACTAGAGTCTTCTTACTTGTTATACTCATTCACGAAAGTGAATCAGTATATTGGTTTTGTGCAATGTCCGTCTTGCTGTCCGTCCGTCTGTCCGTCCGTCCGTCCGTCTGTCCGTCTGTCCGTCTGTCCGTCTGTCCGTCTGTCCGTATGAACGCAATCTATTTCGGCGCTATTGAAGCTAGAGACTTGAAATTTGGAACACATACTCGTGTATATCTCCGATTTATAAAGTGTTAAAATTTTCCCGATCCGCCCACTAGGGGCGTGGCAAATCGGAAAATGCATTTTGCGATATACCAGAAATCATGTTAGTTAAAGAGCTAGAAAGCTGAAATTTGGTATGTAGGTCCGCGTTGACCACCCAAGATCACAAGCTATGGCGGATATATCTACGCCCATTGGGGGCGTGGCAAATCGGATAAAACTGTATCTCCTAAAGTTGTAAACCTAGAATGCTGAAATTTTGCACGTCAGCTAATGGTATGATTCTATAAAGTCTTAAGATAAAATTATAAGTCTACGCCCATTGGGGGGCGTGGTAAATCGGACCTGAAGATATAGTGATTTTTTAAATTCTCCTATATTTTGGACACTATTGATGGCAGAGACCTCAAATTTTGTATATATACTCGGACTGATCACCCAAGACCAAAAAGTTTTGTCGGATATATGTCCGCCCTCAGGGGGCGTGGCAAACCGCAAAAGTTTATATCTCCTAAAGTATAATAGCTAGAAGCTTCAAATTTGGATAGTTGAGTTACTGGTAGCCTCCTCTATCGATTCCCCAAAAATAATTTTTACGCCTCTTTAGGGGCGTGGCATATCGAAAAATACCCTGTAATTTTCACATTTTTTGAGGGTAAGCATTCAAACTTTGCAGTTAGGGTACCGTTATCTCTTTCTAAAAACTGACCAAAAATGAGGTATCTACGCCCAGTTCGGGCGTGGCAAATCGGAAAAACCTGTATATTCTACAGTATTAGAGCGAAACTTAACTACTAAATTGTTGATGGGATGTGAATGAGTATTCCGCAGTCGGTAACGCCCGACTGCAACGTTCTTACTTGTTTTTATATTGTTATTAATTAGATGATTTTTTTTATTTTTTCTCATTGCAGGTAAGCTTATTAACATCTCTAGGGGCAGATAGAAGCGTCGTCAATCATCCTCGTCGAATTTTTTTGCCTTTTTGCAGGTAAGTGTATATTTTAAATTTTTGCTAGTTTTAATATTGTTATTAATAAGATGATTTTTTTTTTTTAATTTTTCTCATTGCAGGTAAGTTTATTAACATCTCTAGGGGCAGATAGGAACGTCATTGGTCATCCTCGTCGAGTTTTTTGGCCGTTTTGCAGGTAAGTGTATATTTTAAATTTTTGCTAGCTCTAATATTGTTATTAATTAGATGATTTTTTTCATTTTTCTCATTGCAGGTAAGCTTCTTAACACTCTAGCGGCAGATAGAAGCGTCGTCAATCATCCTCGTCGAATTTTTGTCCGTTTTGCAGGTAAGTGTATATTTTAAATTTTTGCTAGTTCTAATATTGTTATTAAATAGATGATTTTTTTAATTTTTCTCATTGCAGGAAAGTTTATTAACATCTCTAGGCGCAGATAGAAGCGTCGTCAATCATCTTCTTCAAATTTTTAGCCGTTTTGCAGGTAAGTGTATATTTTAAATTTTTGCTAGTTTTTATATTGTTATTCATTAGATGATTTTTTTAATTTTTTCTTATTGCAGGTAAGCTTATTAACATCTCTAGGCGCAGATAGAAGCGTCGTCAATCATCCTCGTCGAATTTTTGGCCGTTTTGCAGGTAAGTGTATATTTTACATTTTTGCTAGTTTTTATATTGTCATTAATTAGATGATTTTTTTTTAATTTTTCTCATTGCAGGTAAGTTTATTAACATCTCTAGGGGCAGATAGTATCGTCATTGGTCATCCTCGTCGATTTTTTGGCCGTTTTGCAGGTAAGTGTATATTTTAAATGTTTGCTAGTTTTTATATTGTTATTAATTAGATGATTTTTTTTAAATTGTTCTCATTGCAGGTAAGTTTATTAACATCTCTAGGCGCAGATAGAAGCGTCGTCAATCATTTTCTTCGAATTTTTGGCCGTTTTGCAGGTAAGTGTATATTTTAAATTGTTGCTAGTTTTTATATTGTTATTAATTAGATGATTTTTTTAATTTTTCTCATTGCAGGAAAGTTTATTAACATCTCTAGGGGCAGATAGGAACGTCATTGGTCATCCTCGTCGAGTTTTTGGCCGTTTTGCAGGTAAGTGTATATTTTAAATTTTGCTAGTTTTTATATTGTTATTAATTAGATGATTTTTTTTAAATTGTTCTCATTGCAGGTAAGCTTATTAACATCTCTAGGCGCAGATAGTCGTCAATCATCTTCTTCGAATTTTTGGCCGTTTTGCAGGTAAGTGTATATTTTAAATTGTTGCTAGTTTTTATATTGTTATTAATTAGATGATTTTTTTAATTTTTCTCATTGCAGGTAAGCTTCTTAACACTCTACGGGACGATAGAAGCGTCGTCAATCATCCTCGTCGAATTTTATGCCGTTTTGCAGGTAAGTGTATATTTTAAATTTTTGCTAGTTCTAATATTGTTATTAATTAGATGATTTTTTTAATTTTTCTCATTGCAGGTAAGTTTATTAACATCTCTAGGGGCAGATAGGAACGTCATTGGTCATCCTCGTCGAGCTTTTGGCCGTTTTGCAGGTAAGTGTATATTTTAAAATGTTGCTAGTTTTTATATTGTTATTAATTGATGATTTTTTTTAATTGTTCTCATTGCAGGTAAGCTTATTAACATCTCTAGGCGCAGATAGAAGCGTCGTCAATCATCCTCGTCGAATTTTTGGCCGTTTTGAAGGTAAGTGTATATTTTACATTTTTGCTAGTTTTAATATTGTTATTAATTAGATGATTTTTTTTTTAATTTTTCTCATTGCAGGTAAGTTTATTAACATCTCTAGGCGCAGATAGAAGCGTCGTCAATCATCTTCTTCGAATTTTTGGCGGTTTGGCAGGTAAGTGTATATTTTAAATTTTTGCTAGTTTTTATATTGTTATTAATTAGATGATTTTTTTTAATTGTTCTCATTGCAGGTAAGCTTATTAACATCTCTAGGCGCAGATAGAAGCGTCGTCAATCATCTTCTTCGGTTTGGCAGGTAAGTGTATATTTTACATTTTTGCTAGTTTTAATATTGTTATTAATTAGATGATTGTTTTAATTTTTCTCATTAACATCTCTAGGGGCAGATAGGAACGTCATTGGTCATCCTCGTCGAGTTTTTGGCCGTTTTGCAGGTAAGTGTATATATTAAGTTTTTGCTAGCTCTAATATTGTTATTAATTAGATGATTTTTTTAATTTTTCTCATTGCAGGTAAGTTTATTAACATCTTCAGGGGCAGATAGGAACGTCATTGGTCATCCTCGTCGAGTTTTTTGCCGTTTTGCAGGTAAGTGTATATTTTAAGTTTTTGCTAGCTCTAATATTGTTATTAATTAGATGATTTTTTTAATTTTTCTCATTGCAGGTAAGCTTATTAACATCTCTAGGCGCAGATAGAAGCGTCGTCAATCATCTTCTTCGAATTTTTGGCCGTTTTGCAGGTAAGTGTATATTTTAAATTGTTGCTAGTTGTTATATTGTTATTAATTAGTTGATTTCTTTAATTTTTCTCATTGCAGGTAAGCTTCTTAACACTCTAGGGGCAGATAGAAGCGTCGTCAATCATTCTCGTCGAATTTTATGCCGTTTTGCAGGTAAGTGTATATTTTAAATTTTTGCTAGCTCTAATATTGTTATTAATTAGATGATTTTTTCATTTTTCTCATTGCAGGAAAGTTTATTAACATCTCTAGGGGCAGATAGGAACGTCATTGGTCATCCTCGTCGAGTTTTTTGGCCGTTTTGCAGGTAAGTGTATATTTTAAATTTTTGCTAGTTTTTATATTGTTATTAATTAGATGATTTTTTTTAATTTTTCTCATTGCAGGTAAGCTTATTAACATCTCTAGGCGCAGATAGAAGCGTCGTCAATCATCTTCGTCGAGTTTTTGGCCGTTTTGCAGGTAAGTGTATATTTTAAATTTTTGCTAGCTCTAATATTGTTATTAATTAGATGATTTTTTTAATTTTTCTCATTGCAGGAAAGTTTATTAACATCTCTAGGCGCAGATAGAAGCGTCGTCAATCATCTTCTTCAAATTTTTAGCCGTTTTGCAGGTAAGTGTATATTTTAAATTTTTGCTAGTTTTTATATTGTTATTCATTAGATGATTTTTTTAATTTTTTCTTATTGCAGGTAAGCTTATTAACATCTCTAGGCGCAGATAGAAGCGTCGTCAATCATCCTCGTCGAATTTTTGGCCGTTTTGCAGGTAAGTGTATATTTTACATTTTTGCTAGTTTTTATATTGTCATTAATTAGATGATTTTTTTTTTAATTTTTCTCATTGCAGGTAAGTTTATTAACATCTCTAGGGGCAGATAGGAACGTCATTGGTCATCCTCGTCGAGTTTTTGGCCGTTTTGCAGGTAAGTGTATATTTTAAATGTTTGCTAGTTTTTATATTGTTATTAATTAGATGATTTTTTTTAAATTGTTCTCATTGCAGGTAAGTTTATTAACATCTCTAGGCGCAGATAGAAGCGTCGTCAATCATTTTCTTCGAATTTTTGGCCGTTTTGCAGGTAAGTGTATATTTTAAATTGTTGCTAGTTTTTATATTGTTATTAATTAGATGATTTTTTTAATTTTTCTCATTGCAGGAAAGTTTATTAACATCTCTAGGGGCAGATAGGAACGTCATTGGTCATCCTCGTCGAGTTTTTGGCCGTTTTGCAGGTAAGTGTATATTTTAAATGTTTGCTAGTTTTTATATTGTTATTAATTAGATGATTTTTTTTAAATTGTTCTCATTGCAGGTAAGTTTATTAACATCTCTAGGCGCAGATAGTCGTCAATCATCTTCTTCGAATTTTTGGCCGTTTTGCAGGTAAGTGTATATTTTAAATTGTTGCTAGTTTTTATATTGTTATTAATTAGATGATTTTTTTAATTTTTCTCATTGCAGGTAAGCTTCTTAACACTCTACGGGACGATAGAAGCGTCGTCAATCATCCTCGTCGAATTTTATGCCGTTTTGCAGGTAAGTGTATATTTTAAATTTTTGCTAGTTCTAATATTGTTATTAATTAGATGATTTTTTTAATTTTTCTCATTGCAGGTAAGTTTATTAACATCTCTAGGGGCAGATAGGAACGTCATTGGTCATCCTCGTCGAGCTTTTGGCCGTTTTGCAGGTAAGTGTATATTTTAAAATGTTGCTAGTTTTTATATTGTTATTAATTGATGATTTTTTTTAATTGTTCTCATTGCAGGTAAGCTTATTAACATCTCTAGGCGCAGATAGAAGCGTCGTCAATCATCCTCGTCGAATTTTTGGCCGTTTTGAAGGTAAGTGTATATTTTTACATTTTTGCTAGTTTTAATATTGTTATTAATTAGATGATTTTTTTTTTAATTTTTCTCATTGCAGGTAAGTTTATTAACATCTCTAGGCGCAGATAGAAGCGTCGTCAATCATCTTCTTCGAATTTTTGGCGGTTTGGCAGGTAAGTGTATATTTTAAATTTTTGCTAGTTTTTATATTGTTATTAATTAGATGATTTTTTTTAATTGTTCTCATTGCAGGTAAGCTTATTAACATCTCTAGGCGCAGATAGAAGCGTCGTCAATCATCTTCTTCGGTTTGGCAGGTAAGTGTATATTTTACATTTTTGCTAGTTTTAATATTGTTATTAATTAGATGATTGTTTTAATTTTTCTCATTAACATCTCTAGGGGCAGATAGGAACGTCATTGGTCATCCTCGTCGAGTTTTTGGCCGTTTTGCAGGTAAGTGTATATATTAAGTTTTTGCTAGCTCTAATATTGTTATTAATTAGATGATTTTTTTAATTTTTCTCATTGCAGGTAAGTTTATTAACATCTTCAGGGGCAGATAGGAACGTCATTGGTCATCCTCGTCGAGTTTTTTGCCGTTTTGCAGGTAAGTGTATATTTTAAGTTTTTGCTAGCTCTAATATTGTTATTAATTAGATGATTTTTTTAATTTTTCTCATTGCAGGTAAGCTTATTAACATCTCTAGGCGCAGATAGAAGCGTCGTCAATCATCTTCTTCGAATTTTTGGCCGTTTTGCAGGTAAGTGTATATTTTAAATTGTTGCTAGTTGTTATATTGTTATTAATTAGTTGATTTCTTTAATTTTTCTCATTGCAGGTAAGCTTCTTAACACTCTAGGGGCAGATAGAAGCGTCGTCAATCATTCTCGTCGAATTTTATGCCGTTTTGCAGGTAAGTGTATATTTTAAATTTTTGCTAGCTCTAATATTGTTATTAATTAGATGATTTTTTTCATTTTTCTCATTGCAGGAAAGTTTATTAACATCTCTAGGGGCAGATAGGAACGTCATTGGTCATCCTCGTCGAGTTTTTGGCCGTTTTGCAGGTAAGTGTATATTTTAAATTTTTGCTAGTTTTTATATTGTTATTAATTAGATGATTTTTTTTAATTTTTCTCATTGCAGGTAAGCTTATTAACATCTCTAGGCGCAGATAGAAGCGTCGTCAATCATCTTCGTCGAGTTTTTGGCCGTTTTGCAGGTAAGTGTATATTTTAAATTTTTGCTAGCTCTAATATTGTTATTAATTAGATGATTTTTTTAATTTTTCTCATTGCAGGTAAGCTGATTAACATCTCTAGGCGCAGATAGAAGCGTCGTCAATCATCCTCGTCGAGTTTTTGGCCGTTTTGCAGGTAAGTGTATATTTTAAATTTTTGCTAGTTTTTATATTGTTATTAATTAGATGATTTTTTTAAATTGTTCTCATTGCAGGTAAGTTTATTAACATCTCTAGGCGCAGATAGAAGCGTCGTCAATCATCTTCTTCGAATTTTTAGCCGTTTTGCAGGTAAGTGTATATTTTACATTTTTGCTAGCTCTAATATTGTTATTAATTAGATGATTGTTTTAATTTTTCTCATTAACATCTCTAGGGGCAGATAGGAACGTCATTGGTCATCCTCGTCGAGTTTTTGGCCGTTTTGCAGGTAAGTGTATATATTAAGTTTTTGCTAGCTCTAATATTGTTATTAATTAGATGATTTTTTTAATTTTTCTCATTGCAGGTAAGTTTATTAACATCTCTAGGGGCAGATAGGAACGTCATTGGTCATCCTCGTCGAGTTTTTTGCCGTTTTGCAGGTAAGTGTATATTTTAAGTTTTTGCTAGCTCTAATATTGTTATTAATTAGATGATTTTTTTAATTTTTCTCATTGCAGGTAAGCTTATTAACATCTCTAGGCGCAGATAGAAGCGTCGTCAATCATCTTCTTCGAATTTTTGGCCGTTTTGCAGGTAAGTGTATATTTTAAATTGTTGCTAGTTGTTATATTGTTATTAATTAGTTGATTTCTTTAATTTTTCTCATTGCAGGTAAGCTTCTTAACACTCTAGGGGCAGATAGAAGCGTCGTCAATCATCCTCGTCGAATTTTATGCCGTTTTGCAGGTAAGTGTATATTTTAAATTTTTGCTAGCTCTAATATTGTTATTAATTAGATGATTTTTTTCATTTTTCTCATTGCAGGAAAGTTTATTAACATCTCTAGGGGCAGATAGGAACGTCATTGGTCATCCTCGTCGAGTTTTTGGCCGTTTTGCAGGTAAGTGTATATTTTAAATTTTTGCTAGTTTTTATATTGTTATTAATTAGATGATTTTTTTTAATTTTTCTCATTGCAGGTAAGCTTATTAACATCTCTAGGCGCAGATAGAAGCGTCGTCAATCATCTTCGTCGAGTTTTTGGCCGTTTTGCAGGTAAGTGTATATTTTAAATTTTTGCTAGCTCTAATATTGTTATTAATTAGATGATTTTTTTAATTTTTTCTCATTGCAGGTAAGCTGATTAACATCTCTAGGCGCAGATAGAAGCGTCGTCAATCATCCTCGTCGAGTTTTTGGCCGTTTTGCAGGTAAGTGTATATTTTAAATTTTTGCTAGTTTTTATATTGTTATTAATTAGATGATTTTTTTAAATTGTTCTCATTGCAGGTAAGTTTATTAACATCTCTAGGCGCAGATAGAAGCGTCGTCAATCATTTTCTTCGAATTTTTAGCCGTTTTGCAGGTAAGTGTATATTTTACATTTTTGCTAGCTCTAATATTGTTATTAATTAGATGATTTTTTTAATTTTCCTCATTGCAGGTAAGCTTCTTAACACTCTAGGGGCAGATAGAAGCGTCGTCAATCATCCTCGTCGAATTTTATGCCGTTTTGCAGGTAAGTGTATATTTTAAATTTTTGCTAGTTTTTATATTGTTATTAATTAGATGATTTTTTTTTAAATTGTTCTCATTGCAGGTAAGCTTATTAACATCTCTAGGCGCAGATAGTCGTCAATCATCTTCTTCGAATTTTTGGCCGTTTTGCAGGTAAGTGTATATTTTAAATTGTTGCTAGTTTTTATATTGTTATTAATTAGATGATTTTTTTAATTTTTCTCATTGCAGGTAAGCTTCTTAACACTCTACGGGACGATAGAAGCGTCGTCAATCATCCTCGTCGAATTTTATGCCGTTTTGCAGGTAAGTGTATATTTTAAATTTTTGCTAGCTCTAATATTGTTATTAATTAGATGATTTTTTTTCATTTTTCTCATTGCAGGTAAGTTTATTAGCATCTCTAGCGGCAGATAGAAGCGTCGTCAATCATCCTCGTCGAATTTTTGTCCGTTTTGCAGGTAAGTGTATATTTTAAATTTTTGCTAGTTCTAATATTGTTATTAATTAGATGATTTTTTTTAATTTTTCTCATTGCAGGTAAGTTTATTAACATCTCTAGGGGCAGATAGGAACGTCATTGGTCATCCTCGTCGAGCTTTTGGCCGTTTTGCAGGTAAGTGTATATTTTAAAATGTTGCTAGTTTTTATATTGTTATTAATTGATGATTTTTTTTAATTGTTCTCATTGCAGGTAAGCTTATTAACATCTCTAGGCGCAGATAGAAGCGTCGTCAATCATCCTCGTCGAATTTTTGGCCGTTTTGAAGGTAAGTGTATATTTTACATTTTTGCTAGTTTTAATATTGTTATTAATTAGATGATTTTTTTTTAATTTTTCTCATTGCAGGTAAGTTTATTAACATCTCTAGGCGCAGATAGAAGCGTCGTCAATCATCTTCTTCGAATTTTTGGCGGTTTGGCAGGTAAGTGTATATTTTACATTTTTGCTAGTTTTTATATTGTTATTAATTAGATGATTTTTTTTAATTGTTCTCATTGCAGGTAAGCTTATTAACATCTCTAGGCGCAGATAGAAGCGTCGTCAATCATCTTCTTCGGTTTGGCAGGTAAGTGTATATTTTACATTTTTGCTAGTTTTAATATTGTTATTAATTAGATGATTGTTTTAATTTTTCTCATTAACATCTCTAGGGGCAGATAGGAACGTCATTGGTCATCCTCGTCGAGTTTTTGGCCGTTTTGCAGGTAAGTGTATATATTAAGTTTTTGCTAGCTCTAATATTGTTATTAATTAGATGATTTTTTTAATTTTTCTCATTGCAGGTAAGTTTATTAACATCTCTAGGGGCAGATAGGAACGTCATTGGTCATCCTCGTCGAGTTTTTTGCCGTTTTGCAGGTAAGTGTATATTTTAAGTTTTTGCTAGCTCTAATATTGTTATTAATTAGATGATTTTTTTAATTTTTCTCATTGCAGGTAAGCTTATTAACATCTCTAGGCGCAGATAGAAGCGTCGTCAATCATCTTCTTCGAATTTTTGGCCGTTTTGCAGGTAAGTGTATATTTTAAATTGTTGCTAGTTGTTATATTGTTATTAATTAGTTGATTTCTTTAATTTTTCTCATTGCAGGTAAGCTTCTTAACACTCTAGGGGCAGATAGAAGCGTCGTCAATCATCCTCGTCGAATTTTATGCCGTTTTGCAGGTAAGTGTATATTTTAAATTTTTGCTAGCTCTAATATTGTTATTAATTAGATGATTTTTTTCATTTTTCTCATTGCAGGAAAGTTTATTAACATCTCTAGGGGCAGATAGGAACGTCATTGGTCATCCTCGTCGAGTTTTTTGGCCGTTTTGCAGGTAAGTGTATATTTTAAATTTTTGCTAGTTTTTATATTGTTATTAATTAGATGATTTTTTTTAATTTTTCTCATTGCAGGTAAGCTTATTAACATCTCTAGGCGCAGATAGAAGCGTCGTCAATCATCTTCGTCGAGTTTTTTGGCCGTTTTGCAGGTAAGTGTATATTTTAAATTTTTGCTAGCTCTAATATTGTTATTAATTAGATGATTTTTTTAATTTTTCTCATTGCAGGTAAGCTGATTAACATCTCTAGGCGCAGATAGAAGCGTCGTCAATCATCCTCGTCGAGTTTTTGGCCGTTTTGCAGGTAAGTGTATATTTTAAATTTTTGCTAGTTTTTATATTGTTATTAATTAGATGATTTTTTTAAATTGTTCTCATTGCAGGTAAGTTTATTAACATCTCTAGGCGCAGATAGAAGCGTCGTCAATCATCTTCTTCGAATTTTTAGCCGTTTTGCAGGTAAGTGTATATTTTACATTTTTGCTAGCTCTAATATTGTTATTAATTAGATGATTTTTTTAATTTTCCTCATTGCAGGTAAGCTTCTTAACACTCTAGGGGCAGATAGAAGCGTCGTCAATCATCCTCGTCGAATTTTATGCCGTTTTGCAGGTAAGTGTATATTTTAAATTTTTGCTAGTTTTAATATTGTTATTAATTAGATGATTTTTTAAATTTTTTTTCATTGCAGGTAAGCTTATTAACATCTCTAGGGGCAGATAGAAGCGTCGTCAATCATCCTCGTCGAATTTTTGTCCGTTTTGCAGGTAAGTGTATATTTTAAATTTTTGCTAGTGTTTTATATTGTTATTAATTAGATGATTTTTTTTTAATTTTTTCTCATTGCAGGTAAGCTTATTAACATCTCTAGGGGCAGATAGAAGCGTCGTCAATCATCCTCGTCGAATTTTTGTCCGTTTTGCAGGTAAGTGTATATTTTAAATTTTTGCTAGTGTTTTATATTGTTATTAATTAGATGATTTTTTTTTTAATTTTTCTCATTTCAGGTAAGCTTATTAGCATCTCTAGAGGCAGATAGAAGCATAGTAGATCATCCTCGTCGAATTTTTGGCCGTTTTGCAGGTAAGTGTATATTTTAAATTTTTGCTAGTTTTTATATTGTTATTAATTAGATGATTTTTTTTAAATTTTTCTCATTGCAGGTAAGCTCATTAACATCTCTAGGGGCAGATAGAAGCGTCGTCAATCATCCTCGTCGAATTTTTGGCCGTTTTGCAGGTAAGTGTATATTTTAAATTTTTGCTTGTTCTAATATTGTTATTAATTAGATGATTTTTTTAATTTTTCTCATTGCAGGTAAGCTTATTGGCATCACAAATGTTGATGTAAGCTACCTAGTACATTGCTACGCTCGTTGGCGTAGTTTTACTAGTAGTTGTGGAGCTGGTACGCCAGCTTGATGACGTCATCGCTGAGACCGCCTCGCACTCGTCGCTGAGGTCCATCAGCTCTCGGAGGTCAACCTCTTCGCGCCTTGGAGTCCTCTGATGCATTGGCTCACCTGCATTCATGACTTGTTTTTGTTTGTTTGAGTTCAATAAAGTAATAACTATAGTCATAATTTGTTCAATTTGTTTCTCCAGCCTCTCGAACATGGCCTTGTTTTGTTCAAGTAGCTCTTCAAGGCTACTTGACTTGGCTTGCTCGTCCTTTAGCTTCTGTTGCAGCCTAGCCAAGTGCCTTGCTGCTGGATTACGTCCATTGGAGACGGTTGTTGTTGTTGTTGGGCGTTTCTCTTTGTGGTTTATTGAGTATCGCTGTGTGTTAGTGGTGCGGTTGGTGGGCTTTGTGATTGGTGTTTGGGGTTGGTGGTGTCGTCGCGTCTGTCTTTGTCGTTGTAGTTGTTGTTGTTGTTGCTGGTTTTGCTGTTGGTGTTGCGGCAGTGGCTTTGTTGTTTTATACGATCCATGCACCACGCTGCTATATGTCAGCTTGCGCTTTGTGCCTGGATTTATTGGCGTCTCTTTTGTGCGTTGCTGTTTTTGTCGCAATCGATGCTGCTGCTGTTGTAGCTTTGGTTGCTGCTGTTGTTGTTGCCGCTGCTCAGTCTGTGGTCGACCTTGGCGCTGTTGTTGGTGTTGCTGTTGTTGTTGTTGTTGTTGCTGTTGCTGCAGCTCGTTTATCGGTAAGTACCTTACAGCTAGTAGCCTATTTCAAGCCTCTTTGTATTTAGGGCAGCCTTTATAGCAGCATACATGTGCACCTCCACAGTTGAAGCACTTTGCGGGTGCATCTCGTGCTTTGGTGCACTCAGTGGATGCATGAGAGCCGGCACATTTCATGCATCTGTATGGGCGTCGACAGTAGTTCTTAGTGTGCCCGAACGCCTGGCATCGATGGCACTGGGCCGGATCGATGGCCTTCGCCTGCCTCTCAACTAGCACCTGTTGATTGCTGATCGTATCGAGTTCACATATCTTGAGATGGCTGCCATCGGGCATTGGCTGCAGCTCAACCTCAAAGACGTTTAGTGGCATGCCGGTGAACCGATGCCTCATGGCACGTATGAAACGTACCACGAAGCCCAGCTCCGACAGCTTGACCCTCAGCCAGTCACAGGGTGTCGAGTGGTGTAGTTTTTTGATTACCACTCGATATCCTTTCTGATGGTGTGACTGGTGGGTGTACATCTGTACATTCTGCGTTCTCAGCAGTCAGGAAATCTACAATGGCTCTGTGTGTGGCCATATCATCGCTGTAGATAGTGACGCCAGCACAACAACAATACAACTGACTGACATAGTGACGAAATGACTGAGTGACGGAGCCACTGAACAACAATACAACTGACTGACATAGTGACGAAATGAGAGAGTGACAGAGCCACTGAACAACAGGACGACTGACTGACAGAGCGACGAAATGACAGAGTGACGGAGCCACTGAACAACAGGATGACTGACTGACAGAGCGACGAAATGACCGAGTGACAGATTGACAGAATCACTGAACAACAGGACGACTGACTGACAGAGCGACGAAATGACAGAGGGACTGAGCCACTGAACAACAGGACGTCTGACTAACATAGTGACTAAATGACAGAGTGACTGAGCCACTGAACAACAATACAGCTGACTGACAGAGCGACAAAATGACAGAGTGACAGAGCCACTGAACAACAGGACGACTGACTGACAGAACGACGAAATGAGAGAGTGACTGAGCCACTGAAAAACAATAAAACTGACTAAAAGAGCGACGAAATGACAGAGTGACAGAGCCACTGAAAATCAATAAAACTGACTGACAGAGCGATGAAATGACAGAGTGACAGAGCCACTAAACAACAGGACGACTGACTGACAGAGCGACAAAATAACTGAGTGACAGAGCCACTAAGCAACAATACAACTGACTGACAGAGCGACAAAATGACAGAGTGACAGAGCCACTAAACAACAGGATGACTGACTGACAGAGCGACGAAATGACAGAGTGACAGAGCCACTGTACAACAGGACGACTGACTGACAGTGCGACAAAATGACAAAATGACAGAGTCACTGAACAACAGTACAACTGACTGACAGAGCGACAAAATGACAGAGTGACAGAGCCACTAAACAACAGGATGACTGACTGACAGAGCGACGAAATGACAGAGTGACAGAGCCACTGTACAACAGGACGACTGACTGACAGTGCGACAAAATGACAAAATGACAGAGCCACTGAAAAACAATAAAACTGACTAAAAGAGCGACGCATTGATAGAGTGACAGAACCACTAAACAACAGGATGACTGACTGACAGAGCGACGTAATGACAGAGTGACAGAGCCACTGTACAACAGGACGACTGACTGACAGTGCGACAAAATGACAAAATGACAGAGTCACTGAACAACAGTACAACTGACTGACAGAGCGACGAAATGACAGAGTGACTGAGCAACTGAATCATTTGTCAGTTATATTTCAGTAAAACTAAGCTAGAAAGCAGCTGCAGAGAGTCATCCCAGTGGTCAACTAAAGCTCAAATGCAACGGGCTCCAAATTTGAGTGCGATCTTTAATTTGAGTCTCAGTCGCCCTATATAAAGGGCAGCAGCTGCAGCATTTCTTCAGTCGTCCAGACACGGTGGGGATCAGCAGATCATGCAGTCCAGTGAAGTGAAGTGAAGTGTATAACGGATCGACTGACCGACAGAAGTGACTGAGCAACAGATCGACAAAACGACAGAGCCACTGAACAACAGTACAACTGACCGACAGAGCGACAAAATGACCGAGTGACAGAGTGACAGAGCCACTGAACAACAGTACAACTGATTGACAGAGCAACGAAATGACCGACTGACAGAGCCACTGAACAACAGTACAACTGACTGACAGAGCGAAAAAATGACCGAGTTACAGAGTGACAGAGCCACTGAACCACAGTACAACTGATTGACAGAACAGCGAAATGACAGAGTGACAGAGCCACTGAACAACAGTACAACTAACTGACAGAGCGACGAAATGACAGAGTGACTGAGTCACTGAACAACAGTACAACTGACTGACAGAGCGACGAAATGACAGAGTGACAGAGCCACTGAACAACAGGATGACTGACTGACAGAGCGACGAAATGACAGAGTGACTGAGCCACTGAAGAGCAGCAGAGAGTCTTCCCAGTGGTCAACTAAAGCTCAAATGCAACGAGCTCAAAATTTGAGTGCGATCTGGAATTTGAGTCTCAGTCGCCCTATATAAAGGGCAGCAGCTGCAGCATTTCTTCAATCGTCCAGGCACGGTGGGGATCAGCAGATCATGCAGTCCAGTGTTCTCGTGTTCTCCTCCGGCACACATGAGCGCAATTATATATAGTTTAAGTATTAGCTATTGCACAGAGTGCTTTTTCGCGGCGCGCGCGCCCACCGGCAGCGAGGCGGACAGAACGGCAAGTCTGCGCACTCGAACAGTCAGCAGTGGAGTATGCGCCAGCCAATTGCCTGCCGTGAAGCGGCAGTTACAAATTCTCTCTTTCAGAATTCTCTTATACTTAATTCAAGTCATTACTTTCACGAAGCAACATATTTGAATTTAAATTACTGCATTTATCGCACTTTGATATCGATGTTGCTTGGCCCGATAACATATCGGATGCCCTAGTTGCTTTGTGTTTTGTGCTGCTTACGTTATGCTAATTTGCCTACAGTTTTCTAGTATTTTTTTTCAGCATTTTTAGTGTATTGACCTATCCGACAATGGTCACACGCAGGCGCCATGCAGAAGTGCGATATGTGAAATCAAAAGACTACGAAACAAGACAAAACTGCAAGACTTAACGGCTAACATAAATACAATTTACATAGATTATTTACTAATTCTCTCTCTTTTTTTCTTCTCTTTTCAGGTAATCGCTGGAATCCATGAGGGTCCAATTGGGATGGGGTATCGGGCTGCAGTTCTCATCTGCTGATCGTCGTCAAGTGTAGTGTTGGAGAGGGGGGAAGAACAGCCAGTCCAGCTGTCTGACCCCCTCCCGTCTGTGGCGCCGACCAGTTGTTGCAGTGGGCATGGGTGAGTACAGCATATGCATTAGCTTGCATACGCATAACTATTCTCACAATTATACATATCAAGAATCAAGTATGTACATTTGTGTGAATTGCAGTGAAGAAGAAATAGAAATATTTCATTAGTGGTGCAATAATAAAATAATATTATTTTGCTTTGTTTGTTTGTTTTTGCAATAATAAAATGAAATTATATATATATATATATATATATATATATTCTTTTTTTTCTTTTTTTTATACTCATTCACGAAAGTGAATCAGTATATTGGTTTTGTGCAATGTCCGTCTTGCTGTCCGTCCGTCTGTCCGTCTGTCCGTCCGTCCGTCTGTCCGTCTGTCCGTCTGTCCGTATGAACGCAATCTATTTCGGCGCTATTGAAGCTAGAGACTTGAAATTTGGAACACATACTCGTGTATATCTCCGATTTATAAAGTGTTAAAATTTTCCCGATCCGCCCACTAGGGGCGTGGCAAATCGGAAAATGCATTTTCAGATATACCAGAAATCATGTTAGTTAAAGAGCTAGAAAGCTGAAATTTGGTATGTAGGTCCGCGTTGACCACCCAAGATCACGAGCTATGGCGGATATATCTACGCCCATTGGGGGCGTGGCAAATCGGATAAAACTGTATCTCCTAAAGTTGTAAACCTAGAATGCTGAAATTTTGCACGTCAGCTAATGGTATGACTCTATAAAGTCTAAAGATAAAATTATAAGTCTATGCCCATTGGGGGCGTGGCAAATCGGACCTGAAGATATAGTGATTTTAAAAATTCTCCTATATTTTGGACACTATTGATGGCAGAGACCTCAAATTTTGTATATATACTCGGACTGATCACCCAAGATCAAAAAGTTTTGTCGGATATATGTCCGCCCACAGAGGGCGTGGCAAACCACAAAAGTTTATATCTCCTAAAGTACAATAGCTAGAAGCTTTAAATTTGGATAGTTGAGTTACTGGTAGCCTCCTCTATCGATTCCCCAAAAATAATTTGTATGCCTCTTTAGGGGCGTGGCATATCGAAAAATACCCTGTAATTTTCACATTTTTTGAGGTTAAGCATTCAAACTTTGCAGTTAGGGTACCGTTATCTCTTTCTAAAAACTGACCAAAAATGAGGTGTCTACGCCCAGTTGGGGCGTGGCAAATCGGAAAAGCCTGTATATTCTACAGTATTAGAGCGAAACTTAGCTACTAAATTGTTGATGGGATGTGAATGAGTATTCCGCAGTCGGTAACGCCCGACTGCAACGTTCTTACTTGTTTAAATTTTTGCTAGTTCTAATATTGTTATTAATTAGATGATTTTTTTAATTTTTCTCATTGCAGGTAAGTTTATTAACATCTCTAGGGGCAGATAGGAACGTCATTGGTCATCCTCGTCGAGCTTTTGGCCGTTTTGCAGGTAAGTGTATATATTACATTTTTGCTAGTTTTAATATTGTTATTAATTAGATAATTTTTTTTAATTTTTTTCATTGCAGGTAAGCTTATTAACATCTCTAGGCGCAGATAGAAGCGTCGTCAATCATCTTCTTCGAATTTTTGGCCGTTTTACAGGTAAGTGTATATTTTAAATTGTTGCTAGTGTTTTATATTGTTATTAATTAGATGATTTTTTTCATTTTTCTCATTGCAGGTAAGCTTCTTAACAGTCTAGGGGCAGATAGAAGCGTCGTCAATCATCTTCATCGAATTTTTGGCCGTTTTGCAGGTAAGTGTATATATTACATTTTTGCTAGTTTTAATATTGTTATTAATTAGATGATTTTTTTTTAAATTTTTTTCATTGCAGGTAAGCTTATTAACATCTCTAGGGGCAGATAGAAGCGTCGTCAATCATCCCCGTCGAATTTTTGGCCGTTTTGCAGGTAAGTGTATATATTACATTTTTGCTAGTTTTAATATTGTTATTAATTAGATGATTTTTTAAAAATTTTTTTCATTGCAGGTAAGCTTATTAACATCTCTAGGCGCAGATAGAAGCGTCGTCAATCATCTTCTTCGAATTTTTGGCCGTTTTGCAGGTAAGTGTATATTTTAAATTGTTGCTAGTTTTTATATTGTTATTAATTAGATGATTTTTTTCATTTTTCTCATTGCAGGTAAGCTTCTTAACACTCTAGGGGCAGATAGAAGCGTCGTCAATCATCTTCATCGAATTTTTTGCCGTTTTGCAGGTAAGTGTATATTTTACATTTTTGCTAGTTTTAATATTGTTATTAATTAGATGATTTTTTTTTTTTTTTTTTTTCATTGCAGGTAAGCTTATTAACATCTCTAGGCGCAGATAGAAGCGTCGTCAATCATCCCCGTCGAATTTTTGGCCGTTTTGCAGGTAAGTGTATATATTACATTTTTGCTAGTTTTAATATTGTTATTAATTAGATAACTTTTTTTAAAAATTTTTTAAATTTTTTTCATTACAGGTAAGCTTATTAACATCTCTAGGCGCAGATAGAAGCGTCGTCAATCATCTTCTTCGAATTTTTGGCCGTTTTACAGGTAAGTGTATATTTTAAATTGTTGCTAGTTTTTATATTGTTATTAATTAGATGATTTTTTTAATTTTTCTCATTGCAGGTAAGCTTCTTAACACTCTAGGGGCAGATAGAAGCGTCGTCAATCATCCGCGTCGAATTTTATGCCGTTTTGCAGCTAAGTGTATATTTTAAATTTTTGCTAGCTCTAATATTGTTATTAATTAGATGATTTTTTTAATTTTTCTCATTGCAGGAAAGTTTATTAACATCTCTAGGGGCAGATAGGAACGTCATTGGTCATCCTCGTCGAGTTTTTGGCCGTTTTGCAGGTAAGTGTATATTTTAAATTTTTGCTAGTTTTTATATTGTTATTAATTAGATGATTTTTTTTAATTGTTCTCATTGCAGGTAAGCTTATTAACATCTCTAGGCGCAGATAGAAGCGTCGTCAATCATCTTCTTCGAATTTTTGGCGGTTTGGCAGGTAAGTGTATATTTTACATTTTTGCTAGTTTTAATATTGTTATTAATTAGATGATTGTTTTAATTTTTCTCATTAACATCTCTAGGGGCAGATAGGAACGTCATTGGTCATCCTCGTCGAGTTTTTGGCCGTTTTGCAGGTAAGTGTATATTAAATTTTTGCTAGTTATACCCTGAACCCATTGAAAATGGGAAATCAGGGTATAATGGTTTTGTTAAAAGTATGTAACAGGCAGAAGGAGGCGCGGCAGACCCCACAAAGTACATATATTCTTGATCAGGGCGACGAGCGGAGTCGATTTGGCCCTGTCCGTCTGTCTGTCCGTCCGTCCGTCCGTATGTATGAACGTGTCGATCTCAGAAGATATAAGAGCTAGAGACTTGAAATTTTTTTTCCTTGGTCCGTGTATATCTTGCGCATATCAAGTTTTTCTTTATATATCGATAACTACTCCCGATATTTTATTATCGATTAAAAACCTTATCGAAAGCTAGTTATTTAATTATATCTCCTACACCTTTCGAGCTAGAGCTTCCAAATTTAAAATGTAGACTTATATGTATTTTATATAATTTCGGTTTTTGTTGCAATTTACCTCCCACCCCGATATCCACCCCCTCACCCTCACCTTTGTTAAAGGTGTATTTCAAGTACTAGAGACATGTGCTTTAAAATGTACATACATTTTCACCATATGATTACGTCCTGAAAGTTTCATTAAGATTGTACGTCTAGAAATTAAATTATTCAACAAATAAATTCTTATAATGTTGCCCACACTGCAGCGCAGCATAAGCGCAGTCGCTGCTTACTGCGCAGTTAGCAGAGCGCTTTCTAATACGTGCGTGTGTATGTACGTGTGCCGAAAAGAAGTGCAGAGTGATTAGAATATCAGATTAGAGGGTTCAGGGTATCTCCTAGTCGAGCAGTCTCGACTAGAGTCTTCTTACTTGTTATACTCATTCACGAAAGTGAATCAGTATATTGGTTTTGTGCAATGTCCGTCTTGCTGTCCGTCCGTCTGTCCGTCTGTCCGTCCGTCCGTCCGTCTGTCCGTCTGTCCGTATGAACGCAATCTATTTCGGCGCTATTGAAGCTAGAGACTTGAAATTTGGAACACATACTCGTGTATATCTCCGATTTATAAAGTGTTAAAATTTTCCCGATCCGCCCACTAGGGGCGTGGCAAATCGGAAAATGCATTTTGCGATATACCAGAAATCATGTTAGTTAAAGAGCTAGAAAGCTGAAATTTGGTATGTAGGTCCGCGTTGACCACCCAAGATCACGGGCTATGGCGGATATATCTACGCCCATTGGGGGCGTGGCAAATCGGATAAAACTGTATCTCCTAAAGTTGTAAACCTAGAATGCTGAAATTTTGCACGTCAGCTAATGGTATGATTCTATAAAGTCTTAAGATAAAATTATAAGTCTACGCCCATTGGGGGCGTGGTAAATCGGACCTGAAGATATAGTGATTTTTTAAATTCTCCTATATTTTGGACACTATTGATGGCAGAGACCTCAAATTTTGTATATATACTCGGACTGATCACCCAAGACCAAAAAGTTTTGTCGGATATATGTCCGCCCTCAGGGGGCGTGGCAAACCGCAAAAGTTTATATCTCCTAAAGTATAATAGCTAGAAGCTTCAAATTTGGATAGTTGAGTTACTGGTAGCCTCCTCTATCGATTCCCCAAAAATAATTTGTACGCCTCTCTAGGGGCGTGGCATATCGAAAAATACCCTGTAATTTTCACATTTTTTGAGGGTAAGCATTCAAACTTTGCAGTTAGGGTACCGTTATCTCTTTCTAAAAACTGACCAAAAATGAGGTATCTACGCCCAGTTCGGGCGTGGCAAATCGGAAAAACCTGTATATTCTACAGTATTAGAGCGAAACTTAACTACTAAATTGTTGATGGGATGTGAATGAGTATTCCGCAGTCGGTAACGCCCGACTGCAACGTTCTTACTTGTTTTTATATTGTTATTAATTAGATGATTTTTTTTAAATTTTTCTCATTGCAGGTAAGCTTATTAACATCTCTAGGGGCAGATAGAAGCGTCGTCAATCATCCTCGTCGAATTTTTTGCCTTTTTGCAGGTAAGTGTATATTTTAAATTTTTGCTAGTTTTAATATTGTTATTAATTAGATGATTTTTTTTTTTAATTTTTCTCATTGCAGGTAAGTTTATTAACATCTCTAGGGGCAGATAGGAACGTCATTGGTCATCCTCGTCGAGTTTTTGGCCGTTTTGCAGGTAAGTGTATATTTTAAATTTTTGCTAGCTCTAATATTGTTATTAATTAGATGATTTTTTTCATTTTTCTCATTGCAGGTAAGCTTCTTAACACTCTAGCGGCAGATAGAAGCGTCGTCAATCATCCTCGTCGAATTTTTGTCCGTTTTGCAGGTAAGTGTATATTTTAAATTTTTGCTAGTTCTAATATTGTTATTAATTAGATGATTTTTTAATTTTTCTCATTGCAGGAAAGTTTATTAACATCTCTAGGCGCAGATAGAAGCGTCGTCAATCATCTTCTTCAAATTTTTAGCCGTTTTGCAGGTAAGTGTATATTTTAAATTTTTGCTAGTTTTTATATTGTTATTCATTAGATGATTTTTTTAATTTTTTCTTATTGCAGGTAAGCTTATTAACATCTCTAGGCGCAGATAGAAGCGTCGTCAATCATCCTCGTCGAATTTTTGGCCGTTTTGAAGGTAAGTGTATATTTTACATTTTTGCTAGTTTTAATATTGTTATTAATTAGATGATTTTTAAAATTTTTCTCATTGCAGGTAAGTTTATTAACATCTCTAGGGGCAGATAGGAACGTCATTGGTCATCCTCGTCGAGTTTTTGGCCGTTTTGCAGGTAAGTGTATATATTAAATTTTTGCTAGCTCTAATATTGTTATTAATTAGATGATTTTTTTCATTTTTCTCATTGCAGGTAAGCTTATTAACACTCTAGCGGCAGATAGAAGCGTCGTCAATCATCCTCGTCGAATTTTTGTCCGTTTTGCAGGTAAGTGTATATTTTAAATTTTTGCTAGTTCTAATATTGTTATTAATTAGATGATTTTTTTAATTTTTCTCATTGCAGGAAAGTTTATTAACATCTCTAGGCGCAGATAGAAGCGTCGTCAATCATCTTCTTCAAATTTTTAGCCGTTTTGCAGGTAAGTGTATATTTTAAATTTTTGCTAGTTTTTATATTGTTATTCATTAGATGATTTTTTTATTTTTTTCTTATTGCAGGTAAGCTTATTAACATCTCTAGGCGCAGATAGAAGCGTCGTCAATCATCCTCGTCGAATTTTTGGCCGTTTTGAAGGTAAGTGTATATTTTACATTTTTGCTAGTTTTAATATTGTTATTAATTAGATGATTTTTTTAATTTTTTCTCATTGCAGGTAAGTTTATTAACATCTCTAGGGGCAGATAGGAACGTCATTGGTCATCCTCGTCGAGTTTTTGGCCGTTTTGCAGGTAAGTGTATATTTTAAATTTTTGCTAGTTTTTATATTGTTATTAATTAGATGATTTTTTTTAAATTGTTCTCATTGCAGGTAAGCTTATTAACATCTCTAGGCGCAGATAGAAGCGTCGTCAATCATTTTCTTCGAATTTTTGGCCGTTTTGCAGGTAAGTGTATATTTTAAATTGTTGCTAGTTTTTATATTGTTATTAATTAGATGATTTTTTTAATTTTTCTCATTGCAGGTAAGCTTCTTAACACTCTACGGGCAGATAGAAGCGTCGTCAATCATCCTCGTCGAATTTTATGCCGTTTTGCAGGTAAGTGTATATTTTAAATTTTTCCTAGCTCTAATATTGTTATTGATTAGATGATTTTTTTAATTTTTCTCATTGCAGGAAAGTTTATTAACATCTCTAGGGGCAGATAGGAACGTCATTGGTCATCCTCGTCGAGTTTTTGGCCGTTTTGCAGGTAAGTGTATATTTTAAATTTTTGCTAGTTTTTATATTGTTATTAATTAGATGATTTTTTTTAAATTGTTCTCATTGCAGGTAAGCTTATTAACATCTCTAGGCGCAGATAGAAGCGTCGTCAATCATCTTCTTCGAATTTTTGGCCGTTTTGCAGGTAAGTGTATATTTTAAATTGTTGCTAGTTTTTATATTGTTATTAATTAGATGATTTTTTTAATTTTTCTCATTGCAGGTAAGCTTCTTAACACTCTACGGGACGATAGAAGCGTCGTCAATCATCTTCTTCGAATTTTTGGCGGTTTGGCAGGTAAGTGTATATTTTAAATTTTTGCTAGTTCTAATATTGTTATTAATTAGATGATTTTTTTAATTTTTCTCATTGCAGGTAAGTTTATTAGCATCTCTAGCGGCAGATAGAAGCGTCGTCAATCATCCTCGTCGAATTTTTGTCCGTTTTGCAGGTAAGTGTATATTTTAAATTTTTGCTAGTTCTAATATTGTTATTAATTAGATGATTTTTTTAATTTTTCTCATTGCAGGTAAGTTTATTAACATCTCTAGGGGCAGATAGGAACGTCATTGGTCATCCTCGTCGAGCTTTTGGCCGTTTTGCAGGTAAGTGTATATTTTAAAATGTTGCTAGTTTTTATATTGTTATTAATTGATGATTTTTTTTAATTGTTCTCATTGCAGGTAAGCTTATTAACATCTCTAGGCGCAGATAGAAGCGTCGTCAATCATCCTCGTCGAATTTTTGGCCGTTTTGAAGGTAAGTGTATATTTTACATTTTTGCTAGTTTTAATATTGTTATTAATTAGATGATTTTTTTTTTTTTAATTTTTCTCATTGCAGGTAAGTTTATTAACATCTCTAGGCGCAGACAGAAGCGTCGTCAATCATCTTCTTCGAATTTTTGGCGGTTTGGCAGGTAAGTGTATATTTTACATTTTTGCTAGTTTTTATATTGTTATTAATTAGATGATTTTTTTTAATTGTTCTCATTGCAGGTAAGCTTATTAACATCTCTAGGCGCAGATAGAAGCGTCGTCAATCATCTTCTTCGAATTTTTAGCCGTTTTGCAGGTAAGTGTATATTTTAAATTTTTGCTAGTTTTTATATTGTTATTCATTAGATGATTTTTTTAATTTTTTCTTATTGCAGGTAAGCTTATTAACATCTCTAGGCGCAGATAGAAGCGTCGTCAATCATCCTCGTCGAATTTTTTGCCGTTTTGCAGGTAAGTGTATATTTTAAATTTTTGCTAGCTCTAATATTGTTATTAATTAAATGATTTTTTTAATTTTTCTCATTGCAGGTAAGTTTATTAACATCTCTAGGGGCAGATAGGAACGTCATTGGTCATCCTCGTCGAGTTTTTGGCCGTTTTGCAGGTAAGTGTATATTTTAAATTTTTGCTAGTTTTTATATTGTTATTAATTAGATGATTTTTTTTTAATTTTTCTCATTGCAGGTAAGCTTATTAACATCTCTAGGGGCAGATAGAAGCGTCGTCAATCATCCTCGTCGAATTTTTGGCCGTTTTGCAGGTAAGTGTATATTTTACATTTTTGCTAGTTTTAATATTGTCATTAATTAGATGCTTTTTTTAATTTTTCTCATTGCAGGTAAGTTTATTAACATCTCTAGGGGCAGATAGAAGCGTCGTCAATCATCTTCTTCGAATTTTTAGCCGTTTTGCAGGTAAGTGTATATATTAAATTTTTGCTAGTTTTAATATTGTTATTAATTAGATGATTTTTTTTTAATTTTTCTCATTGCAGGTAAGCTTATTAACATCTCTAGGGGCAGATAGAAGCGTCGTCAATCATCCTCGTCGAATTTTTGGCCTTTTTGCAGGTATGTGTATATTTTAAATTGTTGCTAGTTTTTATATTGTTATTAATTAGATGATTTTTTTTTTAATTTTTCTCATTGCAGGTAAGCTTATTAACATCTCTAGGGGCAGATAGAAGCGTCGTCAATCATCCTCGTCGAATTTTTGGCCGTTTTGCAGGTAAGTGCATATTTTAAATTTTTGCTAGTTCTAATATTGTTATTAATTGGATGATTTTTTTAATTTTTCTCATTGCAGGAAAGTTTATTAACATCTCTAGGGGCAGATAGGAACGCCATTGGTCATCCTCGTCGAGTTTTTGGCCGTTTTGCAGGTAAGTGTATATTTTAAATTTTTGCTAGTTTTAATATTGTTATTAATTAGATGATTTTTTTAATTTTTTCTTATTGCAGGAAAGCTTATTAACATCTCTAGGCGCAGATAGAAGCGTCGTCAATCATCCTCGTCGAATTTTTGGCCTTTTTGCAGGTAAGTGTATATTTTAAATTGTTGCTAGTTTTTATATTGTTATTAATTAGATGATTTTTTTTTAATTTTTCTCATTGCAGGTAAGCTTATTAACATCTCTAGGGGCAGATAGAAGCGTCGTCAATCATCCCCGTCGAATTTTTTGCCGTTTTGCAGGTAAGTGTATATTTTAAATTTTTGCTAGTTTTAATATTGTTATTAATTAGATGATTGTTTTAATTTTTCTCATTAACATCTCTAGGGGCAGATAGGAACGTCATTGGTCATCCTCGTCGAGTTTTTGGCCGTTTTGCAGGTAAGTGTATATTTTAAATTTTTGCTAGTTTTTATATTGTTATTAATTAGATGATTTTTTTAATTTTTCTCATTGCAGGTAAGTTTATTAACATCTCTAGGGGCAGATAGGAACGTCATTGGTCATCCTCGTCGAATTTTTTTGCCGTTTTGCAGGTAAGTGTATATTTTAAATTTTTGCTAGCTCTAATATTGTTATTAATTAGATGATTTTTTTAATTTTTCTCATTGCAGGAAAGTTTATTAACATCTCTAGGGGCAGATAGGAACGTCATTGGTCATCTTCGTTGAGTTTTTGGCCGTTTTGCAGGTAAGTGTATATTTTAAATTTTTGCTAGTTATTATATTGTTATTCATTAGATGATTTTTTTAAAATTTTTCTCATTGCAGGTAAGCTTATTAACATCTCTAGGGGCAGATAGAAGCGTCGTCAATCATCCTCGTCGAATTTTTGGCCGTTTTGCAGGTAAGTGTATATTTTACATTTTTGCTAGTTTTAATATTGTTATTAATTAGATGATTGTTTTAATTTTTCTCATTAACATCTCTAGGGGCAGATAGGAACGTCATTGGTCATCCTCGTCGAGTTTTTGGCCGTTTTGCAGGTAAGTGTATATTAAATTTTTGCTAGTTATACCCTGAACCCATTGAAAATGGGAAATCAGGGTATAATGGTTTTGTTAAAAGTATGTAACAGGCAGAAGGAGGCGCGGCAGACCCCACAAAGTACATATATTCTTGATCAGGGCGACGAGCGGAGTCGATTTGGCCCTGTCCGTCTGTCTGTCCGTCCGTCCGTCCGTATGTATGAACGTGTCGATCTCAGAAGATATAAGAGCTAGAGACTTGAAATTTTTTTTCCTTGGTCCGTGTATATCTTGCGCATATCAAGTTTTTCTTTATATATCGATAACTACTCCCGATATTTTATTATCGATTAAAAACCTTATCGAAAGCTAGTTATTTAATTATATCTCCTACACCTTTCGAGCTAGAGCTTCCAAATTTAAAATGTAGACTTATATGTATTTTATATAATTTCGGTTTTTGTTGCAATTTACCTCCCACCCCGATATCCACCCCCTCACCCTCACCTTTGTTAAAGGTGTATTTCAAGTACTAGAGACATGTGCTTTAAAATGTACATACATTTTCACCATATGATTACGTCCTGAAAGTTTCATTAAGATTGTACGTCTAGAAATTAAATTATTCAACAAATAAATTCTTATAATGTTGCCCACACTGCAGCGCAGCCCAAGCGCAGTCGCTGCTTACTGCGCAGTTAGCAGAGCGCTTTCTAATACGTGCGTGTGTATGTACGTGTGCCGAAAAGAAGTGCAGAGTGATTAGAATATCAGATTAGAGGGTTCAGGGTATCTCCTAGTCGAGCAGTCTCGACTAGAGTCTTCTTACTTGTTATACTCATTCACGAAAGTGAATCAGTATATTGGTTTTGTGCAATGTCCGTCTTGCTGTCCGTCCGTCTGTCCGTCTGTCCGTCCGTCCGTCCGTCTGTCCGTCTGTCCGTCTGTCCGTATGAACGCAATCTATTTCGGCGCTATTGAAGCTAGAGACTTGAAATTTGGAACACATACTCGTGTATATCTCCGATTTATAAAGTGTTAAAATTTTCCCGATCCGCCCACTAGGGGCGTGGCAAATCGAAAAATGCATTTTGCGATATACCAGAAATCATGTTAGTTAAAGAGCTAGAAAGCTGAAATTTGGTATGTAGGTCCGCGTTGACCACCCAAGATCACAAGCTATGGCGGATATATCTACGCACATTGGGGGCGTGGCAAATCGGATAAAACTGTATCTCCTAAAGTTGTAAACCTAGAATGCTGAAATTTTGCACGTCAGCTAATGGTATGATTCTATAAAGTCTTAAGATAAAATTATAAGTCTATGCCCATTGGGGGCGTGGCAAATCGGACCTGAAGATATAGTGATTTTTTAAATTCTCCTATATTTTGGACACTATTGATGCTCTTTATTCATACAATACTTTGACAATAGTATTTTCTTAGAATTAAAATTGCGCCTAAAAGATATCTTTAAAGAATATACATTCGGTCGATATTTTGCGAAACTATGATTAGTTTAAATGGCCACAAGCGCAACAAAAGATAGCAGTGCACCATTGTGATATATGTGTACGTATAAAAGAGCAGATCAGAAGTAGATGACATTGATATGCTTAAATTGCTAGTTGTAAACTAATGAGTTAATATAATTAAATTCATTTTCAGCTGCATCTATGAGATGCGCAGATCAATTAGCTGCCATAATGCCGCCATTCAATTCAAAGAGAAAATTCAAGACAAAGTCTAGTCATTTTCCCCATAGGTTGTTTAAGCTAAATATAGTATTAGTAGTATAAGAGTAATATAATTAATAGTAATAGTTGTTTTCCTTTCAATATTTGATTTTCAATGGGTTTTTCTTTTCATTTTAGCATATTTAATTTAGTTAAAATTTATTAGATACATCGCAAGTGCGATCGTGAAAGTGATAGTGCATCACTGCGTTTATATGTCTATCGATATGCAAAGACAAAACATATGTTGTATAAGCATATGGTGCGAAAAGTGAAGTGCATTAATTGCAAAATTGCAACTGGAAAGTATAGTTTCTAATAAGAATACTAATAAAAGCATTAATAATTGAATATTAATTAATTCATTGTTTTTACAAATTGCAGCAGCTTACTACCAAGTACTAGAGAGTATGTGCACTACAAGGCAGAGATGTGTGTGAAAGCAAGCTAACTGCAAGGTTATGTTAATTATGCAAATGTAAATAAGAGTGTTGATACTTAATATTTTTTGTTTTTCTTTGCAGTATATCATCCAGTGGTACAAGAAGAAGTAGCTGAGAAGACTCCGCGTCCCAAACATCGAGTAGTGCCGCTAGTTTAGTTAAGTGCGTTTGTGTTGATATTAGTCAGTGCACTGTAGTATTTGTTTACTGCATGTATGCCTATACATGCAAAATAAAACTTTAATTGAATATAAATATCCAATTTGAGTTTTATTTGCTAGAATACCCTTTATAGGATATGTGCAGTCGATCCAATTTACAGGTGAGTTGTTGCATATACTGATGGCCAATTGGAATTCTAATTGAATTGCATATTCTTTTTAGTGTATATGCTGCAATCAGTTGCTTGGAGACGACCCGCTTTGCTCAGCCGGAGGGTTGTCTGGATTTGTGTTGTGTGTGCGCAAAGTGCCTGTAGTGGGTGGCAACGGCGCCAGTTGCTGGAAGATTGGCAGGCGCGACTGTGAGGCAGCTGCGTTGCCTATGTTGAGGGCCACCTCTGAAGAGGATGAGTGTGTGGCAGCGTCATTTGGTGGAGCGTCGTTGCGACGAGCTGCATCGTTGCGAAGAGCCTCGTATCTGCGTCGGGCTGCTATTCTGCGAAGGTTTTCGCTTGTGTTGCGTGTTGAAGCTGGATACGATCTAGTGAGCCTTGCACTCACAATATTGCGACTGTGCTCACGGAAAGTAATCGGGCCATACACCGGAGGATGACGGCGAAGATAACTAGCACGGAATTCCGCATCTTCTTCAGCTTGTCTTCGCTGTTGTCGCTGAGAGCGCATTTCAATTTCGTTAGCCAGGTGAGTATTTACGAGGCTAGAGTATCTGGGCATTGTTAGTCGCTGTGGGACAAACGGATCATGGGCTATGCTTCTAGCCTCATTGTTGCTATGTACTCGTAGTCGCTCGTAGTACTTTGAGCAGATATTATTAAATTGCTCATCCACAGATAAGACACCAAGTTCAGATCTGATGCGAGCATTTGAAACAAAATATTGAGCGCCAGATACAGTTCTCAGTGCTTTGTTTTGTATGACTCTGATGCGATCAAACTGAGTTTCAGACAGGAGTGCACCCCAGACAGGTATAGTATATTGCCACAGTGGGGCAACTAACTGCTTGTAAATTATAGTTTTAGTTTTAAGAGACAATTTACTATCTTTGTTAATAAGCCAATCTATCTTTTTCAGCCTAGCCCTAACCCTCGTGACAACCATAGTGACGTGACTAGTGAAGTTCAGCTTTGAATCCATCATGACACCCAAATACGGATGAGAAGTGTCATTTTCAATCGCCTCATTTCCAATACAAATAGCCTGATACGGCAGTGTGTTCCTGTAAGTGTGCAAGACATGCTTAGTTTTACTAGCATTAATTGTAATGCACCACTTTTTTGCCCATTGAGCCAGTTTGTCCATGTAGGCCTGTTGCTGAGCTAGAGCGTTTGCCTGCACACGGTTTGCTGAGAGGACAATGACGTCATCAGCATAAGTGGCAATAAGTATTTTGTTTCCAGACTCATATGTAGGTCTAGGGATGTCGCTAGTGTATATATTATACAGTACTGGCCCAAGCAGGCTGCCTTGCGGCACTCCAGCGTGTATCTGCTTAATCGCTGAGCGACATCCTCCATGACACTCAACAACAAACGAGCGATTTGACAAATAACAGCACATCATTCGATATAGGGCATCTGGCAAGAGCATCTTGAGCTTGAATTTCAGGCCTGTGTGCCATACTCTATCAAATGCTTCTTTAATGTCCATGTAGACAGCAGAGCAATACGATTGATCCTCAAACGATCTCAGTATAAACTGTGAGACACGCCCCAGCTGTTGCTCAGCTGAGTGACCCTTGCGAAATCCAAATTGATGGCTAGGAATAGCGTTGATAAGGGCATCTTGTTCAAGCATTCGACTCAGAATAAGGTACTCTAGAATCTTAGAGAGGCCAGACAATAGACTTATTGGCCTGTATGATGAGGCGTGTTGCGTAGGCTTGCCAGGCTTATGCACCATCTTCACCATTGCTAGCTTCCAGCAAGAGGGGAAATGACCAAATCTAAACGAGTTGTTGCAGATCAAAACAAGGTATAGTATAGCCTTCATTGGCAGCGCTTTTATAGTGTGGTTGTCGACATTATCTAAACCAGCTGCTTTCATCTTTTCCAGAGTGCTAATATGATTGATGACCTCTGTTGCTGTGACTGGCCGAAATGAGAGCGAAGAAGACGAGGATGAGTGGCTTATTTGCGCCTCAATTTCAGCCAAGTCACTAGGCGACGTGGAGATGAGAGGTTTAAATCGCCGTTCAAGGCTATCAGCGAAGAATTCAGCTTTTTCTGCTGTTGTCTTGCACCATACATTGCGAGCATTTGAGCCATTGCCAGTGCAGGACTTCAGCAGAGGCAGATTTGGAGCAGGCTGCCGTTTAATCTCATTTGTGAGTCGCCATAGTTTCTGCATGCTATATCTATCTGTGGGGTCGATAGAACTGAATAACTCCTCTTCGTACTTTCGTTTTGCAGCTTGGATATCTTTGTGGATGCGATTTGAAAGTCTGTTGCAGAGCTGCTTCGCGAGCGGACTTCGGCTTTGAAGAAGAAAGCGTTTGATATGCTTCTTGGCCTCAATCAGTTGGAGAGTCTGCTTTCTTACTCGGAATCTAGACATAGATATCTTGCGTGGACATTGAGCATTAGCAAAGTTTGCAGCATCTTTGATATTATTGACAAATATATCAACGGCATCGTCAACATCATCAGCATTGTTGATATCAGTGTTTAGCAGGATTCTGTCATTCAAGTAGTTTTGAAATTTACTAACATTTGCATTCATATTCAGTAGGTGGCCTTTTGCTTTACTGATGATTGGCTTCTCGACCAGCTGAACTAGCAAAGGTAGATGATCGGAGTTGAGCTCAAACGAATCAGAGATGGCTAGCAAATCCCGTCTGATGCCTTTGAAGAGCGCAAAGTCGATGGCCGATGGAGTTTGACGCGAGTTGAATGGGAAATGTGTTGGTGACCCAGTTGCCAAGATATTGCAATTTTCTTGTAATATACAATTGACTAATGTTCTGCCTCTATTACAGGATCTGGCGTTGCCCCACCATTGGCTCTTCGCATTCCAGTCCCCGCCTATTATAAAGATGTCGCCCAGGGATTTAAGCAGATTTTTAAAGTCTTGATCCGACCAGCTAACTTGCGGAGGGCAGTAAATGGCCACAATATTTACGTGCTTGCCGTTTTGTAAGCTGACTGATACCTCAACGCTTTGGTACGTGTCCAAGGATGAGCAGCACATAGCATAATGGCAAATATTTTGCTTGATTATAATTGCCGCGCCACCTCTGCGCCTATTTGTAGGGTGGTTTGCTAAGTACATTATGTATCCGTCAATTGCAGTGCTGTCGTTGTCAGTAAGATGAGTTTCAGATACAAGCATTATATCTATCTGATGCTTAATTAGATACTGTTTTAGTTCAGAGAGCTTATTTGTAATACCAGCAGCATTCCAAATACCAATATTAATGTTGTTAATACTACTAGCGATATGTGCGATAGGTGTATTATTAGACATTGAAGCGCTCATTAGGACCAAATTGGGCCATCAGGCAGGCCGTGAGGGAGGTCACCGACTCAATGAGCTTATCAATTTTAGCCTCTAATCTTGAGAAGCCTTGCACAATCAGATTAGACAGCATATTAGAGTTTGCTTGCTGCTCAGGATTTTGAGGATTGCCAACCCCATTATTAAGGTAAGTCACCTCAGCTGCTTGTTGAGGGTGCTTACGGCGCGCGCTTAGGCTACGGCTTCTTTTTGGCTGCGGAGGCCGTTGGGCACTAGCCTGAGAACGCACATGGTCTAGTTGAAGCAGTTGCTGTTGTTGTTGTTGTTGCTGCTGCTGTTGTTGAAGTCGTTGTTGGGCGAGATTTTTAGCTTTTTGCCTAGACTGGCGCTGTTGGCCATTATTAGGAGCAAAAGTAACAGGCTGATCAAATTGAAGACCCGCCCGGAGGGCAGCTGAATAGCTGGGCCCAGCACTAGCAGTCTGAGGTCGAGGCTGAGGAGGGACTTGCTGGAAAAGATTTGGCAAATTCATTCTACTGCTCTGAGCAGATGAAGTGGGAGCAGGCTTAGTTAAATTGCTAACGATCTTTGTAATCTGCATAGCGCTTTCATTAACTCTTTTCTTGCTTGCCTCTTTAAAAGAAGGGTAGCCTTTGTAGCTCGCAGCATGGGGGCCCGAGCAGTTAGCGCATTTAGCCGGAGTCTGGTCACCTTTCTGTTTGCCGCAGTCAGTGGAGGCGTGATTTTCGCCGCACTTAACGCAGACAAAGGGGCGACGGCAATAATTTTTTGTGTGCCCAAATTTTTGGCACCTATGGCACTGAGCTATTTCGCTCGTTTTGTACGGCCTCTCAACTTTCACCCGTTGATTGCCAATAGCAGTGACTTTTAAGAACTCAGCGTTATTGGCACTGGGAACTAACTCAACTTCGAAGAGATCAAGCGGCTCCTTAGAGAAGCGAGATTTCATACCTCTCAAAAAGCGGACTTGATGCCCTAACTTGGCTAATTTCTCACGGATCCAGTGGTCCGAAGTGGAGTAGTGCAAATTTCTAATAATGGCTCTGAAGCCGCGCTCGCTTTTCAACTGGAAGGTATAGTTTTCAACTTTATTTACTTCAAGGTACTTTACCAGCTTGCGATAAGTAGCGACATCCTTGCACTGCACTCTAATACCATGGTTGGCCGTGCGCATGGTGCCATAATTGTCCTGACCGATGGCTTCGTCCAGGCGGATTAGTAGCGACAAGATGTCAGTGACATTTGCCAGGAATAGTGGCGCAGGCTTCACGTTGAGGGGAGCGTCGCGTACGCCAGTAGAAGTGGAAGGTGGAGTAATTTGCACATCGCTGGTAATGCAAACCTTATTGGCGAGGCTGGCTGCCTCCTTCTGTGTGTCCTCAGTCCTTGCAGTTGGTTCGTGGTCGTCAGATGGCGGGATCTCTACATCACTGTCACTCAGATCAATAGAATCCAGTTGAGCACTCTTCTTCTTTGGGCTGTTGCCCTTTTCAGCAGTGCGTTTAACTGCAGTTGCAATTGGTTGCACACTCAATTTAAGCGCCTCCTCAATTGTAATCTGGCCACTTTTGTAAGCCGCCTTGGCTATTTGATAGTTGGCAATTACTTTATCAGCTTTGCTGCTGCCGTTAACACCAGCCGCATTCACTTTAAGTAGCTGAGCCACAGCTCGAGAAGTTGATGGTTTCGCCGAAACCTCACTTTTCTTTACTGGCGCGCTCGATAGCGTGGGCGCAGACAAGAGTGTCGGCGAGCCGAGAAGAGATTCGACTTCCACGTCCATGTCCTCTTCGCCGTCAGCTGCAACATAGCCCCTAGGCATTGTTGCAATTTAATTTGCAAAATTTATTCGTTTTTGCACCGATTAAATGAGATTAATTTTTTTTCTTTTCTGTTTCTGTTGGTATGTTGCAGAGAACACACAATAATGATCTCCACTCTTCACATCTCATTCATGATCAGCTGTCTAGCAGCTGCATGACGAGGGGAAGAAAGGGTGGAGATACTTTTTATTCAAATAATACTTTACATTAGCATTTCTTATGAATATAAGTGGCGCCTATTTGATACTTAGAAATATACATTAGGACGATAATTGGCGAAACTTTCATAATATGATTCATTTTAAATGGCCACTGGTGCATCTAACAATAATAGAGCAGCGTAGTGTTACAATATATATATATAAGAGCAATTTAAAGATAGTAATAGATAACAATAAAGTGCTTAAATGGCTGATTATAGACTAAATTAGTTAGATAAGATATATGATTTACAAAGTAAGAGGTGGCATTATTTAATTTAATTCAATTTTTTCATTATTATGCATCCACAAGATGCGCAGAAAAATTTGCCCAAAGTAATGTGGCCAATTTGAATTATAAAGAAAAATCGAGACAAAGTCTGGTCATTTTCTCCATTCTGTGCTTAACCTAAGTATAGTTTTAATTGCAAAAGGTTACTAAAGTGGATAAACAATAGTTAATTTCTTTTCATAGTTACATTTAAGTTGCCAAGGCTAAGAGAATTTGCACAAATGTCACAATACAGTGTTTGCGCGGTACTGAGTTTAAACATTGTTACCAGTATGTTATCGAAAGTAAATACATAAATGGCAAGCCCGAGACTATAGGCAATAAGAAATTAAAATTTATATAAAAAAAAAAAGAAAAATTATTATAGGTATTAAGGTCTTAAGTTAATATTAATGATAATTTACATAGTAGTTTTGATTATTAATAAGTTTTGTTTGCATATTTACATTATTTATGTAAAACGATATTTGTTGCAATGTATCGCAAGTGTAATCACATAATTGATTTTAGTTGCAACTATATTTTATATATTTCTAAATTAATTTAATATAGTTCAAAATTACAAGGAAATTTAATAATTTGTATTTAATAATGTTGTTCTATTGATTTTAGCAAATTTGGTTTGAATAAAATTTATTCAATACATCGCAATAAGAGTGATTGTGCATCCCTGCGTTTATATGTCTATCGGAATACACAAATCAAAACAAAACAGAGCAAGAAGAAGCAAAGTGCATTTAATGCAAATTTATGCTGCTAAATAGTAAGTATATGTGTTAATAAAAATATATATTAAATTAACTATTAATATAATTAATTACTGTCTTTTTATATATTTACATCCGCCGCCGTACAAAATACGAGGGAATGTTTTAGTGAAGACTGAAAAGGTGCATATATAGCATGCTGACTAACAGGTAAAGTGAATTATACAGAAGTGAATAAAAGTGTTGATAATTTACTAATACTTGTTTTTTCTTTGCAGGAATCGTCCATCGATGTAAGAGGAATTAGCCAAGAAGACTTTAGCTCTCCAAAAAGTGGTTGATTAAGTTAATTTTAAGTACGTCTTAATTGCAGTTGTAGACGAGCGCGCCATATGTTTGCTGTGCGTATGTACATACGTGCAATAATAAAGTTTAATTGATATAAACGACAAATTTGTGATTATTAGTTAGCTGAGTTTGAATTTTAGCATATCTGGCTATTAGTTAGTAGAGCACATTAGAGTGCTCATATGGGCCAAATCTGGCTAATAAGCAAGTCGTAAGGGTGGTCATCATTTCAATGAGCTTGTCAATTTTGGCCTCTAGTCTAGAGTTGAATTGTGTTGGCATAACTGGCACGTTAATGTTTTTAGGTTGATCGAGATTTCGAGGATATCCCACCCCGTTATTAGGATGCGTCGACCCAGATACATTAGGAGGGCGCCTACGACGCGAACTCAAGCTGCGGCTTCTATTGGGCTGCGCTGGCCGTTGGGCACTTGCTTGCCTAGGCAATTGCGCTTGTTGTTGTTGTTGCTGTTGGGCACGCCTTGTGGCATTCTGCCTTGACTGGCGTTGCTGACTTTTATTGACTGCAGGCGCAGCTGGCTGATGTGATTGAAGACCAGCCCGGAGGGCTGCTGCATAGCTGGGCCCAGCGTTAGCCGTTTGTGGTCGTTGCTGAGGGGGGACTTGGGGAAAGAGATTTGGCACATTTGCTCCACTGCCTCGAGCAGTTGTAGTGGCGGCAGGCTTGGTGATACTGCGTATAATCTTCGCAAACTGCATCGTGCTGTCAATCTCTCTTTTCTTGCAGGCCTCTTTGTACGAAGGGCAGCCTCGATAGCTAGCAGCGTGTGGGCCCGAGCAGTTGGCACACTTGGCTGCAGATTTGTCGCCTTTTTGCTTGCCACAGTCAGTGGAGGCGTGATTTTGGCCACATTTAACGCAAGCAAAAGGGCGACGACAATAGTTCTTTGTATGCCCGAACTTTTGGCATCTATGGCATTGAGCAACTTCATTTGATTTATATGGCCTCTCAACTACAACTCGTTGATTGCCAATAGCAGTAACTTGCAGCAACTCAGCGTTATTGTCACTGGCGACCAGCTCGACCTCAAAGAGATCGAGTGGCTCCTTTGAAAAGCGAGATTTGATGCATCTTAAGAAGCGAACTTGGTGCCCTAATTTGGCCAAGTGCTCGCGGATCCAGTGGTCCGGAGTGGTATGATTTTTCTGTTTGTATGCCTTGACAGAACACACATTAATGATCTCATATTCCCTTTCGTCTCATTCATATTAGCTGTCAATCAGCTAGATGAAGAGGAAGAGAGAAAATAGAGATACTCTTTATTCATACAATACTTTGACAATAGTATTTTCTTAGAATTAAAATTGCGCCTAAAAGATATCTTTAAAAAATATACATTCGGTCGATATTTTGCGAAACTATGATTAGTTTAAATGGCCACAAGCGCAACAAAAGATAGCAGTGCACCATTGTGATATATGTGTACGTATAAAAGAGCAGATCAGAAGTAGATGACATTGATATGCTTAAATTGCTAGTTGTAAACTAATGAGTTAATATAATTAAATTCATTTACAGCTGCATCTATGAGATGCGCAGATCAATTAGCTGCCATAATGCCGCCATTCAATTCAAAGAGAAAATTCAAGACAAAGTCTAGTCATTTTCCCCATAGGTTGTTTAAGCTAAATATAGTATTAGTAGTATAAGAGTAATATAATTAATAGTAATAGTTGTTTTCCTTTCAATATTTGATTTTCAATGGGTTTTTCTTTTCATTTTAGCATATTTAATTTAGTTAAAATTTATTAGATACATCGCAAGTGCGATCGTGAAAGTGGTAGTGCATCACTGCGTTTATATGTCTATCGATATGCAAAGACAAAACATATGTTGCAAAAGCATATGGTGCGAAAAGTGAAGTGCATTAATTGCAAAATTGCAACTGGAAAGTATAGTTTCTAATAAGAATACTAATAAAAGCATTAATAATTGAATATTAATTAATTCATTGTTTTTACAAATTGCAGCAGCTTACTACCAAGTACAAGAGAGTATGTGCACTACAAGGCAGAGATGTGTGTGAAAGCAAGCTAACTGCAAGGTTATGTTAATTATGCAAATGTAAATAAGAGTGTTGATACTTAATATTTTTTGTTTTTCTTTGCAGTATATCATCCAGTGGTACAAGAAGAAGTAGCTGAGAAGACTCCGCGTCCCAAACATCGAGTAGTGCCGCTAGTTTAGTTAAGTGCGTTTGTGTTGTTTTTTTTTTTTTTTTTTTTTTTTTGTTGAATAGTCACGTCTGCTCGAGGCTGTGCCGTAGACTGACTGACTATATTGACTGACTGACTATAATTTGATTAATTTTGTGTAAATTTGTTGACGCCTACTGTGTGTAGATCTCAAATGTGAGTGTTACATTAGATGTGAAGTGACATACAAAAGTGGTTTGATTAATTTTGTGTGAATTTGTTGACGCCTACTGTGTGTAGATCTCAAATGTGAGTGTTACATTAAATGTGAAGTGAAATACAAAAGTAGTTTGATTAATTATGTTTTAGTGAATGTATAGATATCTTGATTAAGAATTGCATCCGGCCAGGAAACGTCATCTCTTCCGGGACTGGCATCCTGTTTGGGATTCAAAATCTGTATGGAAGAACCAGTATTTTAACTGGAGCCAGGATCCTGTCTGGAACCGTCGATTTGAATAAGATTGACATCTCGACTAGAGCCAATATTTCGACTGGGAATGGAATTTTGTCTGGAGCCATCGACCTGATTGAGACCATTATTTTGACTGGAGCCAGTATCTTGCCTGAAACTATCGTCCCGCCTAAAACTGATATTCTGATATGAGTTGAAGTTCCGATTTAAGTTAACAGGATGATTAAAAGTAGAAACTGCATTTTTAGAAGGGATAGTAGCAACATATATGCAACCATGCGCCCGTCTCTGCTTGGCCTGTAATAGTTCCCATTTCCGCTTAAATATGTTTGATTGCAAGTGATTGTTGAGCATCACGGAGTAACGCTTCCACTTCAGCCGTTGCGGAATGCACGGGTAGTTACCAATTCGTCTTGCCTCAGGATTGGGATGAGCAAGAAGCCGGCTCACATATTTATAACACAGTTTATTATAGATGCTTTCAACAGTGTCTACTTGCAGATCTATATGAAGTGTGTTATTACTGACATACCACGGTGCACCTGTTATTTCTCTAAGTATTTTATTTTGTGCTACTTGCAGCTTATTAAATCTGGTCTCGCATATCAGCGCGCCCCATATAGGAAGAGCATATTGCCAAATCGGCGCAATAAGCAGCTTATATAGTAATATTTTAAGTTTTAGTGGCAGCTTACTTCTAGCTCCAATTATCCACTTTAACTCTTTAGTTCTCGTTCTAAGCTTGCCAATCATATTATTAATATGAGTTTTTAACAACAGTTTGTTATCCAGCTGTATGCCCAAATATCTATGGCTAGTTTTGTTGTCAATATTATTACCCGCAATTGTGATGATCATATTGATGATCATATTGTACTTGTCGAATTGAATGTATCACATGAACTGTTTTGGAATAGTTGAGTTTGATACACCATTTTTTGGTCCATTCGTGAAATGTGTTGAGATAATGATTAAGGTGTTGTACAGCATGTGTCAAACTAATATTGCTCGAGAGAATTGCAGTGTCATCAGCATATGTTCCTAGCATCATGCGTGCAGTTGGGCGTCGAACGCTGGATATGGCTGGTAGTGGCATGTCCGCAGTGTAGAAATTATACAGAATTGGGCTCAAAACGCCTCCTTGTGGAACACCAGCAGCGATTTGTTTAACACTTGATCGTGTGCCATCGAAACACTCCACTATAAATGTACGATTTTTGAGATAACTATGTAGGATGTTAAATAGTACATTTGGTAGTAACTTCTTTAGCTTGTATAGAAGCCCTGGGTGCCAGACACGATCAAAAGCTTCAGAAATGTCCAGATAGACGGCTGAGCAGAAATAATTATCTTCAAAAGCTTCCATAATGAATTGAGTGACACGACCAAGTTGCTGTTCTGTGGAATGCCGACTACATAAGCCAAATTGATGATCAGGCATTGCCTTACAAAACGCCTCCACCTCAAATAGCCTATTCATAATTAACTTCTCAAGGATTTTGGATAGCCCTGAGAGTAAGCTGATTGGCCTGTAGGAAGTCAGCTCATGGGCTGGCTTACCAGGTTTAACTATCATTCTGACTCTTGCGCATTTCCATCGGCTGGGAAAGTGTCCAAATCTGAGCGCACTGTTGAATATAAGAGTTAAATACAGCAGTGCCTTTAGAGGAAGTGCTTTGAGTGTCCAGTTATCAATGAAGTCTAACCCAGGAGACTTCTTAATTTGAAGATCATTGATTATGGTCATAACTTCCTGAACAAGTATAGGTCGAAATTGCACAGGAGGCAAGCTACCACTGTCTAAATCTGGCAAGCATTGAGATTCAATGTCCTCTTTATCCTCTTGACTGCAGGTTATGTTAGGCCGGAACCGTCCTTCAAGATGAAGAGCAAAAGATTCTGCTTTCTCCTCAGAGGTTTTACACCAAATGGCATGTCTTTCGTTCACAGCTGTGTGATCTACATCAACAAATCTTTTAAGCGGTAAGTCAGTAATCGGTTGCTTTTTTACCAAATTTGTGACTCGCCATAACTTCTTCATGCAATATCTATCGTTAGGATCAATATGATTGATTAACCTATCTATATTTCTGTTTTTAGCTTCCTTAATGGCAATTTTGATTGCTCTGGTCAATCTGTTGAGCACCAGTTTAGCAGCCCGATCACGATGATTTTTCAGGTATCTTTTTATAAGTTTCCTTCCCTTAATCATAACTAGGACATAATAGCTTAATTTGGTGCCGTTGTTGCTAATGTGCCCACGGTCATGCCTAGTATTGGGAATCATATTAGCTGCATGCATAGCAGCGTCAATGACATTTTGCTCAAATATTGCAGCAGCATCTTCAACATCTTCACTATTCTTGATTTCAGTATTTAGCAGAATGCAATCATTTAATCTTTTTTGAAACGTTGGAATATTAGCATTCTTCGGAAGAAGATAGCTGCCCATTCTTCTGTTTACGATCTGTGTCTTGTCCAGAGCTAATTTTATCAAGAGCGGTAGATGATCAGATATTAATTCATCTGCGCCGGCAACTTGTATACTTAACAAATCAGAATTAATTCCTGCATAAATGGCAAAGTCAATAGCAGATGGTGATGATCGCATATCATACGGGAAATGAGTTGACGAGCCTGTAGCCAGTAGATTATATTTACTCTCTTGAATAACTTTTAGCAAAGTACTTCCTCTAGTACATGATCTAGCATTACCCCACCAGCTACTTTTTGCATTCCAATCACCAGCTGTAAGGAATCTGTTGCCATTACTTTGTAAAAGGTTAGTGAAATCGTCATATTGCCAGGATAGTTGAGGTGGACAATACAAAGAGGACAAATTAAATTGAAAATTATTTGGCAGAAAGATAGTGGCTGTAACGCATTGAACAAGCTCAGTATTGACTTTCACAGATGGGTTGTGTCGAATACCATGTTTAATAATTAAGGCAGCTCCTCCTTTACGTCGATTTGACAAATGATTTGCTAAGTAAGTATGATATCCATTTATCTTGAGTAAGTCATTACTATTTAGTCGTGTTTCTGAAAGTAATATAATATTAATATCATTTTTTTTCTGTTGGTATGTTGCAGAGAACACACAATAATGATTTTTTCTGTTTGTATGCCTTGACAGAACACACATTAATGATCTCATATTCCCTTTCGTCTCATTCATATTAGCTGTCAATCAGCTAGATGAAGAGGAAGAGAGAAAATAGAGAAACTCTTTATTCATACAATACTTTGACAATAGTATTTTCTTAGAATTAAAATTGCGCCTAAAAGATATCTTTAAGAAATATACATTCGGTCGATATTTTGCGAAACTATGATTAGTTTAAATGGCCACAAGCGCAACAAAAGATAGCAGTGCACCATTGTGATATATGTGTACATATAAAAGAGCAGATCAGAAGTAGATGACATTGATATGCTTAAATTGCTTAAGTTAATATAATTAAATTCATTTACAGCTGCATCTATGAGATGCGCAGATCAATTAGCTGCCATAATGCCGCCATTCAATTCAAAGAGAAAATTCAAGACAAAGTCTAGTCATTTTCCCCATAGGTTGTTTAAGCTAAATATAGTATTAGTAGTATAAGAGTAATATAATTAATAGTAATAGTTGTTTTCCTTTCAATATTTGATTTTCAATGGGTTTTTCTTTTCATTTTAGCATATTTAATTTAGTTAAAATTTATTAGATACATCGCAAGTGCGATCGTGAAAGCGATAGTGCATCACTGCGTTTATATGTCTATCGATATGCAAAGACAAAACATATGTTGTAAAAGCATATGGTGCGAAAAGTGAAGTGCATTAATTGCAAAATTGCAACTGGAAAGTATAGTTTCTAATAAGAATACTAATAAAAGCATTAATAATTGAATATTAATTAATTCATTGTTTTTACAAATTGCAGCAGCTTACTACCAAGTACAAGAGAGTATGTGCACTACAAGGCAGAGATGTGTGTGAAAGCAAGCTAACTGCAAGGTTATGTTAATTATGCAAATGTAAATAAAAGTGTTGATACTTAATATTTTTTGTTTTTCTTTGCAGTATATCATCCAGTGGTACAAGAAGAAGTAGCTGAGAAGACTCCGCGTCCCAAACATCGAGTAGTGCCGCTAGTTTAGTTAAGTGCGTTTGTGTTGATATTAGTCAGTGCACTGTAGTATTTGTTTACTGCATGTATGTCTATACATGCAAAATAAAACTTTAATTGAATATAAATATCCAATTTGAGTTTTATTTGCTAGAATACCCTTTATAGGATATGTGCAGTCGATCCAATTTACAGGTGAGTTGTTGCATATACTGATGGCCAATTGGAATTCTAATTGAATTGCATATTCTTTTTTAGTGTATATGCTGCAATCAGTTGCTTGGAGACGACCCGCTTTGCTCAGCCGGAGGGTTGTCTGGATTTGTGTTGTGTGTGCGCAAAGTGCCTGTAGTGGGTGGCAACGGCGCCAGTTGCTGGAAGATTGGCAGGCGCGACTGTGAGGCAGCTGCGTTGCCTATGTTGAGGGCCACCTCTGAAGAGGATGAGTGTGTGGCAGCGTCATTTGGTGGAGCGTCGTTGCGACGAGCTGCATCGTTGCGAAGAGCCTCGTATCTGCGTCGGGCTGCTATTCTGCGAAGGTTTTCGCTTGTGTTGCGTGTTGAAGCTGGATACGATCTAGTGAGCCTTGCACTCACAATATTGCGACTGTGCTCACGGAAAGTAATCGGGCCATACACCGGAGGATGACGGCGAAGATAACTAGCACGGAATTCCGCATCTTCTTCAGCTTGTCTTCGCTGTTGTCGCTGAGAGCGCATTTCAATTTCGTTAGCCAGGTGAGTATTTACGAGGCTAGAGTATCTGGGCATTGTTAGTCGCTGTGGGACAAACGGATCATGGGCTATGCTTCTAGCCTCATTGTTGCTATGTACTCGTAGTCGCTCGTAGTACTTTGAGCAGATATTATTAAATTGCTCATCCACAGATAAGACACCAAGTTCAGATCTGATGCGAGCATTTGAAACAAAATATTGAGCGCCAGATACAGTTCTCAGTGCTTTGTTTTGTATGACTCTGATGCGATCAAACTGAGTTTCAGACAGGAGTGCACCCCAGACAGGTATAGTATATTGCCACAGTGGGGCAACTAACTGCTTGTAAATTATAGTTTTAGTTTTAAGAGACAATTTACTATCTTTGTTAATAAGCCAATCTATCTTTTTCAGCCTAGCCCTAACCCTCGTGACAACCAAAGTGACGTGACTAGTGAAGTTCAGCTTTGAATCCATCATGACACCCAAATACGGATGAGAAGTGTCATTTTCAATCGCCTCATTTCCAATACAAATAGCCTGATACGGCAGTGTGTTCCTGTAAGTGTGCAAGACATGCTTAGTTTTACTAGCATTAATTGTAATGCACCACTTTTTTGCCCATTGAGCCAGTTTGTCCATGTAGGCCTGTTGCTGAGCTAGAGCGTTTGCCTGCACACGGTTTGCTGAGAGGACAATGACGTCATCAGCATAAGTGGCAATAAGTATTTTGTTTCCAGACTCATATGTAGGTCTAGGGATGTCGCTAGTGTATATATTATACAGTACTGGCCCAAGCAGACTGCCTTGCGGCACTCCAGCGTGTATCTGCTTAATCGCTGAGCGACATCCTCCATGACACTCAACAACAAACGAGCGATTTGACAAATAACAGCACAGCATTCGATATAGAGCATCAGGCAAGAGCATCTTAAGCTTGAATTTTAGGCCTGTGTGCCATACTCTATCAAATGCTTCTTTAATATCCATGTAGACAGCAGAGCAATACGATTGATCCTCAAATGATCTCAGTATAAACTGTGAGACACGCCCCAGCTGTTGCTCAGCTGAGTGACCCTTGCGAAATCCAAATTGATGGCTAGGAATAGCGTTGATAAGGGCATCTTGTTCAAGCATTCGATTCAGAATAAGGTACTCTAGAATCTTAGAGAGGCCAGACAATAGACTTATTGGCCTGTATGATGAGGCGTGTTGCGTAGGCTTGCCAGGCTTATGCACCATCTTCACCATTGCTAGCTTCCAGCAAGAGGGGAAATGACCAAATCTAAACGAGTTGTTGCAGATCAAAACAAGGTATAGTATAGCCTTCATTGGCAGCGCTTTTATAGTGTGGTTGTCGACATTATCTAAACCAGCTGCTTTCATCTTTTCCAGAGTGCTAATATGATTGATGACCTCTGTTGCTGTGACTGGCCGAAATGAGAGCGAAGAAGACGAGGATGATTGGCTTATTTGCGCCTCAATTTCAGCCAAGTCACTAGGCGACGTGGAGATGAGAGGTTTAAATCGCCGTTCAAGGCTATCAGCGAAGAATTCAGCTTTTTCTGCTGTTGTCTTGCACCATACATTGCGAGCATTTGAGCCATTGCCACTGCAGGACTTCAGCAGAGGCAGATTTGGAGCAGGCTGCCGTTTAATCTCATTTGTGAGTCGCCATAGTTTCTGCATGCTATATCTATCTGTGGGGTCGATAGAACTGAATAACTCCTCTTCGTACTTTCGTTTTGCAGCTTGGATATCTTTGTGGATGCGATTTGAAAGTCTGTTGCAGAGCTGCTTCGCGAGCGGACTTCGGCTTTGAAGAAGAAAGCGTTTGATATGCTTCTTGGCCTCAATCAGTTGGAGAGTCTGCTTTCTTACTCGGAATCTAGACATAGATATCTTGCGTGGACATTGAGCATTAGCAAAGTTTGCAGCATCTTTGATATTATTGACAAATATATCAACGGCATCGTCAACATCATCAGCATTGTTGATATCAGTGTTTAGCAGGATTCTGTCATTCAAGTAGTTTTGAAATTTACTAACATTTGCATTCATATTCAGTAGGTGGCCTTTTGCTTTACTGATGATTGGCTTCTCGACCAGCTGAACTAGCAAAGGTAGATGATCGGAGTTGAGCTCAAACGAATCAGAGATGGCTAGCAAATCTCGTCTGATGCCTTTGAAGAGCGCAAAGTCGATGGCCGATGGAGTTTGACGCGAGTTGAATGGGAAATGTGTTGGTGACCCAGTTGCCAAGATATTGCAATTTTCTTGTAATATACAATTGACTAATGTTCTGCCTCTATTACAGGATCTGGCGTTGCCCCACCATTGGCTCTTCGCATTCCAGTCCCCGCCTATTATAAAGATGTCGCCCAGGGATTTAAGCAGATTTTTAAAGTCTTGATCCGACCAGCTAACTTGCGGAGGGCAGTAAATGGCCACAATATTTACGTGCTTGCCGTTTTGTAAGCTGACTGATACCTCAACGCTTTGGTACGTGTCCAAGGATGAGCAGCACATAGCATAATGGCAAATATTTTGCTTGATTATAATTGCCGCGCCACCTCTGCGCCTATTTGTAGGGTGGTTTGCTAAGTACATTATGTATCCGTCAATTGCAGTGCTGTCGTTGTCAGTAAGATGAGTTTCAGATACAAGCATTATATCTATCTGATGCTTAATTAGATACTGTTTTAGTTCAGAGAGCTTATTTGTAATACCAGCAGCATTCCAAATACCAATATTAATGTTGTTAATACTATTAGCGATATGTGCGATAGGTGTATTATTAGACATTGAAGCGCTCATTAGGACCAAATTGGGCCATCAGGCAGGCCGTGAGGGAGGTCACCGACTCAATGAGCTTATCAATTTTAGCCTCTAATCTTGAGAAGCCTTGCACAATCAGATTAGACAGCATATTAGAGTTTGCTTGCTGCTCAGGATTTTGAGGATAGCCAACCCCATTATTAAGGTAAGTCACCTCAGCTGCTTGTAGAGGGTGCTTACGGCGCGCGCTTAGGCTACGGCTTCTTTTTGGCTGCGGAGGCCGTTGGGCACTAGCCTGAGAACGCACATGGTCTAGTTGAAGCAGTTGCTGTTGTTGTTGTTGTTGCTGCTGCTGTTGTTGAAGTCGTTGTTGGGCGAGATTTTTAGCTTTTTGCCTAGACTGGCGCTGTTGGCCATTATTAGGAGCAAAAGTAACAGGCTGATCAAATTGAAGACCCGCCCGGAGGGCAGCTGAATAGCTGGGCCCAGCACTAGCAGTCTGAGGTCGAGGCTGAGGAGGGACTTGCTGGAAAAGATTTGGCAAATTCATTCTACTGCTCTGAGCAGATGAAGTGGGAGCAGGCTTAGTTAAATTGCTAACGATCTTTGTAATCTGCATAGCGCTTTCATTAACTCTTTTCTTGCTTGCCTCTTTAAAAGAAGGGCAGCCTTTGTAGCTCGCAGCATGGGGGCCCGAGCAGTTAGCGCATTTAGCCGGAGTCTGGTCACCTTTCTGTTTGCCGCAGTCAGTGGAGGCGTGATTTTCGCCGCACTTAACGCAGACAAAGGGGCGACGGCAATAATTTTTTGTGTGCCCAAATTTTTGGCACCTATGGCACTGAGCTATTTCGCTCGTTTTGTACGGCCTCTCAACTTTCACCCGTTGATTGCCAATAGCAGTGACTTTTAAGAACTCAGCGTTATTGGCACTGGGAACTAACTCAACTTCGAAGAGATCAAGCGGCTCCTTAGAGAAGCGAGATTTCATACCTCTCAAAAAGCGGACTTGATGCCCTAACTTGGCTAATTTCTCACGGATCCAGTGGTCCGGAGTGGAGTAGTGCAAATTTCTAATAATGGCTCTGAAGCCGCGCTCACTTTTCAACTGGAAGGTATAGTTTTCAACTTTATTTACTTCAAGGTACTTTACCAGCTTGCGATAAGTAGCGACATCCTTGCACTGCACTCTAATACCATGGTTGGCCGTGCGCATGGTGCCATAATTGTCCTGACCGATGGCTTCGTCCAGGCGGATTAGTAGCGACAAGATGTCAGTGACATTTGCCAGGAATAGTGGCGCAGGCTTCACGTTGAGGGGAGCGTCGCGTACGCCAGTAGAAGTGGAAGGTGGAGTAATTTGCACATCGCTGGTAATGCAAACCTTATTGGCGAGGCTGGCTGCCTCCTTCTGTGTGTCCTCAGTCCTTGCAGTTGGTTCGTGGTCGTCAGATGGCGGGATCTCTACATCACTGTCACTCAGATCAATAGAATCCAGTTGAGCACTCTTCTTCTTTGGGCTGTTGCCCTTTTCAGCAGTGCGTTTAACTGCAGTTGCAATTGGTTGCACACTCAATTTAAGCGCCTCCTCAATTGTAATCTGGCCACTTTTGTAAGCCGCCTTGGCTATTTGATAGTTGGCAATTACTTTATCAGCCTTGCTGCTGCCGCTAACACCAGCCGCATTCACTTTAAGTAGCTGAGCCACAGCTCGAGAAGTTGATGGTTTCGCCGAAACCTCACTTTTCTTTACTGGCGCGCTCGATGGCGTGGGCGCAGACAAGAGTGTCGGCGAGCCGAGAAGAGATTCGACTTCCACGTCCATATCCTCTTCGCCGTCAGCTGCAACATAGCCCCTAGGCATTGTTGCAATTTAATTTGCAAAATTTAATCGTTTTTGCACCGATTAAATGAGATTAATTTCACAGTTTTTTTTTTTTCTGTTTGTATGCCTTGACAGAACACACATTAATGATCTCATATTCCCTTTCGTCTCATTCATATTAGCTGTCAATCAGCTAGATGAAGAGGAAGAGAGAAAATAGAGAAACTCTTTATTCATACAATACTTTGACAATAGTATTTTCTTAGAATTAAAATTGCGCCTAAAAGATATCTTTAAGAAATATACATTCGGTCGATATTTTGCGAAACTATGATTAGTTTAAATGGCCACAAGCGCAACAAAAGATAGCATATTTAAAACATAAAGAGCAGATCAGAAGTAGATGACATTGATATGCTTAAATTGCTTAAGTTAATATAATTAAATTCATTTACAGCTGCATCTATGAGATGCGCAGATCAATTAGCTGCCATAATGCCGCCATTCAATTCAAAGAGAAAATTCAAGACAAAGTCTAGTCATTTTCCCCATAGGTTGTTTAAGCTAAATATAGTATTAGTAGTATAAGAGTAATATAATTAATAGTAATAGTTGTTTTCCTTTCAATATTTGATTTTCAATGGGTTTTTCTTTTCATTTTAGCATATTTAATTTAGTTAAAATTTATTAGATACATCGCAAGTGCGATCGTGAAAGCGATAGTGCATCACTGCGTTTATATGTCTATTTTTCTGTTTGTATGCCTTGACAGAACACACATTAATGATCTCATATTCCCTTTCGTCTCATTCATATTAGCTGTCAATCAGCTAGATGAAGAGGAAGAGAGAAAATAGAGAAACTCTTTATTCATACAATACTTTGACAATAGTATTTTCTTAGAATTAAAATTGCGCCTAAAAGATATCTTTAAGAAATATACATTCGGTCGATATTTTGCGAAACTATGATTAGTTTAAATGGCCACAAGCGCAACAAAAGATAGCAGTGCACCATTGTGATATATGTGTACATATAAAAGAGCAGATCAGAAGTAGATGACATTGATATGCTTAAATTGCTTAAGTTAATATAATTAAATTCATTTACAGCTGCATCTATGAGATGCGCAGATCAATTAGCTGCCATAATGCCGCCATTCAATTCAAAGAGAAAATTCAAGACAAAGTCTAGTCATTTTCCCCATAGGTTGTTTAAGCTAAATATAGTATTAGTAGTATAAGAGTAATATAATTAATAGTAATAGTTGTTTTCCTTTCAATATTTGATTTTCAATGGGTTTTTCTTTTCATTTTAGCATATTTAATTTAGTTAAAATTTATTAGATACATCGCAAGTGCGATCGTGAAAGCGATAGTGCATCACTGCGTTTATATGTCTATCGATATGCAAAGACAAAACATATGTTGTAAAAGCATATGGTGCGAAAAGTGAAGTGCATTAATTGCAAAATTGCAACTGGAAAGTATAGTTTCTAATAAGAATACTAATAAAAGCATTAATAATTGAATATTAATTAATTCATTGTTTTTACAAATTGCAGCAGCTTACTACCAAGTACAAGAGAGTATGTGCACTACAAGGCAGAGATGTGTGTGAAAGCAAGCTAACTGCAAGGTTATGTTAATTATGCAAATGTAAATAAAAGTGTTGATACTTAATATTTTTTGTTTTTCTTTGCAGTATATCATCCAGTGGTACAAGAAGAAGTAGCTGAGAAGACTCCGCGTCCCAAACATCGAGTAGTGCCGCTAGTTTAGTTAAGTGCGTTTGTGTTGATATTAGTCAGTGCACTGTAGTATTTGTTTACTGCATGTATGCCTATACTTTTTCTTTTTTCTGTTTGTATGCCTTGACAGAACACACATTAATGATCTCATATTCCCTTTCGTCTCATTCATATTAGCTGTCAATCAGCTAGATGAAGAGGAAGAGAGAAAATAGAGATGCTCTTTATTCATACAATACTTTGACAATAGTATTTTCTTAGAATTAAAATTGCGCCTAAAAGATATCTTTAAAAAATAAACATTCGGTCGATATTTTGCGAAACTATGATTAGTTTAAATGGCCACAAGCGCAACAAAAGATAGCAGTGCACCATTGTGATATATGTGTACGTATAAAAGAGCAGATCAGAAGTAGATGACATTGATATGCTTAAATTGCTAGTTGTAAACTAATGAGTTAATATAATTAAATTCATTTACAGCTGCATCTATGAGATGCGCAGATCAATTAGCTGCCATAATGCCGCCATTCAATTCAAAGAGAAAATTCAAGACAAAGTCTAGTCATTTTCCCCATAGGTTGTTTAAGCTAAATATAGTATTAGTAGTATAAGAGTAATAGTTGTTTTCCTTTCAATATTTGATTTTCAATGGGTTTTTCTTTTCATTTTAGCATATTTAATTTAGTTAAAATTTATTAGATACATCGCAAGTGCGATCGTGAAAGTGATAGTGCATCACTGCGTTTATATGTCTATCGATATGCAAAGACAAAACATATGTAGTAAAAGCATATGGTGCGAAAAGTGAAGTGCATTAATTGCAAAATTGCAACTGGAAAGTATAGTTTCTAATAAGAATACTAATAAAAGCATTAATAATTGAATATTAATTAATTCATTGTTTTTACAAATTTCAGCAGCTTACTATCAAGTACAAGAGAGTATGTGCACTACAAGGCAGAGATGTGTGTGATTTTTCTGTTTGTATGCCTTGACAGAACACACATTAATGATCTCATATTCCCTTTAGTCTCATTCATATTAGCTGTCAATCAGCTAGATGAAGAGGAAGAGAGAAAATAGAGATACTCTTTATTCATACAATACTTTGACAATAGTATTTTCTTAGAATTAAAATTGCGCCTAAAAGATATCTTTAAAAAATATACATTCGGTCGATATTTTGCGAAACTATGATTAGTTTAAATGGCCACAAGCGCAACAAAAGATAGCAGTGCACCATTGTGATATATGTGTACGTATAAAAGAGCAGATCAGAAGTAGATGACATTGATATGCTTAAATTGCTAGTTGTAAACTAATGAGTTAATATAATTAAATTCATTTTCAGCTGCATCTATGAGATGCGCAGATCAATTAGCTGCCATAATGCCGCCATTCAATTCAAAGAGAAAATTCAAGACAAAGTCTAGTCATTTTCCCCATAGGTTGTTTAAGCTAAATATAGTATTAGTAGTATAAGAGTAATATAATTAATAGTAATAGTTGTTTTCCTTTCAATATTTGATTTTCAATGGGTTTTTCTTTTCATTTTAGCATATTTAATTTAGTTAAAATTTATTAGATACATCGCAAGTGCGATCGTGAAAGTGATAGTGCATCACTGCGTTTATATGTCTATCGATATGCAAAGACAAAACATATGTTGTAAAAGCATATGGTGCGAAAAGTGAAGTGCATTAATTGCAAAATTGCAACTGGAAAGTATAGTTTCTAATAAGAATACTAATAAAAGCATTAATAATTGAATATTAATTAATTCATTGTTTTTACAAATTGCAGCAGCTTACTACCAAGTACTAGAGAGTATGTGCACTACAAGGCAGAGATGTGTGTGAAAGCAAGCTAACTGCAAGGTTATGTTAATTATGCAAATGTAAATAAAAGTGTTGATACTTAATATTTTTTGTTTTTCTTTGCAGTATATCATCCAGTGGTACAAGAAGAAGTAGCTGAGAAGACTCCGCGTCCCAAACATCGAGTAGTGCCGCTAGTTTAGTTAAGTGCGTTTGTGTTGATATTAGTCAGTGCACTGTAGTATTTGTTTACTGCATGTATGCCTATACATGCAAAATAAAACTTTAATTGAATATAAATATCCAATTTGAGTTTTATTTGCTAGAATACCCTTTATAGGATATGTGCAGTCGATCCAATTTACAGGTGAGTTGTTGCATATACTGATGGCCAATTGGAATTCTAATTGAATTGCATATTCTTTTTTAGTGTATATGCTGCAATCAGTTGCTTGGAGACGACCCGCTTTGCTCAGCCGGAGGGTTGTCTGGATTTGTGTTGTGTGTGCGCAAAGTGCCTGTAGTGGGTGGCAACGGCGCCAGTTGCTGGAAGATTGGCAGGCGCGACTGTGAGGCAGCTGCGTTGCCTATGTTGAGGGCCACCTCTGAAGAGGATGAGTGTGTGGCAGCGTCATTTGGTGGAGCGTCGTTGCGACGAGCTGCATCGTTGCGAAGAGCCTCGTATCTGCGTCGGGCTGCTATTCTGCGAAGGTTTTCGCTTGTGTTGCGTGTTGAAGCTGGATACGATCTAGTGAGCCTTGCACTCACAATATTGCGACTGTGCTCACGGAAAGTAATCGGGCCATACACCGGAGGATGACGGCGAAGATAACTAGCACGGAATTCCGCATCTTCTTCAGCTTGTCTTCGCTGTTGTCGCTGAGAGCGCATTTCAATTTCGTTAGCCAGGTGAGTATTTACGAGGCTAGAGTATCTGGGCATTGTTAGTCGCTGTGGGACAAACGGATCATGGGCTATGCTTCTAGCCTCATTGTTGCTATGTACTCGTAGTCGCTCGTAGTACTTTGAGCAGATATTATTAAATTGCTCATCCACAGATAAGACACCAAGTTCAGATCTGATGCGAGCATTTGAAACAAAATATTGAGCGCCAGATACAGTTCTCAGTGCTTTGTTTTGTATGACTCTGATGCGATCAAACTGAGTTTCAGACAGGAGTGCACCCCAGACAGGTATAGTATATTGCCACAGTGGGGCAACTAACTGCTTGTAAATTATAGTTTTAGTTTTAAGAGACAATTTACTATCTTTGTTAATAAGCCAATCTATCTTTTTCAGCCTAGCCCTAACCCTCGTGACAACCATAGTGACGTGACTAGTGAAGTTCAGCTTTGAATCCATCATGACACCCAAATACGGATGAGAAGTGTCATTTTCAATCGCCTCATTTCCAATACAAATAGCCTGATACGGCAGTGTGTTCCTGTAAGTGTGCAAGACATGCTTAGTTTTACTAGCATTAATTGTAATGCACCACTTTTTTGCCCATTGAGCCAGTTTGTCCATGTAGGCCTGTTGCTGAGCTAGAGCGTTTGCCTGCACACGGTTTGCTGAGAGGACAATGACGTCATCAGCATAAGTGGCAATAAGTATTTTGTTTCCAGACTCATATGTAGGTCTAGGGATGTCGCTAGTGTATATATTATACAGTACTGGCCCAAGCAGGCTGCCTTGCGGCACTCCAGCGTGTATCTGCTTAATCGCTGAGCGACATCCTCCATGACCCTCAACAACAAACGAGCGATTTGACAAATAACAGCACATCATTCGATATAGGGCATCTGGCAAGAGCATCTTGAGCTTGAATTTCAGGCCTGTGTGCCATACTCTATCAAATGCTTCTTTAATGTCCATGTAGACAGCAGAGCAATACGATTGATCCTCAAACGATCTCAGTATAAACTGTGAGACACGCCCCAGCTGTTGCTCAGCTGAGTGACCCTTGCGAAATCCAAATTGATGGCTAGGAATAGCGTTGATAAGGGCATCTTGTTCAAGCATTCGACTCAGAATAAGGTACTCTAGAATCTTAGAGAGGCCAGACAATAGACTTATTGGCCTGTATGATGAGGCGTGTTGCGTAGGCTTGCCAGGCTTATGCACCATCTTCACCATTGCTAGCTTCCAGCAAGAGGGGAAATGACCAAATCTAAACGAGTTGTTGCAGATCAAAACAAGGTATAGTATAGCCTTCATTGGCAGCGCTTTTATAGTGTGGTTGTCGACATTATCTAAACCAGCTGCTTTCATCTTTTCCAGAGTGCTAATATGATTGATGACCTCTGTTGCTGTGACTGGCCGAAATGAGAGCGAAGAAGACGAGGATGATTGGCTTATTTGCGCCTCAATTTCAGCCAAGTCACTAGGCGACGTGGAGATGAGAGGTTTAAATCGCCGTTCAAGGCTATCAGCGAAGAATTCAGCTTTTTCTGCTGTTGTCTTGCACCATACATTGCGAGCATTTGAGCCATTGCCACTGCAGGACTTCAGCAGAGGCAGATTTGGAGCAGGCTGCCGTTTAATCTCATTTGTGAGTCGCCATAGTTTCTGCATGCTATATCTATCTGTGGGGTCGATAGAACTGAATAACTCCTCTTCGTACTTTCGTTTTGCAGCTTGGATATCTGTTGAGCTATCGAGATTTTTCGAATAGCTTTAAATTATTAAACGATTGAATTTACTTAGTGATTAGTTTATTAGCGATTATTAGAGTTTACAGAGTTTATGTGATAGACGCGAGCAAGCGACTAGTCTGTCGTGCTGTCCGCTACTATGTTTGTAATAGTCAATCTAACACTGCATCTGCTCTAAACAAGAGTTAATTGCATACTAACTACAATGTACGCGAGCCGGCGGATTAAGCTGAGCCGGTGCGTGGGTGAAAGAGACAACGCAAAAGGGAGAGCGTGATCTCCGTTACAAATTCTCTTACATGATAACATATTCTATGAACTGCCGCTCTTAATTACAATGAAGCGATGATTGCTGAGCCCAACATCCTCCCCCCGTTGAAGACTTAGTCTTCAACAGAATCCTTAAGGGGCAGCAAGCACAGCTTATTTGTAGCTCTTCTTATCTCGCCAACTTCAGTTTTTAGTAGGGCTACCCGTGCAACGCCATCACTTCCAGGGATAAGTTCGATTATTCTGGCTAGTGGCCACTTAAGTGAAGGTAGATTCTCATCCTTCACAAGAACTATGTTGCCAACAGCCAAGCCAGGTTTAGAGGTTCTCCATTTCGCTCGCTGTTGTAACAAGTTGAGATATTCGTCCCGCCAACGAGTCCAGAACACCTGCTGGAGATAGCTTACGCGCTGCCAAGCATCCAAACGATTAAAATTGAGCCCTGTCAGGTTTGGCTCACTGAAGGACGAAGGAGGGCCACCGTTGATAAAATGCGCAGGAGTCAACACGTCTATGTCTGATGGGTGCTCTGAAATCGAAACTAAAGGGCGTGAATTAACGACAGCAGCGATGTTGCAAACCAGTGTGCGAAGCTCATCGTAAGTTAGGACGGAGGACCCAACACATCGGTAAAAATGATGCTTCGCTGTCTTCACTGCAGCCTCCCACAAGCCACCAAAGTGAGGTGATCGTGGAGGGATGAAATGCCATTCGATTGAGTCTGCCAAACAGAAATCCTTCACAGCCTTCTGGTGGGTGTCTGACAGAAATAGACGCTTCAACTCCTGAAGCTGATTGCGGGCACCAAGAAAGTTTGTGGCGTTATCCGACCAGATTTGACTTGGCTTTCCTCTGGTGCATATGAAACGTTGAAGTGCATGCAAAAATGCCGCGGTAGTTAAATCCTTGACTAACTCCAACCAAATAGCCTTCGTAGCAAAACAAATAAACACACAAACGTAGCATTTCACAGGCGCCTTGTTTCGTGACTCAGGCTTGTAAAAGAAGGGTCCGCAAAAGTCGACTCCAGTCACTCCAAAGACCCGATAGCCGTCGACTCGATCCTTGGGTAGATCTGCCATTATGTGTTCAACGAGTCGGGGCCTTGCACGAAAGCAAATTACGCATCTCTGAATTACACTGGCTACAGTTTTTCTACCTCCAATTGGCCAATATTGGGAACGAACCAACGCTAGCACTGCTCGGGGACCAGCGTGCAAGTTTCGCTGATGGAAATGCATTATGATGGCTCTAGTTACTGGATGAACTTTGGGCAAAATAATTGGATGGCGACTATCGAAATTTAAAGTTGAGTTTTTTGAGACGACCATCGACACGTAGCAGCCCAATCTCATCAAGGAACGGTGACAGCGAGGCTAGACTGCTGGATGACGGAACCATTCCTTTATTTCGAAGAGCATTTATGTCGTCTGAGAGATGTGTTCGTTGAATCATTCTTAACAGTATATGAGTGCCGTTCCGGATGTCTGCTAGGGTTATTCCTGGACCATGACTTTTTTTTAATAAACTTTGATACGTATGCAAACGTACGCTGCAAGCGGCCGAAAGAATTCACAAACTTGCAGTCCATAGAGACATCATGGACTGCGTCCTTTACAAGAAGCACAGTTCTTCGACGCTCAATTGAAGTTCTTTCTGGAAGTGCTGAGACTGGCCACTGAGATCTGGGCTTACAGAGGAAACCTGGACCGTTGAACCAATGTAATGATGCATTTAAATCCGAGGGCAATGCACCCCGAGATAATATATCCGCGGGATTCAGTGTTGTAGGTATATAGTGCCATTCCATTGCTGATGTGAGATCTTGTATCGTGGCGATGCGATCGTCATTGATCCAAGAAAGCGCAACAGTAGAGTCAGACCAACAATGAAACTCGCCTGCGAAAATGCCTAAGCGAGCCACTTCATTCATTAGACGCGCAAGCAACTCTGCCCCGCATAGTTCCAGCTTGGGAACCGTGAGCGTTTTTAGAGGCGCAACTCGAGACTTAGAGCAAAGCAACCTGCTGATGGTATGCTGACCTCTGGATACAATATAAATGCAAGCTCCGTATGCCTCGATGCTGGCATCGCAGAATCCATGGACCTCAACCTTCGATCCTGGTATTAATGATAGCCTGGGAAATGCACTACTAAGACCATTGCCAAAGTTGCTGCAAATGTCTAGCCATGCAGTGTGACATGCAGACGGGAGACTCTCATCCCAATCAAGTTTATGCCTCCAGAGTTGTTGCAAGAAGATTTTAGCTTTCGTTATTACTGGGCCGACCAGGCCGAGGGGATCATAAAACCTAGCAATAGACGAGAGAACAGAGCGCCTGGAGGGCTTAGAGGCTGAATTCAGGGCTAGATATGAGAAAAGAAGTTGATCAGATGCCGGATCCCATGCAAGGCCAAGTGTCTTTGTAATGTCGCTGCCATCATTGAACCTAATGAGCGATTCCTTGTCGCAGTCTGTTACGCCGTCCAGCACCATGGGATGGCTTGAACACCACTTCCTCAATTTAAACTTCCCACATGCCAAGATTCCAGCTGTCTCTTGCATAACAAGTCTTGCTTCTTCGACTGAATTTCCTCCACTAATCAAATCATCAACATAGAAATCGCGAAGCAGTACGTCGGACCCGACTGGGAATGCGTTCCTTTCATCTACGGCAAGCTGATGCATGGCGCGCACAGACAAAAATGACGCTGGTTTTGTTCCATATGTTACCGTATCAAGCCTGAAAACTTCCAACTCATCATCTGGCGAATTCCTCCATAAAATGCATTGTAGATAGCTGTCCGGCTCAGGTACTTTCACGCAACGATACATTTTGCAAATATCGCCGGTGAGTGCAACTGGATAAGATCGGAAGCGCAATAATATGTCGACTAATTTTGGCTGAATGACGGGACCTGACATTAGAATGTCATTCAACGAATGCCCAGTTGTTGTAGATGCAGATCCATCAAAGACGACGCGAAGCTTGGTAGTTGTGCTATCATCCTTCAGAACGCAGTGATGAGGAAGAAAATATCTGCATAGATGGAATGAATTTAGAGGAACGCGTGACATGTGACCAAGTTCAAAATACTCTTTCAGAAATGCTGAGTATTGAGACTTTATATGCGGCAAACGACTCAATTTCTTCTCCAAATTGAGAAACCGATGTCGCGCTTGCTCATAAGAATCTCCAAGAAGCTCGCAACTAAGCTTAACAGGCAGGCGTACTGTATATTGGCCACTAGCCAATCGATTGTAATGCCTCGCAAAATGCGCTTCGCAGTCTGAGTCTTCCTTGCTGAACTTTACAATGGAATCGCTGCAGCGCTCAACTTCCCAAAAGCGACGAACGAGACTGTCCAACTTGATATCAGCACAGGAGTCTGTAATCGGATCCAAAGGCGTCTTTGAAGCTATTAGCACGGAGTTGTGGTTGCGAGCCTCGCCACCTGATACAACCCAACCAAGACGAGTCTTCTGTAACAATGGAAGTCCAGGCATCAACTTGATTTGTCCCACACAGAGCAAATCATAAAACAGGCTAGCTCCGATAAGCAGATCTACTCGTTGCGGCCTATGGAAAGCTGGATCTGCCAGCACTATATTTTGCGGTATGCTCCAATTGCTCGTATTCACATTAGAACTGGGCTGCCTGCCAGTTATATTTGTAGCTACCATAGCCGTTATGCTAGTTGTATATTCAGATGCATGAGCTTGAAGAGTGAGGCAAATGCTGCTGCCATCCATGGCAACATTGGAGTCGCCTACGCCGCATACAGATGCCACCGATTTTGTTCTCTTAAGTTGCAGGAGATTCGCAAATCTGGCTGTAATGAGATGTAGTTGAGAGCCTGAATCTAAAAGCGCACGACAAGGAACAAGCTCGCCAAACCGATTCCTTGCCAGAACCACTGCGGTAGCCAGGAGCACAACATCGCTGTGCCGATCCTTGGATAAGAGAGTAGTGGCTGGTGCTGAGGGCTGAGGGATGGTCTGTACTCTTGATGTTGAAGATTGTTGATGGGGCGGAATTGCTGCCTGCGATGTGCTGGAGTGGCCGAGATGAAGAAGCGTATGATGCTTGACTCCACAGACCCGACAACTGCGCGAGCCACATTGTCGCGACTGATGACCTCCCTTGAGACAATTCAAACATAAGCCAGCCTTTCGGACCTCATTCAGGCGAAGACTAGGGAGACAAGTTTGCGAATCTTGGGCATTTGTAGATTGTGTGCTCAAGATCATTACAAAAATTGCAACTGTGAGTACTGTGGCCGGTTACGAGAAATGCTGATCTACTGGTAGCAACCTTACTGCAAGAATTCATCGGCTTACTTGACGAATAGTTTGTAAGAGCAAATTTCATCGATTCCAAAGTACGGCAACGAAGCTCAAGAAATGAGGAGACTTCTTCATATCTGGGTATCTGAAGAGCCGTCTCTGAGTTGTCCAATTTCTCTTCCCATTTAGCTTGTGAGGCCTCATCAAGCTTCTGTAGCAGTATCTGAGCAATCATGGCACTGGCTATCTGCTCTGTTGTGCCCAGACTACTGAGCGCACGCATATGGACATTGAAGCTGTCAGATAGCTCACGCAGCTTGATTATGGATCCGTTTTCTACTCTTTTGAGACCTAAGATCTTTACGATGTGGGCCTGGAAGATTAAACGTCGGTTATCATATCTCTGCTTTAATAAATTTATGGCAATTGTATAATTATCATTAGAAATTTCCAAAGAGCGAACCGTATCCAACGCTGCGCCATCGAGGCAGGACCGGAGGTGCTGAAGTCTTTCCATATTGCTGATTTCTGGCCGACTTTCAATGATTGTAGAAAACATTGAGTAGAAATCAGCCCAATTAGCATATCCACCGCTGAACGTAGGTAACTTTAATGGCGGCAACGCAGGTGCAGCCTGCAATCTGGGAGCGGATGCGCGAGGAGGGTCACTTGGACGACTAAACGTGGAACTATGATGCACTTGAGCAGTACGACTTTGCACTTCGGACATTATTGTTGACTGCATGACCATTATTAAATCATCAAAGTCAGTGCGCAAATTGCTGGACATCTCAGTAAAGTCGAGCTCCTCTAGACTTTCATGGGCCTTGCTAAAGGAGTGGCTTAGCTTGTCGATATGCTCCAGTAGAACATTTAGAGTGCTGTCACTGTGATCGGCAAGAGCATCTGAATCGACCTTGGATTGTAGCTTTTTTACGCGTTCAAACACCGACTGTACCTTGAGCTTATAAAACCGCACGCGATCTTCGGGAGCAACTGCACTAGCATCTAAATTCGCCATGACGAGTACAGCAAGAGCAACACGATAGAGTTCAAAGTCGTTGGTGCGAGCGCGATTGCAAGAGTAAGTAAATGTATATATAGCGCAGACACAAACTTGGAATAAGTCGTATTTGTCGAGCAGAGTACTTGCAACTTTAATAAACTGGCAAAGAATTATATTATGGTACTCAAATAATATACACGTATGAATTGTTGCACACCGGTACGATTATTATGGACGCGCTCGTATCGCAGCCGTGGTGAAAGAGTGCAATGTCAACGAAGAATAACGGCAAGCATGTAATTACACTGTGCTTATGTAAACTTAATCACTTATAGATTGAAGCTATAGAACACGCAGTCACTAACCATAGACATAGTTCAGAAATTAGTTGATTCTTTATTAGATTGTCAATTGCAGAAGTTTTCGCATGTGTACTACTTTTACGGGCGCCAGTGTATTGCAGACCGAACGAAAGAGTGTCTGGCGAATTGGCAAAGTAACGGCACGCAACTAATCGCTATATACACTGCTTATGTTCACGGGTGTATGTATGTATGTGATGCTGTCAATATATATATGCAAATATGTAAAGAAACGAAAAGAGAATCACGTCGGGGTCACCAAATGTTGAGCTATCGAGATTTTTCGAATAGCTTTAAATTATTAAACGATTGAATTTACTTAGTGATTAGTTTATTAGCGATTATTAGAGTTTACAGAGTTTATGTGATAGACGCGAGCAAGCGACTAGTCTGTCGTGCTGTCCGCTACTATGTTTGTAATAGTCAATCTAACACTGCATCTGCTCTAAACAAGAGTTAATTGCATACTAACTACAATGTACGCGAGCCGGCGGATTAAGCTGAGCCGGTGCGTGGGTGAAAGAGACAACGCAAAAGGGAGAGCGTGATCTCCGTTACAAATTCTCTTACATGATAACATATTCTATGAACTGCCGCTCTTAATTACAATGAAGCGATGATTGCTGAGCCCAACAATATCTTTGTGGATGCGATTTGAAAGTCTGTTGCAGAGCTGCTTCGCGAGCGGACTTCGGCTTTGAAGAAGAAAGCGTTTGATATGCTTCTTGGCCTCAATCAGTTGGAGAGTCTGCTTTCTTACTCGGAATCTAGACATAGATATCTTGCGTGGACATTGAGCATTAGCAAAGTTTGCAGCATCTTTGATATTATTGACAAATATATCAACGGCATCGTCAACATCATCAGCATTGTTGATATCAGTGTTTAGCAGGATTCTGTCATTCAAGTAGTTTTGAAATTTACTAACATTTGCATTCATATTCAGTAGGTGGCCTTTTGCTTTACTGATGATTGGCTTCTCGACCAGCTGAACTAGCAAAGGTAGATGATCGGAGTTGAGCTCAAACGAATCAGAGATGGCTAGCAAATCCCGTCTGATGCCTTTGAAGAGCGCAAAGTCGATGGCCGATGGAGTTTGACGCGAGTTGAATGGGAAATGTGTTGGTGACCCAGTTGCCAAGATATTGCAATTTTCTTGTAATATACAATTGACTAATGTTCTGCCTCTATTACAGGATCTGGCGTTGCCCCACCATTGGCTCTTCGCATTCCAGTCCCCGCCTATTATAAAGATGTCGCCCAGGGATTTAAGCAGATTTTTAAAGTCTTGATCCGACCAGCTAACTTGCGGAGGGCAGTAAATGGCCACAATATTTACGTGCTTGCCGTTTTGTAAGCTGACTGATACCTCAACGCTTTGGTACGTGTCCAAGGATGAGCAGCACATAGCATAATGGCAAATATTTTGCTTGATTATAATTGCCGCGCCACCTCTGCGCCTATTTGTAGGGTGGTTTGCTAAGTACATTATGTATCCGTCAATTGCAGTGCTGTCGTTGTCAGTAAGATGAGTTTCAGATACAAGCATTATATCTATCTGATGCTTAATTAGATACTGTTTTAGTTCAGAGAGCTTATTTGTAATACCAGCAGCATCCCAAATACCAATATTAATGTTGTTAATACTACTAGCGATATGTGCGATAGGTGTATTATTAGACATTGAAGCGCTCATTAGGACCAAATTGGGCCATCAGGCAGGCCGTGAGGGAGGTCACCGACTCAATGAGCTTATCAATTTTAGCCTCTAATCTTGAGAAGCCTTGCACAATCAGATTAGACAGCATATTAGAGTTTGCTTGCTGCTCAGGATTTTGAGGATAGCCAACCCCATTATTAAGGTAAGTCACCTCAGCTGCTTGTTGAGGGTGCTTACGGCGCGCGCTTAGGCTACGGCTTCTTTTTGGCTGCGGAGGCCGTTGGGCACTAGCCTGAGAACGCACATGGTCTAGTTGAAGCAGTTGCTGTTGTTGTTGTTGTTGCTGCTGCTGTTGTTGAAGTCGTTGTTGGGCGAGATTTTTAGCTTTTTGCCTAGACTGGCGCTGTTGGCCATTATTAGGAGCAAAAGTAACAGGCTGATCAAATTGAAGACCCGCCCGGAGGGCAGCTGAATAGCTGGGCCCAGCACTAGCAGTCTGAGGTCGAGGCTGAGGAGGGACTTGCTGGAAAAGATTTGGCAAATTCATTCTACTGCTCTGAGCAGATGAAGTGGGAGCAGGCTTAGTTAAATTGCTAACGATCTTTGTAATCTGCATAGCGCTTTCATTAACTCTTTTCTTGCTTGCCTCTTTAAAAGAAGGGCAGCCTTTGTAGCTCGCAGCATGGGGGCCCGAGCAGTTAGCGCATTTAGCCGGAGTCTGGTCACCTTTCTGTTTGCCGCAGTCAGTGGAGGCGTGATTTTCGCCGCACTTAACGCAGACAAAGGGGCGACGGCAATAATTTTTTGTGTGCCCAAATTTTTGGCACCTATGGCACTGAGCTATTTCGCTCGTTTTGTACGGCCTCTCAACTTTCACCCGTTGATTGCCAATAGCAGTGACTTTTAAGAACTCAGCGTTATTGGCACTGGGAACTAACTCAACTTCGAAGAGATCAAGCGGCTCCTTAGAGAAGCGAGATTTCATACCTCTCAAAAAGCGGACTTGATACCCTAACTTGGCTAATTTCTCACGGATCCAGTGGTCCGGAGTGGAGTAGTGCAAATTTCTAATAATGGCTCTAAAGCCGCGCTCGCTTTTCAACTGGAAGGTATAGTTTTCCACTTTATTTACTTCAAGGTACTTTACCAGCTTGCGATAAGTAGCGACATCCTTGCACTGCACTCTAATACCATGGTTGGCCGTGCGCGTGGTGCCATAATTGTCCTGACCGATGGCTTCATCCAGGCGGATTAGTAGCGACAAGATGTCAGTGACATTTGCCAGGAATAGTGGCGCAGGCTTCACGTTGAGGGGAGCGTCGCGTACGCTAGTAGAAGTGGAAGGTGGAGCAATTTGCACATCGCTGGTAATGCAAACCTTATTGGCGAGGCTGGCTGGCTCCTTCTGTGTGTCCTCAGTCCTTGCAGTTGGTTCGTGGTCGTCAGATGGCGGGATCTCTACATCACTGTCACCCAGATCAATAGAATCCAGTTGAGCACTCTTCTTCTTTGGGCTGTTGCCCTTTTCAGCAGTGCGTTTAACTGCAGTTGCAATTGGTTGCACACTCAATTTAAGCGCCTCCTCAATTGTAATCTGGCCACTTTTGTAAGCCGCCTTGGCTATTTGATAGTTGGCAATTACTTTATCAGCCTTGCTGCTGCCGCTAACACCAGCCGCATTCACTTTAAGTAGCTGAGCCACAGCTCGAGAAGTTGATGGTTTCGCCGAAACCTCACTTTTCTTTACTGGCGCGCTCGATGGCGTGGGCGCAGACAAGAGTGTCGGCGAGCCGAGAAGAGATTCGACTTCCACGTCCATGTCCTCTTCGCCGTCAGCTGCAACATAGCCCCTAGGCATTGTTGCAATTTAATTTGCAAAATTTATTCGTTTTTGCACCGATTAAATGAGATTAATTTTTTTCTGTTTGTATGCCTTGACAGAACACACATTAATGATCTCATATTCCCTTTAGTCTCATTCATATTAGCTGTCAATCAGCTAGATGAAGAGGAAGAGAGAAAATAGAGATACTCTTTATTCATACAATACTTTGACAATAGTATTTTCTTAGAATTAAAATTGCGCCTAAAAGATATCTTTAAAAAATATACATTCGGTCGATATTTTGCGAAACTATGATTAGTTTAAATGGCCACAAGCGCAACAAAAGATAGCAGTGCACCATTGTGATATATGTGTACATATAAAAGAGCAGATCAGAAGTAGATGACATTGATATGCTTAAATTGCTAGTTGTAAACTAATGAGTTAATATAATTAAATTCATTTTCAGCTGCATCTATGAGATGCGCAGATCAATTAGCTGCCATAATGCCGCCATTCAATTCAAAGAGAAAATTCAAGACAAAGTCTAGTCATTTTCCCCATAGGTTGTTTAAGCTAAATATAGTATTAGTAGTATAAGAGTAATATAATTAATAGTAATAGTTGTTTTCCTTTCAATATTTGATTTTCAATGGGTTTTTCTTTTCATTTTAGCATATTTAATTTAGTTAAAATTTATTAGATACATCGCAAGTGCGATCGTGAAAGTGATAGTGCATCACTGCGTTTATATGTCTATCGATATGCAAAGACAAAACATATGTTGTAAAAGCATATGGTGCGAAAAGTGAAGTGCATTAATTGCAAAATTGCAACTGGAAAGTATAGTTTCTAATAAGAATACTAATAAAAGCATTAATAATTGAATATTAATTAATTCATTGTTTTTACAAATTGCAGCAGCTTACTACCAAGTACAAGAGAGTATGTGCACTACAAGGCAGAGATGTGTGTGAAAGCAAGCTAACTGCAAGGTTATGTTAATTATGCAAATGTAAATAAAAGTGTTGATACTTAATATTTTTTGTTTTTCTTTGCAGTATATCATCCAGTGGTACAAGAAGAAGTAGCTGAGAAGACTCCGCGTCCCAAACATCGAGTAGTGCCGCTAGTTTAGTTAAGTGCGTTTGTGTTGATATTAGTCAGTGCACTGTAGTATTTGTTTACTGCATGTATGCCTATACATGCAAAATAAAACTTTAATTGAATATAAATATCCAATTTGAGTTTTATTTGCTAGAATACCCTTTATAGGATATGTGCAGTCGATCCAATTTACAGGTGAGTTGTTGCATATACTGATGGCCAATTGGAATTCTAATTGAATTGCATATTCTTTTTAGTGTATATGCTGCAATCAGTTGCTTGGAGACGACCCGCTTTGCTCAGCCGGAGGGTTGTCTGGATTTGTGTTGTGTGTGCGCAAAGTGCCTGTAGTGGGTGGCAACGGCGCCAGTTGCTGGAAGATTGGCAGGCGCGACTGTGAGGCAGCTGCGTTGCCTATGTTGAGGGCCACCTCTGAAGAGGATGAGTGTGTGGCAGCGTCATTTGGTGGAGCGTCGTTGCGACGAGCTGCATCGTTGCGAAGAGCCTCGTATCTGCGTCGGGCTGCTATTCTGCGAAGGTTTTCGCTTGTGTTGCGTGTTGAAGCTGGATACGATCTAGTGAGCCTTGCACTCACAATATTGCGACTGTGCTCACGGAAAGTAATCGGGCCATACACCGGAGGATGACGGCGAAGATAACTAGCACGGAATTCCGCATCTTCTTCAGCTTGTTTCTAGGTGAGGTGCCTGCTGGCGGCTGCGCTCTCGACCGATCGACCGATCTCGCTGCCATCCAACGAGCAATTGGCTGGGCTGCCCACTCCTGCCATTCACCTCCACCAGGCATGGCAGGGCGTGGGCTGTAAATATCTCAATCGATACCTAGTATCATTTGTTTAGAAATTAAGTGGCGCCTGAAAACATGCTACGCAGAGCAGTCAGGGCTCGAGTTGCTGGGGAACTGCTCAGCCAGGGCTGAGTAGATTATTGGCATTACTATCGTAGTTAATAAATGTTATCGATATGCGATCATTTTGAATGGCAACTTGGAGCTATTGTGACTTAGAACTATATTTACAAATAACAATAGGAAAACTTAAATTAACTTAGCTAATAATACTAATTATTTTCTATTTATTTACAGGTGAGGAGACATCTAGGCGAGGAAACCATCAGGACCATCAGGGACAGACGGCCTCCGTCAGTGGCAGCACAATCGGTGGAAATTATGCAGGACAAGATGAATGGCTGCTGGCACCGCAATTTGGACCAGCGACACATGGTAAATATTAGGCATCTCGAACTGGCTGGTAGCTAGCACCAGCACCATCAGATCCTCAAATGGCAGAAAGCAGGTATGTGGACATCATTATTGACAGTTTACTGAGATCTGTTCAATTACAGATTCAGTAAATCAACTGCATCCATCGGGAGAGCAGGTAAGTGGTCATCATTATTGGCAATTTACTGAACTCTGTTCAATTACAGATTCAGCAATTTCTGTTCGTTTTTCTGTTTGTATGTCTAGGCAGAACACACATTAGTGATCTCCGCTTCTTCCCTACTCATACATGATCAGCTGACCAGCAGCTGCATGACGAGGGGAAGATAGTACGGAGATACATTTTTATTCAAACAATACTTTACAATAGCATTTCTTAAGAATATGAGTAGCGCCTATAAGATACTTAGAAATATACAGAAGGTCTATATTTACCAAAACTTTTCATAAAATGATTCAATTTAAATGGCCATAAGTGCACAAGAATAACAGTGCAGCTTAATGTTACAAAATACAGATAAAAAGAGCAATTTAAAGATAATACAAAATGACAATAAAGTGCTTGAGTAGCTGATAATAGACTAATATGATAACTAAGATATAAGTTTTACAATAGTAATAGATAGCATTAATTAATATAATTCAATTTTCTTTTTCCATTAATAAGCATCTGCAAGATGCACTGAGAAATTAGCCCAGAGTAGCTAATTGGAATTATGGAGAAAAATCGAGACAAAGTCTGGTCATTTTCTCCAATATGGGCATAAGCTAAAAATAGTTTAAATTACAGAAAATTAATGATAATTAATATAGATAATTATTTTTTTTTTCATTTTACATTTGAGTTGCAATAGCTAAAAGAATATGAACAACTGTCACCATACAACGTTTGTGCAGTAGTAAGTTGTTACATAGTTATCGGTGAGTTATCGAGAGTAACTACATATATGGCAAGTCAAAGACTATGAACAATAAGAATTAACAATTGATAAAAATTATTGATATTAAAGTTCTAAAGTTCATGTTATTAATTAATTATATACTAGTATTAATTATTATTAAGTTAAGTTTACATATTTACAATGTTTATGCATAGCGATATTTGCTGCAATATATCGTATGTGTAAACATATGTTTGATTTTGATTGCAACTATATAATAATTATTTTTGAATTAATTTAATATAGTTTAAAATTCATAAAAAATTTAATAATTTGTATTTAAAATAGTTTTTCAATTCATTTTAGCTTTTTTTTTCTGTTTGTATGCCTTGACAGAACACACATTAATGATCTCATATTCCCTTTAGTCTCATTCATATTAGCTGTCAATCAGCTAGATGAAGAGGAAGAGAGAAAATAGAGATGCTCTTTATTCATACAATACTTTGACAATAGTATTTTCTTAGAATTAAAATTGCGCGTAAAAGATATCTTTAAATAATATACATTCGGTCGATATTTTGCGAAACTATGATTAGTTTAAATGGCCACAAGCGCAACAAAAGATAGCAGTGCACCATTGTGATATATGTGTACGTATAAAAGAGCAGATCAGAAGTAGATGACATTGATATGCTTAAATTGCTAGTTGTAAACTAATGAGTTAATATAATTAAATTCATTTTCAGCTGCATCTATGAGATGCGCAGATCAATTAGCTGCCATAATGCCGCCATTCAATTCAAAGAGAAAATTCAAGACAAAGTCTAGTCATTTTCCCCATAGGTTGTTTAAGCTAAATATAGTATTAGTAGTATAAGAGTAATAGTTGTTTTCCTTTCAATATTTGATTTTCAATGGGTTTTTCTTTTCATTTTAGCATATTTAATTTAGTTAAAATTTATTAGATACATCGCAAGGGCGATCGTGAAAGTGATAGTGCATCACTGCGTTTATATGTCTATCGATATGCAAAGACAAAACATATGTTGCAAAAGCATATGGTGCGAAAAGTGATGTGCATTAATTGCAAAATTGCAACTGGAAAGTATAGTTTCTAATAAGAATACTAATAAAAGCATTAATAATTGAATATTAATTAATTCATTGTTTTTACAAATTGCAGCAGCTTACTACCAAGTACTAGAGAGTATGTGCACTACAAGGCAGAGATGTGTGTGAAAGCAAGCTAACTGCAAGGTTATGTTAATTATGCAAATGTAAATAAAAGTGTTGATACTTAATATTTTTTGTTTTTCTTTGCAGTATATCATCCAGTGGTACAAGAAGAAGTAGCTGAGAAGACTCCGCGTCCCAAACATCGAGTAGTGCCGCTAGTTTAGTTAAGTGCGTTTGTGTTGATATTAGTCAGTGCACTGTAGTATTTGTTTACTGCATGTATGCCTATACATGCAAAATAAAACTTTAATTGAATATAAATATCCAATTTGAGTTTTATTTGCTAGAATACCCTTTATAGGATATGTGCAGTCGATCCAATTTACAGGTGAGTTGTTGCATATACTGATGGCCAATTGGAATTCTAATTGAATTGCATATTCTTTTTTAGTGTATATGCTGCAATCAGTTGCTTGGAGACGACCCGCTTTGCTCAGCCGGAGGGTTGTCTGGATTTGTGTTGTGTGTGCGCAAAGTGCCTGTAGTGGGTGGCAACGGCGCCAGTTGCTGGAAGATTGGCAGGCGCGACTGTGAGGCAGCTGCGTTGCCTATGTTGAGGGCCACCTCTGAAGAGGATGAGTGTGTGGCAGCGTCATTTGGTGGAGCGTCGTTGCGACGAGCTGCATCGTTGCGAAGAGCCTCGTATCTGCGTCGGGCTGCTATTCTGCGAAGGTTTTCGCTTGTGTTGCGTGTTGAAGCTGGATATTTTTTTCTGTTTGTATGCCTTGACAGAACACACATTAATGATCTCATATTCCCTTTAGTCTCATTCATATTAGCTGTCAATCAGCTAGATGAAGAGGAAGAGAGAAAATAGAGATGCTCTTTATTCATACAATACTTTGACAATAGTATTTTCTTAGAATTAAAATTGCGCCTAAAAGATATCTTTAAAGAATATACATTCGGTCGATATTTTGCGAAACTATGATTAGTTTAAATGGCCACAAGCGCAACAAAAGATAGCAGTGCACCATTGTGATATATGTGTACGTATAAAAGAGCAGATCAGAAGTAGATGACATTGATATGCTTAAATTGCTAGTTGTAAACTAATGAGTTAATATAATTAAATTCATTTTCAGCTGCATCTATGAGATGCGCAGATCAATTAGCTGCCATAATGCCGCCATTCAATTCAAAGAGAAAATTCAAGACAAAGTCTAGTCATTTTCCCCATAGGTTGTTTAAGCTAAATATAGTATTAGTAGTATAAGAGTAATATAATTAATAGTAATAGTTGTTTTCCTTTCAATATTTGATTTTCAATGGGTTTTTCTTTTCATTTTAGCATATTTAATTTAGTTAAAATTTATTAGATACATCGCAAGTGCGATCGTGAAAGTGATAGTGCATCACTGCGTTTATATGTCTATCGATATGCAAAGACAAAACATATGTTGTATAAGCATATGGTGCGAAAAGTGAAGTGCATTAATTGCAAAATTGCAACTGGAAAGTATAGTTTCAAATAAGAATACTAATAAAAGCATTAAAAATTGAATATTAATTAATTCATTGTTTTTACAAATTGCAGCAGCTTACTACCAAGTACTAGAGAGTATGTGCACTACAAGGCAGAGATGTGTGTGAAAGCAAGCTAACTGCAAGGTTATGTTAATTATGCAAATGTAAATAAAAGTGTTGATACTTAATATTTTTTGTTTTTCTTTGCAGTATATCATCCAGTGGTACAAGAAGAAGTAGCTGAGAAGACTCCGCGTCCCAAACATCGAGTAGTGCCGCTAGTTTAGTTAAGTGCGTTTGTGTTGATATTAGTCAGTGCACTGTAGTATTTGTTTACTGCATGTATGCCTATACATGCAAAATAAAACTTTAATTGAATATAAATATCCAATTTGAGTTTTATTTGCTAGAATACCCTTTATAGGATATGTGCAGTCGATCCAATTTACAGGTGAGTTGTTGCATATACTGATGGCCAATTGGAATTCTAATTGAATTGCATATTCTTTTTAGTGTATATGCTGCAATCAGTTGCTTGGAGACGACCCGCTTTGCTCAGCCGGAGGGTTGTCTGGATTTGTGTTGTGTGTGCGCAAAGTGCCTGTAGTGGGTGGCAACGGCGCCCGTTGCTGGAAGATTGGCAGGCGCGACTGTGAGGCAGCTGCGTTGCCTATGTTGAGGGCCACCTCTGAAGAGGATGAGTGTGTGGCAGCGTCATTTGGTGGAGCGTCGTTGCGACGAGCTGCATCGTTGCGAAGAGCCTCGTATCTGCGTCGGGCTGCTATTCTGCGAAGGTTTTCGCTTGTGTTGCGTGTTGAAGCTGGATATTTTTTTCTGTTTGTATGCCTTGACAGAACACACATTAATGATCTCATATTCCCTTTAGTCTCATTCATATTAGCTGTCAATCAGCTAGATGAAGAGGAAGAGAGAAAATAGAGATGCTCTTTATTCATACAATACTTTGACAATAGTATTTTCTTAGAATTAAAATTGCGCCTAAAAGATATCTTTAAAGAATATACATTCGGTCGATATTTTGCGAAACTATGATTAGTTTAAATGGCCACAAGCGCAACAAAAGATAGCAGTGCACCATTGTGATATATGTGTACGTATAAAAGAGCAGATCAGAAGTAGATGACATTGATATGCTTAAATTGCTAGTTGTAAACTAATGAGTTAATATAATTAAATTCATTTTCAGCTGCATCTATGAGATGCGCAGATCAATTAGCTGCCATAATGCCGCCATTCAATTCAAAGAGAAAATTCAAGACAAAGTCTAGTCATTTTCCCCATAGGTTGTTTAAGCTAAATATAGTATTAGTAGTATAAGAGTAATATAATTAATAGTAATAGTTGTTTTCCTTTCAATATTTGATTTTCAATGGGTTTTTCTTTTCATTTTAGCATATTTAATTTAGTTAAAATTTATTAGATACATCGCAAGTGCGATCGTGAAAGTGATAGTGCATCACTGCGTTTATATGTCTATCGATATGCAAAAGACAAAACATATGTTGTATAAGCATATGGTGCGAAAAGTGAAGTGCATTAATTGCAAAATTGCAACTGGAAAGTATAGTTTCTAATAAGAATACTAATAAAAGCATTAATAATTGAATATTAATTAATTCATTGTTTTTACAAATTGCAGCAGCTTACTACCAAGTACTAGAGAGTATGTGCACTACAAGGCAGAGATGTGTGTGAAAGCAAGCTAACTGCAAGGTTATGTTAATTATGCAAATGTAAATAAAAGTGTTGATACTTAATATTTTTTGTTTTTCTTTGCAGTATATCATCCAGTGGTACAAGAAGAAGTAGCTGAGAAGACTCCGCGTCCCAAACATCGAGTAGTGCCGCTAGTTTAGTTAAGTGCGTTTGTGTTGATATTAGTCAGTGCACTGTAGTATTTGTTTACTGCATGTATGCCTATACATGCAAAATAAAACTTTAATTGAATATAAATATCCAATTTGAGTTTTATTTGCTAGAATACCCTTTATAGGATATGTGCAGTCGATCCAATTTACAGGTGAGTTGTTGCATATACTGATGGCCAATTGGAATTCTAATTGAATTGCATATTCTTTTTTAGTGTATATGCTGCAATCAGTTGCTTGGAGACGACCCGCTTTGCTCAGCCGGAGGGTTGTCTGGATTTGTGTTGTGTGTGCGCAAAGTGCCTGTAGTGGGTGGCAACGGCGCCAGTTGCTGGAAGATTGGCAGGCGCGACTGTGAGGCAGCTGCGTTGCCTATGTTGAGGGCCACCTCTGAAGAGGATGAGTGTGTGGCAGCGTCATTTGGTGGAGCGTCGTTGCGACGAGCTGCATCGTTGCGAAGAGCCTCGTATCTGCGTCGGGCTGCTATTCTGCGAAGGTTTTCGCTTGTGTTGCGTGTTGAAGCTGGATACGATCTAGTGAGCCTTGCACTCACAATATTGCGACTGTGCTCACGGAAAGTAATCGGGCCATACACCGGAGGATGACGGCGAAGATAACTAGCACGGAATTCCGCATCTTCTTCAGCTTGTCTTCGCTGTTGTCGCTGAGAGCGCATTTCAATTTCGTTAGCCAGGTGAGTATTTACGAGGCTAGAGTATCTGGGCATTGTTAGTCGCTGTGGGACAAACGGATCATGGGCTATGCTTCTAGCCTCATTGTTGCTATGTACTCGTAGTCGCTCGTAGTACTTTGAGCAGATATTATTAAATTGCTCATCCACAGATAAGACACCAAATTCAGATCTGATGCGAGCATTTGAAACAAAATATTGAGCGCCAGATACAGTTCTCAGTGCTTTGTTTTGTATGACTCTGATGCGATCAAACTGAGTTTCAGACATTTTTCTGTTGGTATGTTGCAAAGAACACACAATAATGATCTCCACTCTTCACATCTCATTCATGATCAGCTGTCTAGCAGCTGCATGGACGAGGGGAAGAAAGGGTGGAGATACTTTTTATTCAAATAATACTTTACATTAGCATTTCTTAAGAATATAAGTGGCGCCTATTTGATACTTAGAAATATACATTAGGACGATAATTGGCGAAACTTTCATAATATGATTCATTTTAAATGGCCACTGGTGCATCTAACAATAATAGAGCAGCGTAGTGTTACAATATATATATATAAGAGCAATTTAAAGATAGTAATAGATAACAATAAAGTGCTTAAATGGCTGATTATAGACTAAATTAGTTAGATAAGATATATGATTTACAAAGTAAGAGGTGGCATTATTTAATTTAATTCAATTTTTTCATTATTATGCATCCACAAGATGCGCAGAAAAATTTGCCCAAAGTAATGTGGCCAATTTGAATTATAAAGAAAAATCGAGACAAAGTCTGGTCATTTTCTCCATTCTGTGCTTAACCTTTCTGTTTGTATGCCTTGACACACATTAATGATCTCATATTCCCTTTAGTCTCATTCATATTAGCTGTCAATCAGCTAGATGAAGAGGAAGAGAGAAAATAGAGATGCTCTTTATTCATACAATACTTTGACAATAGTATTTTCTTAGAATTAAAATTGCGCCTAAAAGATATCTTTAAAGAATATACATTCGGTCGATATTTTGCGAAACTATGATTAGTTTAAATGGCCACAAGCGCAACAAAAGATAGCAGTGCACCATTGTGATATATGTGTACGTATAAAAGAGCAGATCAGAAGTAGATGACATTGATATGCTTAAATTGCTAGTTGTAAACTAATGAGTTAATATAATTAAATTCATTTTCAGCTGCATCTATGAGATGCGCAGATCAATTAGCTGCCATAATGCCGCCATTCAATTCAAAGAGAAAATTCAAGACAAAGTCTAGTCATTTTCCCCATAGGTTGTTTAAGCTAAATATAGTATTAGTAGTATAAGAGTAATATAATTAATAGTAATAGTTGTTTTCCTTTCAATATTTGATTTTCAATGGGTTTTTCTTTTCATTTTAGCATATTTAATTTAGTTAAAATTTATTAGATACATCGCAAGTGCGATCGTGAAAGTGATAGTGCATCACTGCGTTTATATGTCTATCGATATGCAAAGACAAAACATATGTTGTATAAGCATATGGTGCGAAAAGTGAAGTGCATTAATTGCAAAATTGCAACTGGAAAGTATAGTTTCTAATAAGAATACTAATAAAAGCATTAATAATTGAATATTAATTAATTCATTGTTTTTACAAATTGCAGCAGCTTACTACCAAGTACTAGAGAGTATGTGCACTACAAGGCAGAGATGTGTGTGAAAGCAAGCTAACTGCAAGGTTATGTTAATTATGCAAATGTAAATAAAAGTGTTGATACTTAATATTTTTTGTTTTTCTTTGCAGTATATCATCCAGTGGTACAAGAAGAAGTAGCTGAGAAGACTCCGCGTCCCAAACATCGAGTAGTGCCGCTAGTTTAGTTAAGTGCGTTTGTGTTGATATTAGTCAGTGCACTGTAGTATTTGTTTACTGCATGTATGCCTATACATGCAAAATAAAACTTTAATTGAATATAAATATCCAATTTGAGTTTTATTTGCTAGAATACCCTTTATAGGATATGTGCAGTCGATCCAATTTACAGGTGAGTTGTTGCATATACTGATGGCCAATTGGAATTCTAATTGAATTGCATATTCTTTTTTAGTGTATATGCTGCAATCAGTTGCTTGGAGACGACCCGCTTTGCTCAGCCGGAGGGTTGTCTGGATTTGTGTTGTGTGTGCGCAAAGTGCCTGTAGTGGGTGGCAACGGCGCCAGTTGCTGGAAGATTGGCAGGCGCGACTGTGAGGCAGCTGCGTTGCCTATGTTGAGGGGCCACCTCTGAAGAGGATGAGTGTGTGGCAGCGTCATTTGGTGGAGCGTCGTTGCGACGAGCTGCATCGTTGCGAAGAGCCTCGTATCTGCGTCGGGCTGCTATTCTGCGAAGGTTTTCGCTTGTGTTGCGTGTTGAAGCTGGATACGATCTAGTGAGCCTTGCACTCACAATATTGCGACTGTGCTCACGGAAAGTAATCGGGCCATACACCGGAGGATGACGGCGAAGATAACTAGCACGGAATTCCGCATCTTCTTCAGCTTGTCTTCGCTGTTGTCGCTGAGAGCGCATTTCAATTTCGTTAGCCAGGTGAGTATTTACGAGGCTAGAGTATCTGGGCATTGTTAGTCGCTGTGGGACAAACGGATCATGGGCTATGCTTCTAGCCTCATTGTTGCTATGTACTCGTAGTCGCTCGTAGTACTTTGAGCAGATATTATTAAATTGCTCATCCACAGATAAGACACCAAATTCAGATCTGATGCGAGCATTTGAAACAAAATATTGAGCGCCAGATACAGTTCTCAGTGCTTTGTTTTGTATGACTCTGATGCGATCAAACTGAGTTTCAGACATTTTTTCTGTTGGTATGTTGCAAAGAACACACAATAATGATCTCCACTCTTCACATCTCATTCATGATCAGCTGTCTAGCAGCTGCATGACGAGGGGAAGAAAGGGTGGAGATACTTTTATTCAAATAATACTTTACATTAGCATTTCTTATGAATATAAGTGGCGCCTATTTGATACTTAGAAATATACATTAGGACGATAATTGGCGAAACTTTCATAATATGATTCATTTTAAATGGCCACTGGTGCATCTAACAATAATAGAGCAGCGTAGTGTTACAATATATATATATAAGAGCAATTTAAAGATAGTAATAGATAACAATAAAGTGCTTAAATGGCTGATTATAGACTAAATTAGTTAGATAAGATATATGATTTACAAAGTAAGAGGTGGCATTATTTAATTTAATTCAATTTTTTCATTATTATGCATCCACAAGATGCGCAGAAAAATTTGCCCAAAGTAATGTGGCCAATTTGAATTATAAAGAAAAATCGAGACAAAGTCTGGTCATTTTCTCCATTCTGTGCTTAACCTTTCTGTTTGTATGCCTTGACACACATTAATGATCTCATATTCCCTTTAGTCTCATTCATATTAGCTGTCAATCAGCTAGATGAAGAGGAAGAGAGAAAATAGAGATGCTCTTTATTCATACAATACTTTGACAATAGTATTTTCTTAGAATTAAAATTGCGCCTAAAAGATATCTTTAAAGAATATACATTCGGTCGATATTTTGCGAAACTATGATTAGTTTAAATGGCCACAAGCGCAACAAAAGATAGCAGTGCACCATTGTGATATATGTGTACGTATAAAAGAGCAGATCAGAAGTAGATGACATTGATATGCTTAAATTGCTAGTTGTAAACTAATGAGTTAATATAATTAAATTCATTTTCAGCTGCATCTATGAGATGCGCAGATCAATTAGCTGCCATAATGCCGCCATTCAATTCAAAGAGAAAATTCAAGACAAAGTCTAGTCATTTTCCCCATAGGTTGTTTAAGCTAAATATAGTATTAGTAGTATAAGAGTAATATAATTAATAGTAATAGTTGTTTTCCTTTCAATATTTGATTTTCAATGGGTTTTTCTTTTCATTTTAGCATATTTAATTTAGTTAAAATTTATTAGATACATCGCAAGTGCGATCGTGAAAGTGATAGTGCATCACTGCGTTTATATGTCTATCGATATGCAAAGACAAAACATATGTTGTATAAGCATATGGTGCGAAAAGTGAAGTGCATTAATTGCAAAATTGCAACTGGAAAGTATAGTTTCTAATAAGAATACTAATAAAAGCATTAATAATTGAATATTAATTAATTCATTGTTTTTACAAATTGCAGCAGCTTACTACCAAGTACTAGAGAGTATGTGCACTACAAGGCAGAGATGTGTGTGAAAGCAAGCTAACTGCAAGGTTATGTTAATTATGCAAATGTAAATAAAAGTGTTGATACTTAATATTTTTTGTTTTTCTTTGCAGTATATCATCCAGTGGTACAAGAAGAAGTAGCTGAGAAGACTCCGCGTCCCAAACATCGAGTAGTGCCGCTAGTTTAGTTAAGTGCGTTTGTGTTGATATTAGTCAGTGCACTGTAGTATTTGTTTACTGCATGTATGCCTATACATGCAAAATAAAACTTTAATTGAATATAAATATCCAATTTGAGTTTTATTTGCTAGAATACCCTTTATAGGATATGTGCAGTCGATCCAATTTACAGGTGAGTTGTTGCATATACTGATGGCCAATTGGAATTCTAATTGAATTGCATATTCTTTTTAGTGTATATGCTGCAATCAGTTGCTTGGAGACGACCCGCTTTGCTCAGCCGGAGGGTTGTCTGGATTTGTGTTGTGTGTGCGCAAAGTGCCTGTAGTGGGTGGCAACGGCGCCAGTTGCTGGAAGATTGGCAGGCGCGACTGTGAGGCAGCTGCGTTGCCTATGTTGAGGGCCACCTCTGAAGAGGATGAGTGTGTGGCAGCGTCATTTGGTGGAGCGTCGTTGCGACGAGCTGCATCGTTGCGAAGAGCCTCGTATCTGCGTCGGGCTGCTATTCTGCGAAGGTTTTCGCTTGTGTTGCGTGTTGAAGCTGGATATTTTTTTCTGTTTGTATGCCTTGACAGAACACACATTAATGATCTCATATTCCCTTTAGTCTCATTCATATTAGCTGTCAATCAGCTAGATGAAGAGGAAGAGAGAAAATAGAGATGCTCTTTATTCATACAATACTTTGACAATAGTATTTTCTTAGAATTAAAATTGCGCCTAAAAGATATCTTTAAAGAATATACATTCGGTCGATATTTTGCGAAACTATGATTAGTTTAAATGGCCACAAGCGCAACAAAAGATAGCAGTGCACCATTGTGATATATGTGTACGTATAAAAGAGCAGATCAGAAGTAGATGACATTGATATGCTTAAATTGCTAGTTGTAAACTAATGAGTTAATATAATTAAATTCATTTTCAGCTGCATCTATGAGATGCGCAGATCAATTAGCTGCCATAATGCCGCCATTCAATTCAAAGAGAAAATTCAAGACAAAGTCTAGTCATTTTCCCCATAGGTTGTTTAAGCTAAATATAGTATTAGTAGTATAAGAGTAATATAATTAATAGTAATAGTTGTTTTCCTTTCAATATTTGATTTTCAATGGGTTTTTCTTTTCATTTTAGCATATTTAATTTAGTTAAAATTTATTAGATACATCGCAAGTGCGATCGTGAAAGTGATAGTGCATCACTGCGTTTATATGTCTATCGATATGCAAAGACAAAACATATGTTGTATAAGCATATGGTGCGAAAAGTGAAGTGCATTAATTGCAAAATTGCAACTGGAAAGTATAGTTTCTAATAAGAATACTAATAAAAGCATTAAAAATTGAATATTAATTAATTCATTGTTTTTACAAATTGCAGCAGCTTACTACCAAGTACTAGAGAGTATGTGCACTACAAGGCAGAGATGTGTGTGAAAGCAAGCTAACTGCAAGGTTATGTTAATTATGCAAATGTAAATAAAAGTGTTGATACTTAATATTTTTTTGTTTTTCTTTGCAGTATATCATCCAGTGGTACAAGAAGAAGTAGCTGAGAAGACTCCGCGTCCCAAACATCGAGTAGTGCCGCTAGTTTAGTTAAGTGCGTTTGTGTTGATATTAGTCAGTGCACTGTAGTATTTGTTTACTGCATGTATGCCTATACATGCAAAATAAAACTTTAATTGAATATAAATATCCAATTTGAGTTTTATTTGCTAGAATACCCTTTTATAGGATATGTGCAGTCGATCCAATTTACAGGTGAGTTGTTGCATATACTGATGGCCAATTGGAATTCTAATTGAATTGCATATTCTTTTTTAGTGTATATGCTGCAATCAGTTGCTTGGAGACGACCCGCTTTGCTCAGCCGGAGGGTTGTCTGGATTTGTGTTGTGTGTGCGCAAAGTGCCTGTAGTGGGTGGCAACGGCGCCAGTTGCTGGAAGATTGGCAGGCGCGACTGTGAGGCAGCTGCGTTGCCTATGTTGAGGGCCACCTCTGAAGAGGATGAGTGTGTGGCAGCGTCATTTGGTGGAGCGTCGTTGCGACGAGCTGCATCGTTGCGAAGAGCCTCGTATCTGCGTCGGGCTGCTATTCTGCGAAGGTTTTCGCTTGTGTTGCGTGTTGAAGCTGGATATTTTTTTCTGTTTGTATGCCTTGACAGAACACACATTAATGATCTCATATTCCCTTTAGTCTCATTCATATTAGCTGTCAATCAGCTAGATGAAGAGGAAGAGAGAAAATAGAGATGCTCTTTATTCATACAATACTTTGACAATAGTATTTTCTTAGAATTAAAATTGCGCCTAAAAGATATCTTTAAAGAATATACATTCGGTCGATATTTTGCGAAACTATGATTAGTTTAAATGGCCACAAGCGCAACAAAAGATAGCAGTGCACCATTGTGATATATGTGTACGTATAAAAGAGCAGATCAGAAGTAGATGACATTGATATGCTTAAATTGCTAGTTGTAAACTAATGAGTTAATATAATTAAATTCATTTTCAGCTGCATCTATGAGATGCGCAGATCAATTAGCTGCCATAATGCCGCCATTCAATTCAAAGAGAAAATTCAAGACAAAGTCTAGTCATTTTCCCCATAGGTTGTTTAAGCTAAATATAGTATTAGTAGTATAAGAGTAATATAATTAATAGTAATAGTTGTTTTCCTTTCAATATTTGATTTTCAATGGGTTTTTCTTTTCATTTTAGCATATTTAATTTAGTTAAAATTTATTAGATACATCGCAAGTGCGATCGTGAAAGTGATAGTGCATCACTGCGTTTATATGTCTATCGATATGCAAAGACAAAACATATGTTGTATAAGCATATGGTGCGAAAAGTGAAGTGCATTAATTGCAAAATTGCAACTGGAAAGTATAGTTTCTAATAAGAATACTAATAAAAGCATTAATAATTGAATATTAATTAATTCATTGTTTTTACAAATTGCAGCAGCTTACTACCAAGTACTAGAGAGTATGTGCACTACAAGGCAGAGATGTGTGTGAAAGCAAGCTAACTGCAAGGTTATGTTAATTATGCAAATGTAAATAAAAGTGTTGATACTTAATATTTTTTGTTTTTCTTTGCAGTATATCATCCAGTGGTACAAGAAGAAGTAGCTGAGAAGACTCCGCGTCCCAAACATCGAGTAGTGCCGCTAGTTTAGTTAAGTGCGTTTGTGTTGATATTAGTCAGTGCACTGTAGTATTTGTTTACTGCATGTATGCCTATACATGCAAAATAAAACTTTAATTGAATATAAATATCCAATTTGAGTTTTATTTGCTAGAATACCCTTTATAGGATATGTGCAGTCGATCCAATTTACAGGTGAGTTGTTGCATATACTGATGGCCAATTGGAATTCTAATTGAATTGCATATTCTTTTTAGTGTATATGCTGCAATCAGTTGCTTGGAGACGACCCGCTTTGCTCAGCCGGAGGGTTGTCTGGATTTGTGTTGTGTGTGCGCAAAGTGCCTGTAGTGGGTGGCAACGGCGCCAGTTGCTGGAAGATTGGCAGGCGCGACTGTGAGGCAGCTGCGTTGCCTATGTTGAGGGCCACCTCTGAAGAGGATGAGTGTGTGGCAGCGTCATTTGGTGGAGCGTCGTTGCGACGAGCTGCATCGTTGCGAAGAGCCTCGTATCTGCGTCGGGCTGCTATTCTGCGAAGGTTTTCGCTTGTGTTGCGTGTTGAAGCTGGATACGATCTAGTGAGCCTTGCACTCACAATATTGCGACTGTGCTCACGGAAAGTAATCGGGCCATACACCGGAGGATGACGGCGAAGATAACTAGCACGGAATTCCGCATCTTCTTCAGCTTGTCTTCGCTGTTGTCGCTGAGAGCGCATTTCAATTTCGTTAGCCAGGTGAGTATTTACGAGGCTAGAGTATCTGGGCATTGTTAGTCGCTGTGGGACAAACGGATCATGGGCTATGCTTCTAGCCTCATTGTTGCTATGTACTCGTAGTCGCTCGTAGTACTTTGAGCAGATATTATTAAATTGCTCATCCACAGATAAGACACCAAATTCAGATCTGATGCGAGCATTTGAAACAAAATATTGAGCGCCAGATACAGTTCTCAGTGCTTTGTTTTGTATGACTCTGATGCGATCAAACTGAGTTTCAGACATTTTTTTCTGTTGGTATGTTGCAAAGAACACACAATAATGATCTCCACTCTTCACATCTCATTCATGATCAGCTGTCTAGCAGCTGCATGACGAGGGGAAGAAAGGGTGGAGATACTTTTTATTCAAATAATACTTTACATTAGCATTTCTTAAGAATATAAGTGGCGCCTATTTGATACTTAGAAATATACATTAGGACGATAATTGGCGAAAACTTTCATAATATGATTCATTTTAAATGGCCACTGGTGCATCTAACAATAATAGAGCAGCGTAGTGTTACAATATATATATATAAGAGCAATTTAAAGATAGTAATAGATAACAATAAAGTGCTTAAATGGCTGATTATAGACTAAATTAGTTAGATAAGATATATGATTTACAAAGTAAGAGGTGGCATTATTTAATTTAATTCAATTTTTCATTATTATGCATCCACAAGATGCGCAGAAAAATTTGCCCAAAGTAATGTGGCCAATTTGAATTATAAAGAAAAATCGAGACAAAGTCTGGTCATTTTCTCCATTCTGTGCTTAACCTTTCTGTTTGTATGCCTTGACACACATTAATGATCTCATATTCCCTTTAGTCTCATTCATATTAGCTGTCAATCAGCTAGATGAAGAGGAAGAGAGAAAATAGAGATGCTCTTTATTCATACAATACTTTGACAATAGTATTTTCTTAGAATTAAAATTGCGCCTAAAAGATATCTTTAAAGAATATACATTCGGTCGATATTTTGCGAAACTATGATTAGTTTAAATGGCCACAAGCGCAACAAAAGATAGCAGTGCACCATTGTGATATATGTGTACGTATAAAAGAGCAGATCAGAAGTAGATGACATTGATATGCTTAAATTGCTAGTTGTAAACTAATGAGTTAATATAATTAAATTCATTTTCAGCTGCATCTATGAGATGCGCAGATCAATTAGCTGCCATAATGCCGCCATTCAATTCAAAGAGAAAATTCAAGACAAAGTCTAGTCATTTTCCCCATAGGTTGTTTAAGCTAAATATAGTATTAGTAGTATAAGAGTAATATAATTAATAGTAATAGTTGTTTTCCTTTCAATATTTGATTTTCAATGGGTTTTTCTTTTCATTTTAGCATATTTAATTTAGTTAAAATTTATTAGATACATCGCAAGTGCGATCGTGAAAGTGATAGTGCATCACTGCGTTTATATGTCTATCGATATGCAAAGACAAAACATATGTTGTATAAGCATATGGTGCGAAAAGTGAAGTGCATTAATTGCAAAATTGCAACTGGAAAGTATAGTTTCTAATAAGAATACTAATAAAAGCATTAATAATTGAATATTAATTAATTCATTGTTTTTACAAATTGCAGCAGCTTACTACCAAGTACTAGAGAGTATGTGCACTACAAGGCAGAGATGTGTGTGAAAGCAAGCTAACTGCAAGGTTATGTTAATTATGCAAATGTAAATAAAAGTGTTGATACTTAATATTTTTTGTTTTTCTTTGCAGTATATCATCCAGTGGTACAAGAAGAAGTAGCTGAGAAGACTCCGCGTCCCAAACATCGAGTAGTGCCGCTAGTTTAGTTAAGTGCGTTTGTGTTGATATTAGTCAGTGCACTGTAGTATTTGTTTACTGCATGTATGCCTATACATGCAAAATAAAACTTTAATTGAATATAAATATCCAATTTGAGTTTTATTTGCTAGAATACCCTTTATAGGATATGTGCAGTCGATCCAATTTACAGGTGAGTTGTTGCATATACTGATGGCCAATTGGAATTCTAATTGAATTGCATATTCTTTTTTAGTGTATATGCTGCAATCAGTTGCTTGGAGACGACCCGCTTTGCTCAGCCGGAGGGTTGTCTGGATTTGTGTTGTGTGTGCGCAAAGTGCCTGTAGTGGGTGGCAACGGCGCCAGTTGCTGGAAGATTGGCAGGCGCGACTGTGAGACAGCTGCGTTGCCTATGTTGAGGGCCACCTCTGAAGAGGATGAGTGTGTGGCAGCGTCATTTGGTGGAGCGTCGTTGCGACGAGCTGCATCGTTGCGAAGAGCCTCGTATCTGCGTCGGGCTGCTATTCTGCGAAGGTTTTCGCTTGTGTTGCGTGTTGAAGCTGGATACGATCTAGTGAGCCTTGCACTCACAATATTGCGACTGTGCTCACGGAAAGTAATCGGGCCATACACCGGAGGATGACGGCGAAGATAACTAGCACGGAATTCCGCATCTTCTTCAGCTTGTCTTCGCTGTTGTCGCTGAGAGCGCATTTCAATTTCGTTAGCCAGGTGAGTATTTACGAGGCTAGAGTATCTGGGCATTGTTAGTCGCTGTGGGACAAACGGATCATGGGCTATGCTTCTAGCCTCATTGTTGCTATGTACTCGTAGTCGCTCGTAGTACTTTGAGCAGATATTATTAAATTGCTCATCCACAGATAAGACACCAAATTCAGATCTGATGCGAGCATTTGAAACAAAATATTGAGCGCCAGATACAGTTCTCAGTGCTTTGTTTTGTATGACTCTGATGCGATCAAACTGAGTTTCAGACATTTTTTCTGTTGGTATGTTGCAAAGAACACACAATAATGATCTCCACTCTTCACATCTCATTCATGATCAGCTGTCTAGCAGCTGCATGACGAGGGGAAGAAAGGGTGGAGATACTTTTTATTCAAATAATACTTTACATTAGCATTTCTTAAGAATATAAGTGGCGCCTATTTGATACTTAGAAATATACATTAGGACGATAATTGGCGAAACTTTCATAATATGATTCATTTTAAATGGCCACTGGTGCATCTAACAATAATAGAGCAGCGTAGTGTTACAATATATATATATAAGAGCAATTTAAAGATAGTAATAGATAACAATAAAGTGCTTAAATGGCTGATTATAGACTAAATTAGTTAGATAAGATATATGATTTACAAAGTAAGAGGTGGCATTATTTAATTTAATTCAATTTTTTCATTATTATGCATCCACAAGATGCGCAGAAAAATTTGCCCAAAGTAATGTGGCCAATTTGAATTATAAAGAAAAATCGAGACAAAGTCTGGTCATTTTCTCCATTCTGTGCTTAACCTTTCTGTTTGTATGCCTTGACACACATTAATGATCTCATATTCCCTTTAGTCTCATTCATATTAGCTGTCAATCAGCTAGATGAAGAGGAAGAGAGAAAATAGAGATGCTCTTTATTCATACAATACTTTGACAATAGTATTTTCTTAGAATTAAAATTGCGCCTAAAAGATATCTTTAAAGAATATACATTCGGTCGATATTTTGCGAAACTATGATTAGTTTAAATGGCCACAAGCGCAACAAAAGATAGCAGTGCACCATTGTGATATATGTGTACGTATAAAAGAGCAGATCAGAAGTAGATGACATTGATATGCTTAAATTGCTAGTTGTAAACTAATGAGTTAATATAATTAAATTCATTTTCAGCTGCATCTATGAGATGCGCAGATCAATTAGCTGCCATAATGCCGCCATTCAATTCAAAGAGAAAATTCAAGACAAAGTCTAGTCATTTTCCCCATAGGTTGTTTAAGCTAAATATAGTATTAGTAGTATAAGAGTAATATAATTAATAGTAATAGTTGTTTTCCTTTCAATATTTGATTTTCAATGGGTTTTTCTTTTCATTTTAGCATATTTAATTTAGTTAAAATTTATTAGATACATCGCAAGTGCGATCGTGAAAGTGATAGTGCATCACTGCGTTTATATGTCTATCGATATGCAAAGACAAAACATATGTTGTATAAGCATATGGTGCGAAAAGTGAAGTGCATTAATTGCAAAATTGCAACTGGAAAGTATAGTTTCTAATAAGAATACTAATAAAAGCATTAATAATTGAATATTAATTAATTCATTGTTTTTACAAATTGCAGCAGCTTACTACCAAGTACTAGAGAGTATGTGCACTACAAGGCAGAGATGTGTGTGAAAGCAAGCTAACTGCAAGGTTATGTTAATTATGCAAATGTAAATAAAAGTGTTGATACTTAATATTTTTTGTTTTTCTTTGCAGTATATCATCCAGTGGTACAAGAAGAAGTAGCTGAGAAGACTCCGCGTCCCAAACATCGAGTAGTGCCGCTAGTTTAGTTAAGTGCGTTTGTGTTGATATTAGTCAGTGCACTGTAGTATTTGTTTACTGCATGTATGCCTATACATGCAAAATAAAACTTTAATTGAATATAAATATCCAATTTGAGTTTTATTTGCTAGAATACCCTTTTTATAGGATATGTGCAGTCGATCCAATTTACAGGTGAGTTGTTGCATATACTGATGGCCAATTGGAATTCTAATTGAATTGCATATTCTTTTTTAGTGTATATGCTGCAATCAGTTGCTTGGAGACGACCCGCTTTGCTCAGCCGGAGGGTTGTCTGGATTTGTGTTGTGTGTGCGCAAAGTGCCTGTAGTGGGTGGCAACGGCGCCAGTTGCTGGAAGATTGGCAGGCGCGACTGTGAGGCAGCTGCGTTGCCTATGTTGAGGGCCACCTCTGAAGAGGATGAGTGTGTGGCAGCGTCATTTGGTGGAGCGTCGTTGCGACGAGCTGCATCGTTGCGAAGAGCCTCGTATCTGCGTCGGGCTGCTATTCTGCGAAGGTTTTCGCTTGTGTTGCGTGTTGAAGCTGGATATTTTTTTCTGTTTGTATGCCTTGACAGAACACACATTAATGATCTCATATTCCCTTTAGTCTCATTCATATTAGCTGTCAATCAGCTAGATGAAGAGGAAGAGAGAAAATAGAGATGCTCTTTATTCATACAATACTTTGACAATAGTATTTTCTTAGAATTAAAATTGCGCCTAAAAGATATCTTTAAAGAATATACATTCGGTCGATATTTTGCGAAACTATGATTAGTTTAAATGGCCACAAGCGCAACAAAAGATAGCAGTGCACCATTGTGATATATGTGTACGTATAAAAGAGCAGATCAGAAGTAGATGACATTGATATGCTTAAATTGCTAGTTGTAAACTAATGAGTTAATATAATTAAATTCATTTTCAGCTGCATCTATGAGATGCGCAGATCAATTAGCTGCCATAATGCCGCCATTCAATTCAAAGAGAAAATTCAAGACAAAGTCTAGTCATTTTCCCCATAGGTTGTTTAAGCTAAATATAGTATTAGTAGTATAAGAGTAATATAATTAATAGTAATAGTTGTTTTCCTTTCAATATTTGATTTTCAATGGGTTTTTCTTTTCATTTTAGCATATTTAATTTAGTTCAAATTTATTAGATACATCGCAAGTGCGATCGTGAAAGTGATAGTGCATCACTGCGTTTATATGTCTATCGATATGCAAAGACAAAACATATGTTGTATAAGCATATGGTGCGAAAAGTGAAGTGCATTAATTGCAAAATTGCAACTGGAAAGTATAGTTTCTAATAAGAATACTAATAAAAGCATTAATAATTGAATATTAATTAATTCATTGTTTTTACAAATTGCAGCAGCTTACTACCAAGTACTAGAGAGTATGTGCACTACAAGGCAGAGATGTGTGTGAAAGCAAGCTAACTGCAAGGTTATGTTAATTATGCAAATGTAAATAAAAGTGTTGATACTTAATATTTTTTGTTTTTCTTTGCAGTATATCATCCAGTGGTACAAGAAGAAGTAGCTGAGAAGACTCCGCGTCCCAAACATCGAGTAGTGCCGCTAGTTTAGTTAAGTGCGTTTGTGTTGATATTAGTCAGTGCACTGTAGTATTTGTTTACTGCATGTATGCCTATACATGCAAAATAAAACTTTAATTGAATATAAATATCCAATTTGAGTTTTATTTGCTAGAATACCCTTTATAGGATATGTGCAGTCGATCCAATTTACAGGTGAGTTGTTGCATATACTGATGGCCAATTGGAATTCTAATTGAATTGCATATTCTTTTAGTAGTGTATATGCTGCAATCAGTTGCTTGGAGACGACCCGCTTTGCTCAGCCGGAGGGTTGTCTGGATTTGTGTTGTGTGTGCGCAAAGTGCCTGTAGTGGGTGGCAACGGCGCCAGTTGCTGGAAGATTGGCAGGCGCGACTGTGAGGCAGCTGCGTTGCCTATGTTGAGGGCCACCTCTGAAGAGGATGAGTGTGTGGCAGCGTCATTTGGTGGAGCGTCGTTGCGACGAGCTGCATCGTTGCGAAGAGCCTCGTATCTGCGTCGGGCTGCTATTCTGCGAAGGTTTTCGCTTGTGTTGCGTGTTGAAGCTGGATATTTTTTTCTGTTTGTATGCCTTGACAGAACACACATTAATGATCTCATATTCCCTTTAGTCTCATTCATATTAGCTGTCAATCAGCTAGATGAAGAGGAAGAGAGAAAATAGAGATGCTCTTTATTCATACAATACTTTGACAATAGTATTTTCTTAGAATTAAAATTGCGCCTAAAAGATATCTTTAAAGAATATACATTCGGTCGATATTTTGCGAAACTATGATTAGTTTAAATGGCCACAAGCGCAACAAAAGATAGCAGTGCACCATTGTGATATATGTGTACGTATAAAAGAGCAGATCAGAAGTAGATGACATTGATATGCTTAAATTGCTAGTTGTAAACTAATGAGTTAATATAATTAAATTCATTTTCAGCTGCATCTATGAGATGCGCAGATCAATTAGCTGCCATAATGCCGCCATTCAATTCAAAGAGAAAATTCAAGACAAAGTCTAGTCATTTTCCCCATAGGTTGTTTAAGCTAAATATAGTATTAGTAGTATAAGAGTAATATAATTAATAGTAATAGTTGTTTTCCTTTCAATATTTGATTTTCAATGGGTTTTTCTTTTCATTTTAGCATATTTAATTTAGTTCAAATTTATTAGATACATCGCAAGTGCGATCGTGAAAGTGATAGTGCATCACTGCGTTTATATGTCTATCGATATGCAAAGACAAAACATATGTTGTATAAGCATATGGTGCGAAAAGTGAAGTGCATTAATTGCAAAATTGCAACTGGAAAGTATAGTTTCTAATAAGAATACTAATAAAAGCATTAATAATTGAATATTAATTAATTCATTGTTTTTACAAATTGCAGCAGCTTACTACCAAGTACTAGAGAGTATGTGCACTACAAGGCAGAGATGTGTGTGAAAGCAAGCTAACTGCAAGGTTATGTTAATTATGCAAATGTAAATAAAAGTGTTGATACTTAATATTTTTTGTTTTTCTTTGCAGTATATCATCCAGTGGTACAAGAAGAAGTAGCTGAGAAGACTCCGCGTCCCAAACATCGAGTAGTGCCGCTAGTTTAGTTAAGTGCGTTTGTGTTGATATTAGTCAGTGCACTGTAGTATTTGTTTACTGCATGTATGCCTATACATGCAAAATAAAACTTTAATTGAATATAAATATCCAATTTGAGTTTTATTTGCTAGAATACCCTTTATAGGATATGTGCAGTCGATCCAATTTACAGGTGAGTTGTTGCATATACTGATGGCCAATTGGAATTCTAATTGAATTGCATATTCTTTTTAGTGTATATGCTGCAATCAGTTGCTTGGAGACGACCCGCTTTGCTCAGCCGGAGGGTTGTCTGGATTTGTGTTGTGTGTGCGCAAAGTGCCTGTAGTGGGTGGCAACGGCGCCAGTTGCTGGAAGATTGGCAGGCGCGACTGTGAGGCAGCTGCGTTGCCTATGTTGAGGGCCACCTCTGAAGAGGATGAGTGTGTGGCAGCGTCATTTGGTGGAGCGTCGTTGCGACGAGCTGCATCGTTGCGAAGAGCCTCTTATCTGCGTCGGGCTGCTATTCTGCGAAGGTTTTCGCTTGTGTTGCGTGTTGAAGCTGGATACGATCTAGTGAGCCTTGCACTCACAATATTGCGACTGTGCTCACGGAAAGTAATCGGGCCATACACCGGAGGATGACGGCGAAGATAACTAGCACGGAATTCCGCATCTTCTTCAGCTTGTCTTCGCTGTTGTCGCTGGGAGCGCATTTCAATTTCGTTAGCCAGGTGAGTATTTACGAGGCTAGAGTATCTGGGCATTGTTAGTCGCTGTGGGACAAACGGATCATGGGCTATGCTTCTAGCCTCATTGTTGCTATGTACTCGTAGTCGCTCGTAGTACTTTGAGCAGATATTATTAAATTGCTCATCCACAGATAAGACACCAAATTCAGATCTGATGCGAGCATTTGAAACAAAATATTGAGCGCCAGATACAGTTCTCAGTGCTTTGTTTTGTATGACTCTGATGCGATCAAACTGAGTTTCAGACATTTTTTTCTGTTGGTATGTTGCAGAGAACACACAATAATGATCTCCACTCTTCACATCTCATTCATGATCAGCTGTCTAGCAGCTGCATGACGAGGGGAAGAAAGGGGTGGAGATACTTTTTATTCAAATAATACTTTACATTAGCATTTCTTATGAATATAAGTGGCGCCTATTTGATACTTAGAAATATACATTAGGACGATAATTGGCGAAACTTTCATAATATGATTCATTTTAAATGGCCACTGGTGCATCTAACAATAATAGAGCAGCGTAGTGTTACAATATATATATATAAGAGCAATTTAAAGATAGTAATAGATAACAATAAAGTGCTTAAATGGCTGATTATAGACTAAATTAGTTAGATAAGATATATGATTTACAAAGTAAGAGGTGGCATTATTTAATTTAATTCAATTTTTTCATTATTATGCATCCACAAGATGCGCAGAAAAATTTGCCCAAAGTAATGTGGCCAATTTGAATTATAAAGAAAAATCGAGACAAAGTCTGGTCATTTTCTCCATTCTGTGTTTAACCTTTCTGTTTGTATGCCTTGACAGAACACACATTAATGATCTCATATTCCCTTTCGTCTCATTCATATTAGCTGTCAATCAGCTAGATGAAGAGGAAGAGAGAAAATAGAGATGCTCTTTATTCATACAATACTTTGACAATAGTATTTTCTTAGAATTAAAATTGCGCCTAAAAGATATCTTTAAAAAATATACATTCGGTCGATATTTTGCGAAACTATGATTAGTTTAAATGGCCACAAGCGCAACAAAAGATAGCAGTGCACCATTGTGATATATGTGTACGTATAAAAGAGCAGATCAGAAGTAGATGACATTGATATGCTTAAATTGCTAGTTGTAAACTAATGAGTTAATATAATTAAATTCATTTACAGCTGCATCTATGAGATGCGCAGATTAATTAGCTGCCATAATGCCGCCATTCAATTCAAGGAGAAAATTCAAGACAAAGTCTAGTCATTTTCCCCATAGGTTGTTTAAGCTAAATATAGTATTAGTAGTATAAGAGTAATATAATTAATAGTAATAGTTGTTTTCCTTTCAATATTTGATTTTCAATGGGTTTTTCTTTTCATTTTAGCATATTTAATTTAGTTAAAATTTATTAGATACATCGCAGGTGCGATCGTGAAAGTGATAGTGCATCACTGCGTTTATATGTCTATCGATATGCAAAGACAAAACATATGTTGTAAAAGCATATGGTGCGAAAAGTGAAGTGCATTAATTGCAAAATTGCAACTGGAAAGTATAGTTTCTAATAAGAATACTAATAAAAGCATTAATAATTGAATATTAATTAATTCATTGTTTTTACAAATTGCAGCAGCTTACTACCAAGTACTAGAGAGTATGTGCACTACAAGGCAGAGATGTGTGTGAAAGCAAGCTAACTGCAAGGTTATGTTAATTATGCAAATGTAAATAAAAGTGTTGATACTTAATATTTTTTTGTTTTTCTTTGCAGTATATCATCCAGTGGTACAAGAAGAAGTAGCTGAGAAGACTCCGCGTCCCAAACATCGAGTAGTGCCGCTAGTTTAGTTAAGTGCGTTTGTGTTGATATTAGTCAGTGCACTGTAGTATTTGTTTACTGCATGTATGCCTATACATGCAAAATAAAACTTTAATTGAATATAAATATCCAATTTGAGTTTTATTTGCTAGGAATACCCTTTTATAGGATATGTGCAGTCGATCCAATTTACAGGTGAGTTGTTGCATATACTGATGGCCAATTGGAATTCTAATTGAATTGCATATTCTTTTTTAGTGTATATGCTGCAATCAGTTGCTTGGAGACGACCCGCTTTGCTCAGCCGGAGGGTTGTCTGGATTTGTGTTGTGTGTGCGCAAAGTGCCTGTAGTGGGTGGCAACGGCGCCAGTTGCTGGAAGATTGGCAGGCGCGACTGTGAGGCAGCTGCGTTGCCTATGTTGAGGGCCACCTCTGAAGAGGATGAGTGTGTGGCAGCGTCATTTGGTGGAGCGTCGTTGCGACGAGCTGCATTTTTCTGTTTGTATGCCTTGACAGAACACACATTAATGATCTCATATTCCCTTTAGTCTCATTCATATTAGCTGTCAATCAGCTAGATGAAGATGAAGAGAGAAAATAGAGATGCTCTTTATTCATACAATACTTTGACAATAGTATTTTCTTAGAATTAAAATTGCGCCTAAAAGATATCTTTAAAGAATATACATTCGGTCGATATTTTGCGAAACTATGATTAGTTTAAATGGCCACAAGCGCAACAAAAGATAGCAGTGCACCATTGTGATATATGTGTACGTATAAAAGAGCAGATCAGAAGTAGATGACATTGATATGCTTAAATTGCTAGTTGTAAACTAATGAGTTAATATAATTAAATTCATTTTCAGCTGCATCTATGAGATGCGCAGATCAATTAGCTGCCATAATGCCGCCATTCAATTCAAAGAGAAAATTCAAGACAAAGTCTAGTCATTTTCCCCATAGGTTGTTTAAGCTAAATATAGTATTAGTAGTATAAGAGTAATATAATTAATAGTAATAGTTGTTTTCCTTTCAATATTTGATTTTCAATGGGTTTTTCTTTTCATTTTAGCATATTTAATTTAGTTAAAATTTATTAGATACATCGCAAGTGCGATCGTGAAAGTGATAGTGCATCACTGCGTTTATATGTCTATCGATATGCAAAGACAAAACATATGTTGTATAAGCATATGGTGCGAAAAGTGAAGTGCATTAATTGCAAAATTGCAACTGGAAAGTATAGTTTCTAATAAGAATACTAATAAAAGCATTAATAATTGAATATTAATTAATTCATTGTTTTTACAAATTGCAGCAGCTTACTACCAAGTACTAGAGAGTATGTGCACTACAAGGCAGAGATGTGTGTGAAAGCAAGCTAACTGCAAGGTTATGTTAATTATGCAAATGTAAATAAGAGTGTTGATACTTAATATTTTTTGTTTTTCTTTGCAGTATATCATCCAGTGGTACAAGAAGAAGTAGCTGAGAAGACTCCGCGTCCCAAACATCGAGTAGTGCCGCTAGTTTAGTTAAGTGCGTTTGTGTTGATATTAGTCAGTGCACTGTAGTATTTGTTTACTGCATGTATGCCTATACATGCAAAATAAAACTTTAATTGAATATAAATATCCAATTTGAGTTTTATTTGCTAGAATACCCTTTATAGGATATGTGCAGTCGATCCAATTTACAGGTGAGTTGTTGCATATACTGATGGCCAATTGGAATTCTAATTGAATTGCATATTCTTTTTTTAGTGTATATGCTGCAATCAGTTGCTTGGAGACGACCCGCTTTGCTCAGCCGGAGGGTTGTCTGGATTTGTGTTGTGTGTGCGCAAAGTGCCTGTAGTGGGTGGCAACGGCGCCAGTTGCTGGAAGATTGGCAGGCGCGACTGTGAGGCAGCTGCGTTGCCTATGTTGAGGGCCACCTCTGAAGAGGATGAGTGTGTGGCAGCGTCATTTGGTGGAGCGTCGTTGCGACGAGCTGCATTTTTCTGTTTGTATGCCTTGACAGAACACACATTAATGATCTCATATTCCCTTTAGTCTCATTCATATTAGCTGTCAATCAGCTAGATGAAGAGGAAGAGAGAAAATAGAGATGCTCTTTATTCATACAATACTTTGACAATAGTATTTTCTTAGAATTAAAATTGCGCCTAAAAGATATCTTTAAAGAATATACATTCGGTCGATATTTTGCGAAACTATGATTAGTTTAAATGGCCACAAGCGCAACAAAAGATAGCAGTGCACCATTGTGATATATGTGTACGTATAAAAGAGCAGATCAGAAGTAGATGACATTGATATGCTTAAATTGCTAGTTGTAAACTAATGAGTTAATATAATTAAATTCATTTTCAGCTGCATCTATGAGATGCGCAGATCAATTAGCTGCCATAATGCCGCCATTCAATTCAAAGAGAAAATTCAAGACAAAGTCTAGTCATTTTCCCCATAGGTTGTTTAAGCTAAATATAGTATTAGTAGTATAAGAGTAATATAATTAATAGTAATAGTTGTTTTCCTTTCAATATTTGATTTTCAATGGGTTTTTCTTTTCATTTTAGCATATTTAATTTAGTTAAAATTTATTAGATACATCGCAAGTGCGATCGTGAAAGTGATAGTGCATCACTGCGTTTATATGTCTATCGATATGCAAAGACAAAACATATGTTGTATAAGCATATGGTGCGAAAAGTGAAGTGCATTAATTGCAAAATTGCAACTGGAAAGTATAGTTTCTAATAAGAATACTAATAAAAGCATTAATAATTGAATATTAATTAATTCATTGTTTTTACAAATTGCAGCAGCTTACTACCAAGTACTAGAGAGTATGTGCACTACAAGGCAGAGATGTGTGTGAAAGCAAGCTAACTGCAAGGTTATGTTAATTATGCAAATGTAAATAAGAGTGTTGATACTTAATATTTTTTGTTTTTCTTTGCAGTATATCATCCAGTGGTACAAGAAGAAGTAGCTGAGAAGACTCCGCGTCCCAAACATCGAGTAGTGCCGCTAGTTTAGTTAAGTGCGTTTGTGTTGATATTAGTCAGTGCACTGTAGTATTTGTTTACTGCATGTATGCCTATACATGCAAAATAAAACTTTAATTGAATATAAATATCCAATTTGAGTTTTATTTGCTAGAATACCCTTTATAGGATATGTGCAGTCGATCCAATTTACAGGTGAGTTGTTGCATATACTGATGGCCAATTGGAATTCTAATTGAATTGCATATTCTTTTTAGTGTATATGCTGCAATCAGTTGCTTGGAGACGACCCGCTTTGCTCAGCCGGAGGGTTGTCTGGATTTGTGTTGTGTGTGCGCAAAGTGCCTGTAGTGGGTGGCAACGGCGCCAGTTGCTGGAAGATTGGCAGGCGCGACTGTGAGGCAGCTGCGTTGCCTATGTTGAGGGCCACCTCTGAAGAGGATGAGTGTGTGGCAGCGTCATTTGGTGGAGCGTCGTTGCGACGAGCTGCATCGTTGCGAAGAGCCTCTTATCTGCGTCGGGCTGCTATTCTGCGAAGGTTTTCGCTTGTGTTGCGTGTTGAAGCTGGATACGATCTAGTGAGCCTTGCACTCACAATATTGCGACTGTGCTCACGGAAAGTAATCGGGCCATACACCGGAGGATGACGGCGAAGATAACTAGCACGGAATTCCGCATCTTCTTCAGCTTGTCTTCGCTGTTGTCGCTGAGAGCGCATTTCAATTTCGTTAGCCAGGTGAGTATTTACGAGGCTAGAGTATCTGGGCATTGTTAGTCGCTGTGGGACAAACGGATCATGGGCTATGCTTCTAGCCTCATTGTTGCTATGTACTCGTAGTCGCTCGTAGTACTTTGAGCAGATATTATTAAATTGCTCATCCACAGATAAGACACCAAGTTCAGATCTGATGCGAGCATTTGAAACAAAATATTGTTTTCTGTTCGTATGTTACAAGAGAACACACATTGATGATCTCCGCTTCTTCGCATCTCATACATGATCAGCTGACCAGCAGCTGCATGGCGAGGGGAAGATAGTACGGAGATACTTTTTATTCAATTAATACTTCACAATAGCATTTCTTATGAATATAAATAGCGCCTATGAGATAATTAAAATCTAAAAAAGGACTATATTTGTCGAAACTTATCATTAAATGATTAAATTTAAATGGCCATAAGTGCACAAAAATAACAGTGCAGCTTAATTTTACAAAATACTTATAATAGAGCAATTTAAAGATAATAGAAATTAACAATAAGGTGCTTGAGTAACTGATTAACGACTAAATAGATAAGTAAGATTTAAGTTTAACAATAGTAATAGATGGCATTAATTAATATAATTCAATTATTTCATTAATAAGCATCTACAAGATGCACAGAGAAAAGTAGCCCAAAGTGGCCAATTGGAATAAAAGAGAAAAGTCGAGACAAAGTCTGGTCATTTTCTCAAGTATGGGCTTGAGCTAAAATTAGCTTAAATTACAAAAAGTTAAAACAGCTGATTGGAGATTGCATTAAATGCAAATTTTATGACTGATCCATATGTGATCTAAATAGGACCCTATAGGCAGCAAGTGGTGATGGTGGTGGTAGTGGCAGCGGCATTGGCGCAATACCCTCGAAGACAGGTAGTCGTTGCGGCTGTTGGGCTGCTGCTTGTGCAGCTTCGTTGTGTTGCTGAGCCTCCCGTCGGCGAAGGAATCGCTCCCTACTTTCAGCTATTTCATCGGCCTCCCGTTGTAGTAGTCGCTGGGTGCGTAGAGCAATGTCATTGGCCAAATGCGTGTTTACGAGACTCGTGTATCTTGCCAATGTTATCCGCTGTGGGATGAACGGGTCATAGGCAATGTTTTTGGCCAGATTGTTGCTATGAGCGCGAAGTCTGTCGTAGTATTTTGCGCAGAGATTATTGAGTATCTCATCTGCAGACAAGACGTCCAGTTCAGTTCTGATGCGAGTGTTCGAGATAAAGTACTGAGCACCAGAAATGGCTCTCAGAGCTTTATTGTGAACCACTCTAATGCGGCTGAATTGGGTCTCAGATAGTAGAGCACCCCATACAGGTAGCGAGTATTGCCATAATGGGGCAACTAGCTGCTTGTATATGATGACTTTAGTTCTAAGCGACAATTTACTGTCCTTGTTGATGAGCCAATCTATCTTTTTAAGTCTAGCCCTGACCCTAGTAACGACCGTAGTGACATGTTGTGAGAAGCGCAGTTTAGAATCTAGAGTAACGCCCAAATACGGATGTGAAGTGCCATTTTCAATAGTTTCGTTGCCAATGCGAATAGCCTGATATGGCGCTATAACTCTGTATGCATGCATGACATGCATAGTTTTATTTGCATTAATTGTAATGCACCACTTGCTCGCCCATTCGGCCAAACTATCCATATAAGCTTGCTGCTGACTGAGCGCATCTGCTTGGCGAGAGTCTGCCGATAGAACAATGACGTCATCAGCATAAGTAGCAATCAAAATCCCACGTAGACGAGTTGGCCTTGGTATGTCGCTGGTGTATATATTATACAAGATTGGCCCGAGCAAGCTACCTTGTGGCACACCGGCGTGAATTTGCTTGATTCCTGAGCGACAGCCACCGTGACACTCAACAATAAAAGTGCGATCTGCTAGATAGCAGCAGAGGATGCGATAGAGAGCATCTGGCAGTAACTTCTTAAGCTTATACTTCAAGCCTGTATGCCACACTCGATCAAAGGCTTCTTTGATGTCCATATACACAGCAGAGCAGTATTTGTGGTCATCAAACGCTTTAATAATGTATTGGGTGACTCGACCCAATTGCTGTTCAGCTGAATGCGCCTTGCGGAAACCAAACTGATGGTTTGGAATCGCATTTACAAGAGTGTCTTCATCCAGCATACGGCTCAAAATCAGATACTCGAGTATCTTTGAGAGGCCAGATAGCAGACTTATGGGCCTGTATGATGCAACATGGTGCGTAGGCTTGCCAGGCTTATGCACCATCTTCACCACTGCTAACTTCCAGCTCGAGGGGAAATGACTCAATCTAAGAGAGTTATTGCATATCATAACAAGATACAAAACAGCCTTCAATGGCAGCGCTTTGATGGTGTGATTATCGATTTGGTCCATTCCAGCCGCTTTCTTGCTCTCTAGTGTGCTGATGTGACTGATGACTTCAGCCGCAGTGACTGGCCGAAATGAGACTGAAGCAGTCAAAGATGGCTGGCTAACTTGAGCCTCGATTTCAGCCAGAACACTGGGTGGCGTAGTCACGATTGGTTGAAAACGCTGCTCGAGACTTGCAGCAAATGTTTCGGCCTTCTCGGCAGTTGTCTTGCACCAGACATTTTGCGCATTGGAGCCATTGTCACTAGAGGACTTCAACAGGGGTAGATTTGGAGCAGGCTGTCGCTTGATTTCGTTGGTCAGGCGCCAGAGTTTTTGCATACTATATCTATCGGTTGGATCGATAGATCTGAATAGCTCTTCCTCATACTTCTGCCTAGCATATATGAGCTCTTTGCGTATGCGATTCGATAGCCTGTTGCAGAGCATCTTAAGCATCGGATTGCGACTTCGAGTCAGATAGCGCTTGACTTGCTTATGGGCCTCGATGAGATGCAGAGTCTGTCTATTTACGCGATATCTAGTCCTCATAATCTTGCGTGGGTGCTGTGCATTCGCATAGTTTGCAGCATCTTCAATGTTTCGGACAAAAATATTGACCGCATCATCAATATCGTCTAAACTGTTGATCTCAGTGTTGAGCAAAATTTTGTCATTTAGATAGCTCTGAAATTTGTTGATGTTAGCATTCAAATCTAGCAAGTGGCCTTTTGCTCTGCTGGTGACAGGCTTCTCAACCAGCTGGACTTGCAACGGGAGATGATCAGAGCTAAGCTCGAAAGAGTCAGTGATGGCCAGCAAATCTCGCCTGATGCCTTTAAAAAGCGCAAAGTCAATGGCAGACGGAGTTTGGCGTGAATTAAACGGAAAATGGGTGGGCGACCCAGTTGCCAGAATGTTGCAATTCACTTGTAGAATACTATTGACTAGCGTTCGGCCACGGAGACAAGATCTGGCGTTGCCCCACCACTGACTTTTCGCATTCCAGTCACCACCGACTATAAAAGTGTCACCCAGAGAAGATAGCAGGTTGTTGAAATCTTGCCCAGACCAGATAACTTGCGGCGGGCAGTAGATTGAGGCAATATTAATGTGACGGCCATTTTGCAGGCTGACTGAGACTTCGACAGATTGATGCGAGTCGTTAGATGTAAAGCGCATAGCATAATGGCATATCTGTTGTTTAATTATAAAGGCTGCACCTCCTCTGCGCCTGTTTGAGGGGTGATTTGCTAAATAAACAATGTAACCATTGATAGCAATACTATCGCTATCAGTCAGATGCGTTTCGGACACTAGCATTATGTCTATATCATGTTTAACGAGATACAGGTTGAGCTCATTCAGTTTGTTCTTGACACCGGCGGCATTCCAGAAAGATATGTTCATGTTGTTGACACGTTGAGATACAGCAGGTTGCAGTGCAGCGCTGCGTCTACTGGCATTTGGGGAAGTGGATACATTGTTAGACATTTGAGCGCTCATTGGGACCAAATCCAGCCAACAGGCAGGCCGTGAGGGTGGTCATCATCTCAATGAGTTTGTCTATTTTAGCCTCTAATCTAAAGCTAACTTGCACTGGCATACTTGGCACATTCGCATTCATTGGCTGCTCGAAACGTTGAAAATGAACACCCCCACTAACAGGATGCGCACCCCCATCTATTGGTTGCGGATGCCTACGGCGCGTACTCAGACTACGGCTACGTTTTGGCTGCGGCGGCCGCTGTGCGCTTGCCTGCCTAGGCAAACGGACTTGTTGCTGCTGCTGTTGTTGTTGCTGGCTAACTTTGGTGGCTTTTTGCCTCGACTGACGCTGTTTGCTGCTAATAGCTGCCGGTCCGACAGGCTGAGCAAATTGTAGGCCCGCCCGAAGGGCAGCCGAATAACTGGGCCCTGCACTAACAGTTTGCGGTCGTGACTGAGGGGGGGCTTGCTGCAAAAGATTTGGCATATTAGACATATTTGGCATGTTTACTCGACTGCTCTGAGCAGTTACAGTCGGAGCAGCCTTAGCTAGAGTGTTAATTATCTTTGCTAGCTGCGTAGCACTCTCATTTTCACGCTTCTTGCACGCTTCTTTATACGCAGGGCAGCCTTTGTAGCTCGCGGCATGCGGGCCGGAGCAATTGGCACACTTCGCTGGAGTTTGGTCGTCTTTTTGCTTGCCACAGTCCGTGGAAGCATGATTGGCGCCGCACTTGACGCAGGCAAAGGGGCGACGGCAGTAATTTTTTGTATGCCCAAACTTTTGGCACCTATGGCATTGAGCAATTTCATTCGTTTTATACGGCCGCTCAATCTTGACACGCTGGTTGCCAATGGCCGTAATTTGCAGCAATTCTGCGTTATTATCGCTGACGGCCAGCTCAACCTCAAAGAGATCGAGGGGCTCTTTAGAAAAGCGAGACTTAATGCCTCTTAAGAAGCGGACTTCGTGCCCTAATTTGGCCAATTGCTCACGGATATAGTGATCCGGAGTGGAGAAGTGCAGATGCCGAATAACAGCTCTATAGCCGCGCTCGCATTTCAATTGAAATGTGTAATTTTCAATTGAATTTGCGTCGAGATATCTTACCAGCTTGCGGTGCGTGGCGACGTCCTTGCACTGGACACGAATGCCGTGGTTAGCAGCAGGCTTGGTGGAGTAATTGTCCTGGCCAATAGCGTCATCCAGGCGTATTAGCAGAGGCATAATATCCGTCACGTTGGCGATAAATAGCGGCGCTGGCTTTGCACTCGGTTGCGCACGGCTGGCTCCGTATGTCTAGATTGATCTCTAGACGGCCCGGATGGCGGCGTCTGCCGGGGGCTCCACTGCCGCACACGCACGAAACTCTAAGTCGGATCGACACTCGACACTCGGCTCGGTGCGCACTCGCTGCCGCTCACTCGGACGACTCCAGGGAAACTGGACTGCCCAGCGCCTCCACCAGATTTTTGAGTACCGATTCGGCCGATTTACTCAAAGCAGTTCCAATCCCCGATCCCAATTCCAATTCCAATTGGAAATGGAAATGGAAATGGAACCGGAGACGGGAAAAGCCCTGAGCAAATCGATTGTCCACCGACTGTGATGGCCGGTAGATGGCCGAATGGGTAGGCGCTAGACAGTCGCTAGAATCCATATCTATCCCATTATTATACCTAGTATGTTTAAACTGGAATGAATTGGCGCCCAAATTAAATTAAGGGAATGTTATCTAACAGGGCTCAACTGGCTAAACAATGATATTAACAGCCGCGCAGGGCTGCCATATCTTATTAAACTACTTAACATAAATGCGAATGTAAAGTGTGTATGTACAAGTGTGTGTGTGTGTGTGTATGAGTGAGTGAATGAATATGTAAATCTACAAGAAATTGCGTTGCGCGAAAAATCAAAAACTAATAGCTACAATCAAAAAGTGAGCGAATTAACATTAATAGTGATTAATTAAATTAAACTAAATACTAACTATACTAAAATACTACTAATGAAAAGAAACTGACTTATAATACTACTAATATTGAGTGTGTGTGTGTGTGTTGTACTATATTTACAGGTTGTTTTTCATGTGATGGCTGCTCGACCGGTGGAGGGGGGACGAACACGAACATCAGAGGCTGGCAATCAAGGAGTGATGCAGCAGATCAGTGGCGACATCCAGCGGGACATCCAAGGAGTACAGGTAAGTAGTAGGAGTGGATTCATCAGGTGAGTATATATTTAGAGTAGCAATTGTGTGTACAACTCTAATTCTGTTGTTTACTTGCAGCATCAACTGGAATTTTACAAGTGAGACTGGCAGTGGAACCAGCCATGTAATCAGCAACAGAACTGGCACTTGGGTGGCCAGCACCAGCTGCTGCATTGACTGCAGTTGCATCCACAACTGCAATGGATATGGACATCGACATCTTCATCAGCGGAGGCGGAGGCGGCGTCCAGAGTGAAGTTGCCAGCCCGGAGACTGGTATGAGGCGCCAGCAGTGCAATATGCACCACCAACACCAGCATCGGCAACAGGATCATCGGCGTCATCAACATCAGTGGAAATGGCGCAGACATCAAGTGGCTTCAGCATCATTAGCTCTGGTGCGAGCGAATGCAAAATGTCGTGTCATGGGCAAATGCATGCAGCCTGTCATCTAGCTGCAAGCCCATACACATTGAATGGCCAATTGTCGCCCACAATAAGACGACAAGTATCGAGTAATCACGTCGATTTAAAGCTAATGAACAATTGTGTTTGTACTGTCTTCTTCTTCTCATTTTCACCATGCGCAATTGCGACAAGAGTGCGTTAGATAATAAGGAGGAGTGGATTGCTACTGGGTGAGTATTGATATTATTATTATTATTGTTAAGTGAAGTGGGTGAGTGTAGAAAATTATAGTAGTTGAATTAGGTTTGTATAGGCTATAAGAACAGGTAGTCATTATATATTTGGGGTCTTATTTGCGATTTGTTGCCTGCTACTGCTAATGCTGGCAGACAAGCAGGTTGTTAGCGCGGACATCATATCTATTAGACGATCCAGCTTGTTGACGATAGCCTTGTTGATGGCTGAATTAGCATTCTCAATTGAATTTGAATTTGCATTTGCATTTGGATGCTTGCGTTCGAGCAGCATTAGGCCAATCAATTGATCTAGCTTCTTTTCAATACTGCTCGTATTATCCCTGGCACCTAGATATTGATGAGTCGGGAGGAGTTGCTGCACTTGCTGCCTCTGCTGCTGCACCTGCTGCTGCTGCTGCTGCTGCTGCTGCTGCTGCTGCTGCTGCTGCTGCTGCACTTGTTGCTGCTGCACTTGTTGCTGCACTTGTTGCTGCTGCACTTGCTGCTGTTGAAGTAGTAGTTGCAGCTGTAGTTGCTGCATATTTTGAGGCTGAATGCGTTGAATTTGCTGATGCTGCTGCTTTTGCTGCTTTTGCTGCATTCGCTGCTGCGGCCAAACACTTGGCTGTTTCACATTTAGTCCAAGTTTAAGTGCGTCGGCATAGCTGCCAACCATAGCGTTGCTCAGATTTAGTGGCTGCTTGGGCTGCTGATTGAACTGTAGCTGATTGACCTGTTGTTGTGTAGTCTTCTTCTTCGCCCTCTTCTTTGTCTTGATTGGCTGCTGCTGCTGCTGCTGCTGCTGCTGCTGCTGCTGCTGCTGCTGCTGCTGCTGCTGCTGCTGCTGCTGCTGCTGCTGCTGCTGCTGCTGCTGCTGTAGTTGCTGCTGCTGCTGCTGCTGCTGCTGTAGTAGTTGCTGCTGCTGCTGCTGCTGCTGTAGTATATGCAGCTGTTGTTGCTGTTTGCTAGCATTTGCGGCCTTGTTCAGGTGTCTTTTAATAATAGCCGCTGTTGCAGCATTATTATTATTGCGATTTGACGACTGAGGATTCGCTGTCGCTTTTGTTTGACGCGCCAATTCGGCGACTAGTTTTGAGGCTTGCTGGAAGCCTTGTTGATTGGCCATCTTTTGCTTGCAGGCCTCTTTGAAAGCAATGCAGCCGCGATAGCTTGCCGCATGCTCTCCCAAACAATTGGCGCATTTAGCCGGCTGGCTAACATCGCCCTTTGCTCGTCCGCAATCAGTGGATGCATGGCTGCCGCTGCACTTGACGCACACGAATGGCCGGCGGCAATAGTTCTTCGTGTGGCCGAATTTTTGACATCGATGGCATTGCACCGCATCGGCGTTGCGCAATATCCTCTCGATTTTGACTCTCTGGCCACCCAAGCACTCAATGTTCAGAACATTTGTGCTGTTTGGAGCGGCCACCACTTCAACCTCGAACAGGTCAAGAGGCTGGCGAGTGAATCGCTTCTTGATTACACTGACAAATCTGACCGTATGGCCCAGATCTGTCAGTTGTTGACGAATCCAATCTGTTGGCGTCGAGCGATGCAGATAGCGTATGCAAAATCTAAATCCTCGATCCGCTGCCAATTGATAGGTGTGCGATACAATTCTCTCCTGAGCGAAGTGATGCACAAGTTTGCGATATGCCGCAATATTGGCGCATTGAATGCGCAGACCTTGCCCAGCTGTCGGTTTGGTGTAGAAATTTGCCGTACCGATCGCCTTCTTAATCCCCCTCCAGTACTGGCATTATGTCTGGCACAAACGGCAAGTACAATGGTGTTGGCCGATTCTTGCGACCACCATTCACATTCACATTGCCATTGGCATTCGTATTGGCATTGTCATTGTCATCGATGACCTCATCCTCATCCACCTCATCGTCATCGTCATCGTCATTGAGATCTTCATCCATTTCAATATCATTAACAGCATTTGCATCAACATCATCATCATCAATTGACAATTGACACTTGTTGTTGCTCTTGCTGTTGATGTTTGTATTATTGGCTCCATCTGTTGGCCGCTGATCAGTTGCAGCTTTGTTAGGATTTGCAGCAACCAATTTGCGCGCAGCTGCCATGGCGGCAGCTTTCTTAGATGTGGTCGGGGCATCTTCATCAACAATATCGGATGCAACAATCAGTTGCTTTTTGAAAATCATTGCAGACAGCTTTCGGTTAGCTGGTGCATTGCTGGCAGCCATTTTACGGCACGTTGCCACTGCCGAGGCAGACAGTGGAGGTGGCGGCTTGATACATTTATTAGCCTCGCTGCCGCTAAATAAATGATTCAGCATTTCATTTACATCAGCAGAGGGAAACTCATCGGATCCATCAGCGAATAAGTGACTGACTATCTCATCATGATCAGCTGCAGCTGCTGCTGCTGCTGATTGTTGTGAAGCTGAATTGCAATCCATATTCAATTTCAAATTGAACTTGGATTTGGATTGAGACTTGGATTGAGACTTGGAATTAGATTTGCTTTTGGTTGAAGAATCGGCTACAATTGCAGTGGAAATTGTAGCAGAATTTGAAGTGGCTTTTGCAGTTGACAAAGTTGCTCGAGTAGATGACGTTGGATTGCCACCAACGCCATCACTCGACAATTGTTCGCATCTCTGCAGAACTTTCAGCAGCTCGTCATCATCGATGGTGGTGATGTCGTTGCTATTGACGCTGTTGTTGCTGTTGTTGTGGAGCTTGTTGGAGCAATCAGCTTCCGATAGTAGCTGAAAGCTATTGCCGAAGTTGGCGTCCTTTTTAGCCGCCATTTTCTTATTAGATTTCGAATTTGATTTTGATGTCTTTGATTTAGGGCTATTTCCCTGATTACTAGCTGGCCTCTTGTTCGAGATTAGCGCCTCATTGTGCATCTCGAGTTTTTGTAGCAGCTGCTGCTGCTCATCCTGCTGCCTCTGCTGCCTCTGCTGCTTGTGCATTTGCTGCTCCTGGGCCAGCATTGCGTGCATCGCACGCGCCAGCACAGTGGCAGCATTCTCATTGGCCTGACCATTATTACAATTGCTATTGCCACCAACCTGATTTGGCCCACTCGCCTCGTGCAAGCCAATTCCAGCCAGTAGATAATCGTCAAGGGAATCAACATCAACGTCGTCATCATCATCATCATCCACCTCCTCCTCATCATACACATCATCCACAAACAACTCCTCGTCAGCGCCAGTCTCGTCATGGTCGGCGAGACTGCCCGAGAGTGCGTTGTACATGATCGTTTGATTAGGCCACTGGACACACGTACGCCGACAGTTATTAGATTGTTAGATGTCACTAGTAGAAATATCCACTAAATTTAGTAGAAATAGTTGTTGGAGTCTCTGTCTCGGATTAATAGCAGTTTTGAATAATTCACAAAAACAAAAAGAAACAAGTAAGAAAGCTCTAGTCGAGACTGCTCGACTACGAGATCCCCTGAACCCTTGGAGCAATAGATATTTCAATACTTTTTCGCGACTTTCAGCTTACCCAAGAAACACGCACACACACACACACGCACGTACGCACACACAGGCATACATACACAAACGCATACACACACACACATACACACACACATACACAAACACATACACACACAAGCAACCACGCATAAACACGCATGGGCTGCAGTGTGCGCTTACTATGAGAACTTAATTGTTTAATAACTTTTTTTATGGACGTACGACCTTCATGAAACTTTTAGATTATGATTATAACATGAATATGCATGTAATTGCCAAAGCACAAGTCTCTAGTATTTGAAATACGCTTTTTACAAAAGTGAGGGTGAGGGGGTGAATTTAGAGGTGGGGGGTAAATTTTAACAAAAACCGAAATTGTATAAATTGCATATAAGCATACATTAAAAATTTGGAGACTCTAGCAATAAAGGTGTAGAAGATATAATTTTATAACTGGGTTTCGATAAGGTTTTTTATCGATAAAAAAAGATCGAGATGAGTTATCGATTTTTAATGATAAACTTGATATGCGCGCTGTAATTACGGACATTTTAAAAAAAATTTGAAGTCTCTAGCTCTTATATCTTCTGAAATCGACGCGTTCATACATACGGACAGACGGACAGGGCCAAATCAACTCAGCTCGTCACCCTGATCAAGAATATATATACTTTGTGGGGTCTGCCACGCCTCCTTCTGCCTGTTACATACATTTCAACAAAACCATTATACCCTGATTTCCCATTGAAAATGGGTTCAGGGTATAAAAACACTAGATTTTCACTTTTAATTATTGGCTGCGATTTATTCATGTAATTATTGACTTTTATATTTTCAGATTTTTGTCCGTATGTCTAGATTGATCTCTATTTTGTCCGTATGTCTAGATTCATCTCTAGACGGCCCGGATGGCGGCGTCTGCCGGGGGCTCCACTGCCGCACACGCACGAAACTCTAAGTCGACACTCGGCTCGGTGCGCACTCGCTGCCGCTCACTCGGACGACTCCAGGGAAACTGGACTGCCCAGCGCCTCCACCAGATTTTTGAGTACCGATTCGGCCGATTTACTCAAAGCAGTTCCAATCCCCGATCCCAATTCCAATTCCAATTGGAAATGGAAATGGAAATGGAACCGGAGACGGGAAAAGCCCTGAGCAAATCGATTGTCCACCGACTGTGATGGCCGGTAGATGGCCGAATGGGTAGGCGCTAGACAGTCGCTAGAATCCATATCTATCCCATTATTATACCTAGTATGTTTAAACTGGAATGAATTGGCGCCCAAATTAAATTAAGGGAATGTTATCTAACAGGGCTCAACTGGCTAAACAATGATATTAACAGCCGCGCAGGGCTGCCATATCTTATTAAACTACTTAACATAAATGCGAATGTAAAGTGTGTATGTACAAGTGTGTGTGTGTGTGTGTATGAGTGAGTGAATGAATATGTAAATCTACAAGAAATTGCGTTGCGCGAAAAATCAAAAACTAATAGCTACAATCAAAAAGTGAGCGAATTAACATTAATAGTGATTAATTAAATTAAACTAAATACTAACTATACTAAAATACTACTAATGAAAAGAAACTGACTAATAATACTACTAATATTGAGTGTGTGTGTGTGTGTTGTACTATATTTACAGGTTGTTTTTCATGTGATGGCTGCTCGACCGGTGGAGGGGGGACGAACACGAACATCAGAGGCTGGCAATCAAGGAGTGATGCAGCAGATCAGTGGCGACATCCAGCGGGACATCCAAGGAGTACAGGTAAGTAGTAGGAGTGGATTCATCAGGTGAGTATATATTTAGTGTAGCAATTGTGTGTACAACTCTAATTCTGTTGTTTACTTGCAGCATCAACTGGAATTTTACAAGTGAGACTGGCAGTGGAACCAGCCATGTAATCAGCAACAGAACTGGCACTTGGGTGGCCAGCACCAGCTGCTGCATTGACTGCAGTTGCATCCACAACTGCAATGGATATGGACATCGACATCTTCATCAGCGGAGGCGGAGGCGGCGTCCAGAGTGAAGTTGCCAGCCCGGAGACTGGTATGAGGCGCCAGCAGTGCAATATGCACCACCAACACCAGCATCGGCAACAGGATCATCGGCGTCATCAACATCAGTGGAAATGGCGCAGACATCAAGTGGCTTCAGCATCATTAGCTCTGGTGCGAGCGAATGCAAAATGTCGTGTCATGGGCAAATGCATGCAGCCTGTCATCTAGCTGCAAGCCCATACACATTGAATGGCCAATTGTCGCCCACAATAAGACGACAAGTATCGAGAGTCTCTGTCTGCACCCACAATGACAGCCTGCCGGTCATCAATATGGACACGTAGCAGGGAGTGCAGAGCAATTACTATTCGATTGGTAATGAACCACTTCTTGATCACAATCGTAATTCAATAGGAGTCAAGGAATTGATGGAGATAATATTGCAGATCAGTCATCATCTTCGCCGCAGAAGCAGCATACTGGACACCATTGACGCCAACAACAACATTTTCACCATGCGCAATTGCGACAAGAGTGCGTTAGATAATAAGGAGGAGTGGATTGCTACTGGGTGAGTATTGATATTATTATTATTATTGTTAAGTGAAGTGGGTGAGTGTAGAAAATTATAGTAGTTGAATTAGGTTTGTATAGGCTATAAGAACAGGTAGTCATTATATATTTGGGGTCTTATTTGCGATTTGTTGCCTGCTACTGCTAATGCTGGCAGACAAGCAGGTTGTTAGCGCGGACATCATATCTATTAGACGATCCAGCTTGTTGACGATAGCCTTGTTGATGGCTGAATTAGCATTCTCAATTGAATTTGAATTTGCATTTGGATGCTTGCGTTCGAGCAGCATTAGGCCAATCAATTGATCTAGCTTCTTTTCAATACTGCTCGTATTATCCCTGGCACCTAGATATTGATGAGTCGGGAGGAGTTGCTGCACTTGCTGCCTCTGCTGCTGCACCTGCTGCTGCTGCTGCTGCTGCTGCTGCACTTGTTGCTGCTGCACTTGTTGCTGCACTTGTTGCTGCTGCACTTGCTGCTGTTGAAGTAGTAGTTGCAGCTGTAGTTGCTGCATATTTTGAGGCTGAATGCGTTGAATTTGCTGATGCTGCTGCTTTTGCTGCTTTTGCTGCATTCGCTGCTGCGGCCAAACACTTGGCTGTTTCACATTTAGTCCAAGTTTAAGTGCGTCGGCATAGCTGCCAACCATAGCGTTGCTCAGATTTAGTGGCTGCTTGGGCTGCTGATTGAACTGTAGCTGATTGACCTGTTGTTGTGTAGTCTTCTTCTTCGCCCTCTTCTTTGTCTTGATTGGCTGCTGCTGCTGCTGCTGCTGTTGCTGCTGTTGGAATACTAGCTGCTGCTGCTGCTGCTGCTGCTGTAGTAGTTGCTGCTGCTGCTGCTGCTGCTGTAGTAGTTGCTGCTGCTGCTGCTGCTGCTGTAGTATATGCAGCTGTTGTTGCTGTTTGCTAGCATTTGCGGCCTTGTTCAGGTGTCTTTTAATAATAGCCGCTGTTGCAGCATTATTATTATTGCGATTTGACGACTGAGGATTCGCTGTCGCTTTTGTTTGACGCGCCAATTCGGCGACTAGTTTTGAGGCTTGCTGGAAGCCTTGTTGATTGGCCATCTTTTGCTTGCAGGCCTCTTTGAAAGCAATGCAGCCGCGATAGCTTGCCGCATGCTCTCCCAAACAATTGGCGCATTTAGCCGGCTGGCTAACATCGCCCTTTGCTCGTCCGCAATCAGTGGATGCATGGCTGCCGCTGCACTTGACGCACACGAATGGCCGGCGGCAATAGTTCTTCGTGTGGCCGAATTTTTGACATCGATGGCATTGCACCGCATCGGCGTTGCGCAATATCCTCTCGATTTTGACTCTCTGGCCACCCAAGCACTCAATGTTCAGAACATTTGTGCTGTTTGGAGCGGCCACCACTTCAACCTCGAACAGGTCAAGAGGCTGGCGAGTGAATCGCTTCTTGATTACACTGACAAATCTGACCGTATGGCCCAGATCTGTCAGTTGTTGACGAATCCAATCTGTTGGCGTCGAACGATGCAGATAGCGTATGCAAAATCTAAATCCTCGATCCGCTGTCAATTGATAGGTGTGCGATACAATTCTCTCCCTGAGCGAAGTGATGCACAAGTTTGCGATATGCCGCAATATTGGCGCATTGAATGCGCAGACCTTGCCCAGCTGTCGGTTTGGTGTAGAAATTTGCCGTACCGATCGCCTTCTTAATCCCCTCCAGTACTGGCATTATGTCTGGCACAAACGGCAAGTACAATGGTGTTGGCCGATTCTTGCGACCACCATTCACATTCACATTGCCATTGGCATTCGTATTGGCATTGTCATTGTCATCGATGACCTCATCCTCATCCACCTCATCGTCATCGTCATCGTCATTGAGATCTTCATCCATTTCAATATCATTAACAGCATTTGCATCAACATCATCATCATCAATTGACAATTGACACTTGTTGTTGCTCTTGCTGTTGATGTTTGTATTATTGGCTCCATCTGTTGGCCGCTGATCAGTTGCAGCTTTGTTAGGATTTGCAGCAACCAATTTGCGCGCAGCTGCCATGGCGGCAGCTTTCTTAGATGTGGTCGGGGCATCTTCATCAACAATATCGGATGCAACAATCAGTTGCTTTTTGAAAATCATTGCAGACAGCTTTCGGTTAGCTGGTGCATTGCTGGCAGCCATTTTACGGCACGTTGCCACTGCCGAGGCAGACAGTGGAGGTGGCGGCTTGATACATTTATTAGCCTCGCTGCCGCTAAATAAATGATTCAGCATTTCATTTACATCAGCAGAGGGAAACTCATCGGATCCATCAGCGAATAAGTGACTGACTATCTCATCATGATCAGCTGCAGCTGCTGCTGCTGCTGATTGTTGTGAAGCCGAATTGCAATCCATATTCAATTTCAAATTGAACTTGGATTTGGATTGAGACTTGGATTGAGACTTGGAATTAGATTTGCTTTTGGTTGAAGAATCGGCTACAATTGCAGTGGAAATTGTAGCAGAATTTGAAGTGGCTTTTGCAGTTGACAAAGTTGCTCGAGTAGATGACGTTGGATTGCCACCAACGCCATCACTCGACAATTGTTCGCATCTCTGCAGAACTTTCAGCAGCTCGTCATCATCGATGGTGGTGATGTCGTTGCTATTGACGCTGTTGTTGCTGTTGTTGTGGAGCTTGTTGGAGCAATCAGCTTCCGATAGTAGCTGAAAGCTATTGCCGAAGTTGGCGTCCTTTTTAGCCGCCATTTTCTTATTAGATTTCGAATTTGATTTTGATGTCTTTGATTTAGGGCTATTTCCCTGATTACTAGCTGGCCTCTTGTTCGAGATTAGCGCCTCATTGTGCATCTCGAGTTTTTGTAGCAGCTGCTGCTGCTCATCCTGCTGCCTCTGCTGCCTCTGCTGCTTGTGCATTTGCTGCTCCTGGGCCAGCATTGCGTGCATCGCACGCGCCAGCACAGTGGCAGCATTCTCATTGGCCTGACCATTATTACAATTGCTATTGCCACCAACCTGATTTGGCCCACTCGCCTCGTGCAAGCCAATTCCAGCCAGTAGATAATCGTCAAGGGAATCAACATCAACGTCGTCATCATCATCATCATCCACCTCCTCCTCATCATACACATCATCCACAAACAACTCCTCGTCAGCGCCAGTCTCGTCATGGTCGGCGAGACTGCCCGAGAGTGCGTTGTACATGATCGTTTGATTAGGCCACTGGACACACGTACGCCGACAGTTATTAGATTGTTAGATGTCACTAGTAGAAATATCCACTAAATTTAGTAGAAATAGTTGTTGGAGTCTCTGTCTCGGATTAATAGCAGTTTTGAATAATTCACAAAAACAAAAAGAAAAAACACTAGATTTTCACTTTTAATTATTGGCTGCGATTTATTCATGTAATTATTGACTTTTATATTTTCAGATTTTTGTCCGTATGTCTAGATTGATCTCTATTTTGTCCGTATGTCTAGATTGATCTCTAGACGGCCCGGATGGCGGCGTCTGCCGGGGGCTCCACTGCCGCACACGCACGAAACTCTAAGTCGACACTCGGCTCGGTGCGCACTCGCTGCCGCTCACTCGGACGACTCCAGGGAAACTGGACTGCCCAGCGCCTCCACCAGATTTTTGAGTACCGATTCGGCCGATTTACTCAAAGCAGTTCCAATCCCCGATCCCAATTCCAATTCCAATTGGAAATGGAAATGGAAATGGAACCGGAGACGGGAAAAGCCCTGAGCAAATCGATTGTCCACCGACTGTGATGGCCGGTAGATGGCCGAATGGGTAGGCGCTAGACAGTCGCTAGAATCCATATCTATCCCATTATTATACCTAGTATGTTTAAACTGGAATGAATTGGCGCCCAAATTAAATTAAGGGAATGTTATCTAACAGGGCTCAACTGGCTAAACAATGATATTAACAGCCGCGCAGGGCTGCCATATCTTATTAAACTACTTAACATAAATGCGAATGTAAAGTGTGTATGTACAAGTGTGTGTGTGTGTGTATGAGTGAGTGAATGAATATGTAAATCTACAAGAAATTGCGTTGCGCGAAAAATCAAAAACTAATAGCTACAATCAAAAAGTGAGCGAATTAACATTAATAGTGATTAATTAAATTAAACTAAATACTAACTATACTAAAATACTACTAATGAAAAGAAACTGACTAATAATACTACTAATATTGAGTGTGTGTGTGTGTGTTGTACTATATTTACAGGTTGTTTTTCATGTGATGGCTGCTCGACCGGTGGAGGGGGGACGAACACGAACATCAGAGGCTGGCAATCAAGGAGTGATGCAGCAGATCAGTGGCGACATCCAGCGGGACATCCAAGGAGTACAGGTAAGTAGTAGGAGTGGATTCATCAGGTGAGTATATATTTAGAGTAGCAATTGTGTGTACAACTCTAATTCTGTTGTTTACTTGCAGCATCAACTGGAATTTTACAAGTGAGACTGGCAGTGGAACCAGCCATGTAATCAGCAACAGCACTGGCACTTGGGTGGCCAGCACCAGCTGCTGCATTGACTGCAGTTGCATCCACAACTGCAATGGATATGGACATCGACATCTTCATCAGCGGAGGCGGAGGCGGCGTCCAGAGTGAAGTTGCCAGCCCGGAGACTGGTATGAGGCGCCAGCAGTGCAATATGCACCACCAACACCAGCATCGGCAACAGGATCATCGGCGTCATCAACATCAGTGGAAATGGCGCAGACATCAAGTGGCTTCAGCATCATTAGCTCTGGTGCGAGCGAATGCAAAATGTCGTGTCATGGGCAAATGCATGCAGCCTGTCATCTAGCTGCAAGCCCATAGACATTGAATGGCCAATTGTCGCCCACAATAAGACGACAAGTATCGAGAGTCTCTGTCTGCACCCACAATGACAGCCTGCCGGTCATCAATATGGACACGTAGCAGGGAGTGCAGAGCAATTACTATTCGATTGGTAATGAACCACTTCTTGATCACAATCGTAATTCAATAGGAGTCAAGGAATTGATGGAGATAATAATTGTGTTGTCTTTTTTTTATATTGCAGATCAGTCACCATTTTCGCCGCAGAAGCAGCATACTGGACACCATCGACGCCAACAACAACAACCAGGATGTGCAGCAACAGGCAACAGCGAGTCATCTTTGTGCGTATATTGATGTATTGTGACCAAAAGCAGTAATCACGTCGATTTAAAGCTAATGAACAATTGTGTTTGTACTGTCTTCTTCTTCTCATTTTCACCATGCGCAATTGCGACAAGAGTGCGTTAGATAATAAGGAGGAGTGGATTGCTACTGGGTGAGTATTGATATTATTATTATTATTGTTAAGTGAAGTGGGTGAGTGTAGAAAATTATAGTAGTTGAATTAGGTTTGTATAGGCTATAAGAACAGGTAGTCATTATATATTTGGGGTCTTATTTGCGATTTGTTGCCTGCTACTGCTAATGCTGGCAGACAAGCAGGTTGTTAGCGCGGACATCATATCTATTAGACGATCCAGCTTGTTGACGATAGCCTTGTTGATGGCTGAATTAGCATTCTCAATTGAATTTGAATTTGCATTTGCATTTGGATGCTTGCGTTCGAGCAGCATTAGGCCAATCAATTGATCTAGCTTCTTTTCAATACTGCTCGTATTATCCCTGGCACCTAGATATTGATGAGTCGGGAGGAGTTGCTGCACTTGCTGCCTCTGCTGCTGCACCTGCTGCTGCTGCTGCTGCTGCTGCTGCACTTGTTGCTGCACTTGTTGCTGCTGCACTTGCTGCTGTTGAAGTAGTAGTTGCAGCTGTAGTTGCTGCATATTTTGAGGCTGAATGCGTTGAATTTGCTGATGCTGCTGCTTTTGCTGCTTTTGCTGCATTCGCTGCTGCGGCCAAACACTTGGCTGTTTCACATTTAGTCCAAGTTTAAGTGCGTCGGCATAGCTGCCAACCATAGCGTTGCTCAGATTTAGTGGCTGCTTGGGCTGCTGATTGAACTGTAGCTGATTGACCTGTTGTTGTGTAGTCTTCTTCTTCGCCCTCTTCTTTGTCTTGATTGGCTGCTGCTGCTGCTGCTGCTGTTGCTGCTGTTGGAATACTAGCTGCTGCTGCTGCTGCTGCTGCTGTAGTAGTTGCTGCTGCTGCTGCTGCTGCTGTAGTAGTTGCTGCTGCTGCTGCTGCTGCTGTAGTATATGCAGCTGTTGTTGCTGTTTGCTAGCATTTGCGGCCTTGTTCAGGTGTCTTTTAATAATAGCCGCTGTTGCAGCATTATTATTATTGCGATTTGACGACTGAGGATTCGCTGTCGCTTTTGTTTGACGCGCCAATTCGGCGACTAGTTTTGAGGCTTGCTGGAAGCCTTGTTGATTGGCCATCTTTTGCTTGCAGGCCTCTTTGAAAGCAATGCAGCCGCGATAGCTTGCTGCATGCTCTCCCAAACAATTGGCGCATTTAGCCGGCTGGCTAACATCGCCCTTTGCTCGTCCGCAATCAGTGGATGCATGGCTGCCGCTGCACTTGACGCACACGAATGGCCGGCGGCAATAGTTCTTCGTGTGGCCGAATTTTTGACATCGATGGCATTGCACCGCATCGGCGTTGCGCAATATCCTCTCGATTTTGACTCTCTGGCCACCCAAGCACTCAATGTTCAGAACATTTGTGCTGTTTGGAGCGGCCACCACTTCAACCTCGAACAGGTCAAGAGGCTGGCGAGTGAATCGCTTCTTGATTACACTGACAAATCTGACCGTATGGCCCAGATCTGTCAGTTGTTGACGAATCCAATCTGTTGGCGTCGAACGATGCAGATAGCGTATGCAAAATCTAAATCCTCGATCCGCTGCCAATTGATAGGTGTGCGATACAATTCTCTCCTGAGCGAAGTGATGCACAAGTTTGCGATATGCCGCAATATTGGCGCATTGAATGCGCAGACCTTGCCCAGCTGTCGGTTTGGTGTAGAAATTTGCCGTACCGATCGCCTTCTTAATCCCCTCCAGTACTGGCATTATGTCTGGCACAAACGGCAAGTACAATGGTGTTGGCCGATTCTTGCGACCACCATTCACATTCACATTGCCATTGGCATTCGTATTGGCATTGTCATTGTCATCGATGACCTCATCCTCATCCACCTCATCGTCATCGTCATCGTCATTGAGATCTTCATCCATTTCAATATCATTAACAGCATTTGCATCAACATCATCATCATCAATTGACAATTGACACTTGTTGTTGCTCTTGCTGTTGATGTTTGTATTATTGGCTCCATCTGTTGGCCGCTGATCAGTTGCAGCTTTGTTAGGATTTGCAGCAACCAATTTGCGCGCAGCTGCCATGGCGGCAGCTTTCTTAGATGTGGTCGGGGCTTTTTTCTGTTCGTATGTCTACAAAGAACACACATTAGTGATCTCCGCCTCTTCCCATTCTCGTACATGAACAGCTGACCTGCAGCTGCATGATGAGGGGAAGAGTACGGGGATACTCTTTATTTATTTAATACTTCACAATAGCATTTTTTTATAAATATAAATAGCGCCTAAGATATAATTAAAATCTAAAAAGGACTATATTTGTCGAAACTTTTCATTAAATGATTAAATTTAAATGGCCATAAGTGCATAAAAATAACAGTGCAGCTTAATGTTACAAAATACTAATAAAAAGAGCAAATTAAAGATAATTCAAAATAACAATAAAGTGCTTGAGTAACTAATAAACGACTAAATAGATAAGTAATATATAAGTTTAACAATAGTAATAGATGGCATTAATTAATATAATTCAGTTTTTTCATTAAAAAAGCATCTACAAGATGCACAGAGAAAATAGCCCAAAGTGGCCAATTGGAATAATAGAGAAAAGTCGAGACAAAGTCTGGTCATTTTCTCCAACATGGGCTTAAGCTAAATTTAACTTAAATTACAAAATGTTTATGATAATTAATATAGATAATTAAATAAAAATAGTTTAACAATTCATTTTGGCAGTTTTGATTTCATTAATATTCATTCGATATATCGCAAGAGTAACTGAGTAAGTGACGATGCACCCCTGGCATTGTGCCTATCGGAGTGCATAATCAAAACAAAAACAAAAAACAGCTGATTGGGAATTGCATTACATGCAAATTTTATGCTGCCAATTGGTAAGTGTAAAAATTAATAGATAAATAAGTGAAATTAATGATATTAATAATTAATATTAATTAATTACTGTCTTTTCATATATATAGCTGCTATTATACGAAATGCAGAGGAGCGCAGATATTGAAGATAGCGAAATTGCATTAACTGCAAGCTGACTAGCAGGTAAGTGAGTTTTGCAAAAGTGAATAAAAGTTAACAATTATGGATTATAAAAGTGAAGTTAATGATATTAATAATTAATACTAATTAATTATTATCTTTTTATGTATACAGCTGCTGCCATATAAAGTGCAGAGGGGCGCAAAACCGAGATAGCAGAACTGCATTAATTGCAAGCTGACTAGCAGGTAAGTTAATTTTGCAGAAGTTAATAAAAACATTAAAAGATTATTAATGTTGATTTTTTCTTTGCAGAGCACATCAACTGCGGCAAGGAGATTTAGCCAAGTGGGCTGCACAGCCAATAGGGCGGATATTTAAGTTAGTTTTTAGTTAATTCAAAATGTGCATCTTAGGCGCAAGTGCCGTCAGATATGTTCGCTGCACATATATATATATATGTGCCGAAAATAAAATTTTGTAATTGTAACTGAGTGTTTAAATAGTGTAATTACTTAACTCTGATCCCTATGTGATCTAAATAGCACCCTATAGGCAGCAAGTGGTGATGGTGGTGGTAGTGGCCGCGGCATTGGCGCAATACCCTCGAAGACAGGTAGTCGTTGCGGCTGGTGGGCTGCTGCTTGTGCAGCTTCGTTGTGTTGCTGAGCCTCCCGTCGGCGAAGGTATCTCTCTCTGCTTTCAGCTATTTCGTCAGCTTCTCTTTGCAGTTGTCGCTGAGTGCGCAAAGCTATGTCATTGGCCAAATGCATGTTTGCGAGACTCGCGTATCTTGCCAATGTTATCCGCTGTGGGATGAACGGGTCGTAGACAATGTTTTTGGCCAAGTTGTTGGGATGGACACGGAGTCGATCATAGTATTTGGCGCAGAGATTATATCATCCGCAGATAAAACTTCCAAATCAGCTCTGATGCGAGTGTTCGAAATAAAGTACTGAGCACCAGAAATGGCTCTCAGAGCTTTATTGTGAACAACTCTAATGCGGTTGAATTGGGTCTCAGATAGCAGAGCGCCCCATACAGGTAGCGAGTATTGCCATAATGGGGCAACTAGCTGCTTGTAAATAATGACTTTAGTTCTTAGAGTCAATTTGCTGTCTTTGTTAATGAGCCAATCTATCTTTTTAAGCCTAGCCCTAACCCTAGTAACGACCGTAGTGACATGTTGTGAGAAGCGCAGTTTCGTATCTAGAGTAACACCCAAATATGAATGAGAAGTGCCATTTTCGATAGTTTCGTTGCCAATGCGAATAGCCTGATATGGCGCTATAACTCGAAGCGTATGCATGATATGCATAGTCTTGTTTGCATTAATTGTAATGCACCACTTGCTCGCCCATTCAGCCAAACTATCCATATACGCCTGCTGCTGACTGAGCGCGACTGCTTGTCGAGAGTCAGCCGAAAGAACGATGACGTCGTCAGCATAAGTGGCAATCAATATCCCACGTAGGCGAGTTGGCCTTGGTATGTCGCTGGTGTATATATTATACAAGATAGGCCCGAGCAAGCTACCTTGAGGCACACCAGCGTGAATTTGCTTAATACCTGAGCGACAGCCACCGTGACACTCAACAATAAACGTCCGATCAACTAAATAGCAGCAGAGGATGCGGTAGAGAGCATCCGGCAATAGCATCTTGAGCTTATATTTCAAGCCTGTATGCCACACTCGATCAAAGGCTTCCTTGATATCCATATAGACAGCAGAGCAGTATTTGCGGTCATCAAACGCTTTAATAATAAATTGAGTAACGCGACCCAATTGCTGCTCAGCTGAATGCGCCTTGCGGAATCCAAATTGATGATTTGGAATCGCATTTACAAGAGTATCTTGCTCCAGCATACGGCTCAAAATCAGATACTCAAGTATCTTAGAGAGGCCAGACAGCAGACTTATTGGCCTGTATGATGCAACATGGTGCGTAGGCTTGCCAGGCTTATGCACCATCTTCACCACAGCTAGCTTCCAGCTCGAGGGGAAATGACTCAGTCGTAGTGAGTTGTTGCAAATGAGCACAAGATACAACACGGCCTTCAATGGCAGCGCTTTAATAGTGTGATTATCAATTTGATCCAATCCAGCAGCTTTTTTGTTCTCTAGCGTGCTGATGTGACTGATGACTTCAGCCGCAGTGACTGGCCGAAATGAGACTGAAGCAGTCAAAGATGGCTGGCTAACTTGAGCCTCGATTTCAGCCAGAACACTGGGTGGCGTAGTCACGATTGGTTGAAAACGCTGCTCGAGACTTGCAGCAAATGTTTCGGCCTTCTCGGCAGTTGTCTTGCACCAGACATTTTGAGCATTGGAGCCATTGTCACTAGAGGACTTCAACAGCGGTAGATTTGGAGCAGGCTGTCGCTTGATCTCGTTGGTCAGTCGCCAGAGCTTCTGCATACTATATCTATCAGTTGGATCGATAGATCTAAATAGCTCTTCCTCATACTTCTGCCTAGCATATATGAGCTCTTTGCGTATGCGATTCGACAGCCTGTTGCAGAGCATTACTGTCTACTCTCTGTCTAGCCAATCTAGATTCTTGGACATCCAGAGGTGGGCGTCTGCCGTCGGCCGCCACTGATCGGATCGCGGATCGCGTGTCGCGTGTCGCCTTCAAGCCGCTCATCTGCAGACTATTCTCGGAGCAAGACTGCCCAGCGCCTCCACCATAGAACTTTCAAAGAACTATCATTCCCTAAATTCAGCCAATTCCAGCTTCCAGTTGCATCAAATAACAAGCTCCCTCTATGGAAAAGAGAGAGTGAGTTAGATGATGCAACAGCCGGCAGATGGCTGAAAAAAGGACTGACGCTGCAACAGTCAATTTGCATCAGCAATGTGTATCCCTAATATATACCGAGTATTTGAATTTGGAATAAATTGGCGCTCAACTATGCTATCGATTATCAATTATCGATTCTTTTGCATAATTGAGCTCAATTGGCTTGCTGTGATGTTAAACAGCCACGCAGGGCTGCCACATCTTATTCGAACAACAAGTTTTTTTTGTCCAATTTTTGAACAGGCTATTCATCAGATGGCAGCTCATCCGGTGGAGGGGGACGAGCATCAAAGGCGGTGACAGCCAGTCGCCGAAACACCGGCAATCTGGCATGATGAGTGACAACATCCAAGGAGGAGGAGTACAGCTGAGTGGAATTGATGGCATCTGTTGCAGAATCAGCAACTGCAATTGCAGTTGCCATTCTAATTGGACTCTTGCTCTTATTTCCAGCATCATCTTTGGCACTGGCACTGGCACTGGAACTGGAAGTGGCACTGGCAATGGAAATGGCACCAGCACTAGCATTAGCACTAGCACCAGAATTGGCATCATCATCAGAATCGGCATCGGCATCGGCATGGACATCAGATGGTCTCGCACCAATGCCAGTATATTGACTGGCACTAAAGCTGACAGTGGCACCAGCAATGCCATCAGCACTGGCACCCAATCGGCCAGCACATGCAATGGCTGCAGCCGCATAAGCAACTGCATGGACATCATTGTCGTCGTCATTGTTGTTGATGTTGTCATCATCGTTGTCATCGTTGGCATCAGCGGTGTTGGCAATGGCGTTGACACCGTCAATCAAAATGGCACCACCAGCACACAAATTGTTAGCAGTGTGGGACACAGCATTGGAGACATTTGATTCATCTGCAATCGAGTCTGGATCAACACTGGCGACGACATTGGAATTGGGACAGCAATTGACACTGGCATCTGGCATTGGGAACATCATCGTTGGCTCTGGCACGAGCACAATAGCGGACACAATGGCAATAATGGCAGGCAAGCATATGAGCCTGGCCGACATCAGTTTGATCTGTTTAATATGGTGAGTATATCTAGATATGAATTGATTAAAATTACAATTACAATTAGCAAAGAGTGATAACCAATTGTTATGATTAGTTCCAGTGAAAGCTGTTGGAGGATATTGCAATCGACGAATGCAGCCCACATTCATACATGAGCTGCATACCCAGATGCCCGGAAAGACGACCATCCTCATCATCATAATCATCACAGCGAAGAATCGATTGCTTGCACACAACAAGGCAGCCTGCCGGTCATCATCTTTGACACGTTGCAGGCGGTGCAAAGCGAGTATAATTAATTTGGTAATAGTAGTATACCACTTCTTGATCACATACATCAGAATGGAGTCAAGGCATTGATGTTGCTTCCCATTTGTATTTTGCAGCCCAGTAGCACTACCACACTGGACACAAACAATAACAACAATGGCAAGAGCAATCAAAACAAATACAATCGTCGAGCAACGTGATCTCTCAGTACGTATTTCATTGATGTATGCAAACCAACGAAACTTTTTATCAATGAAAGCTAATGAACATTTATATATTTTCATCATCATCCACAACCACATCCGCCGCCGCTGCCGCCGCTGCCTACTTCTCATCATCATCCCCATAATGAGAGCGCTTGATGTATGGATTGCTGGGTGAGTATTAATATTAGCTGAATATCTACTCCAAATTGTTTGAATTAAATTGGGAGTGATATGATTGATATGATATGAAGAGGAAATCATTTTGTAGCTTCATTGGTGGAATTTTGCCTAGCAGCAATCAGGCAATTAGTAAATGTAGACATCATTTCAATTAGTCTATCCAGTTTTATTGCAATGGCATTGTTATTGTTATTGTTATTGTTAGTGACAGGATTTGAATTTACCTTAGAGTACTTATGCTTTTGCTTTTGCTCAAGCAGCATGAGGTTAATTAGCTGATCCAGTTTATTTTCAATATTGTTCAAATTGTTGACACCACCAGTAGGATTGCTCAATGCAGTATCAGCACCTTGATACTGATGATACAAGTGGCGTTGTTGATGTTGCATCTGTAGTTGCATCTCTTGTTGTTGCATCTGTTGATGTTTAAGTAGTTGCAGCTGTAGATTACCTTGAGGTTGAAGCTGTCGTTGTTGTTGTTGTTGTTGAGGATTCTGTTTATGAATTTGAATTTGGCCAAATTTTAGTACATCTGCATAGCTGCCAACTAAACCTTTGCCATTTGATGAATGCTGTCGCCGCTTAGACAACTGCTGCTGCTGCTGCTGCTGCTGGAGCTGCTGCTGGAGCTGTTGCTGAAGCTGTTGCTTGAGCTGCTGTTTGAGTTGCTGATTTTGTTGATTTAGTTGCTGCTGCTGCTGCTTGGGCTGCTGTTGTAGTTTGGGCTGCTTTTTGGCCTTGATTTGATTTAGCTGCTGCTGATGTAGTGGACGCTGCTGCTGCTGCTGCTGCTGCTGTACTGGACGCTGCTGCTGCTGCTGCTGCTGTAGTGGACGCTGCTGCTGCTGTAGTGGACGCTGCTGCTGCTGTAGTGGACGCTGCTGCTGCTGTAGTGGACGCTGCTGCTGCTGTAGTGGACGCTGCTGCTGCTGCTGCTGTTTTTTAAGAGAATTTAATTGATTTAAATGGCGTTTTATAATTGCCACTGTCGAAGCATTATTATTATTACTACTGCTGCTGCTTTTGCCATTCAAATGAAGATTTGAATTTGAATTCAAGTTCAAGTTGGATTTTCGTGCCAGTTCGGCAACCAATTTGGTGGCTTGCTGGAAGCCTTGCTGATTCAGTTGTTTTAGTTTGCATGCCTCCTTGTATGCCTTACAGCCGCGATAGCTAGCGGCATGATCGCCATTACAGTTGGCACATTTAGCTGGCTGGCTGTCATCGCCCTTAGTTCGCTCACAGCCCGTGGATGGATGGCTGCCACTGCATTTCACACAAACAAACGGACGGCGACAATAATTCTTTGTGTGTCCGAATTGTTGGCAACGATGGCATTGCACAGCATCAATATTGCGCAATGTCCTCTCGCATTTCACCCTCTGGCCGCCCAAGCACACAATGTTTAGCACATTTGCGCTATTCGGCTCGGCCACCACTTCCACCTCGAAGAGGTCCATAGGTTCGCGAGTGAATCGCTTCTTGATGACGCTTACGAAACGCACTTGATAGCCAAGTTCCATAAGCTGTTGCCGTATCCAGTCAGTTGGCGTCGATCTATGTAGGTAGCGTATTAGAAAACGAAATCCCCGTTCCGATGCCAATTGGTATGTGTGACAAACGATGTTCTCTTGGGTGAAGTGATGCACCAGTTTGCGGTAGGCAGCAATGTTTGCGCATTGAATACGCAAACCTTGGCCAGCTGTCGGCTTGGTGTAATAATTGCTGGCACCAATTGCCCTATTTATGCCCTCCAGAACAGGCATTATGTTTGGCACAAATGGCAAATATAATGGTGTGGGCCGAATCTTTCGCCCATCCAAATTGCCATTTGCATTTGCATTTGCATTTGCATTTGTAGTTGCATTTTCGTTGACATTGACGTCATCAGCGTCATTTTCAACAGCAACATCGTCATCATCAGTAACCATCTCAATGTTATTCATTTGATTTTGATTTGAATTTTTATTATTAATATTAGCGCCATCTGTTGATCGATGGCCAGCTAAAGATTTGCCATTTGCAGCTTTGGCTGCTAATTTGCGAGCGGCCGCAGTAGCGGCTGCCTTTTTCGACGTGGTTGGTGCATCATCTAAATCGGCAATCTCAATTGCATCGATATCATCATCGGATGCAGCAACCAATTTCTTTTGAAACATTAATGCCGACAGCTTTCGATTGGCTGGCGCACAACTCGTTGCCATTCGGCGGCATGTCTCCATTGCCGATGCAGACAATGGTGGTGGTGGCTGAATAGATTTATTTGCCTCACACCCGCTAAACAGATGGTTTAGCATTTCATTTACGTCCGATTTGTTGAACTCATCGGAACCAGAAATAAATTGACGATTACTTATCTCATCAGCTGCAGCTGCATCTGAAGAATTGACATTGGCATTTGCCGATATGTTCGATTTAGATTTAGTGGGAGTCTTGGCTAAAGCTTTAGTAGCCATATTTCTGCTAGATGGCGTAGGACTGCCGCCACAGCCATCTGGCAATTGCTCACAACTCTGAAGAGCTTTCAAAAGATCATCGTCGTCAATATCATCAGCATCATCATCATCATCATCATCATCATAGTTGGTGAAGATGTTTCTATTTGTAGAGCAATCAGCCTCCGATCGCAACTGAAAGTTTCTCCTATTGAAGTTGGCGTCCTTTTTCGGCGCCATTTTCTTGTTTGACTTGGATTTTGGGCTATTGCCCTTATTTGCCGGCCTTTTAATTGAATTTGAATTGGAATTCGATTTAGAATCTGAATTTGAGTTTGAAATGGGACTCAAATTGGAATTGGAATTTATATTTGAATTAGAATTTGAATTAAATTGCAGCTGCAGCTCTTTGTGCAGCTTCATCTGGCGCTCCTGTGCCAACATGGCGCTCATGGCACGCGTCAGCACAACAGCAGCACTCTCACTATCTTTGACCTCTCCACCATTAGCACCATTACCACCAACCTGATTTGGCTCATCTGCATCAAGAGAGCCAATTCCAGCAGCCAGCAGGCACTCATCCAGTGAGTCGTCAATATCGACATCGTCGTCCTCTCCTCCATCGTCGTCCACATGGTCATCATCATCCACATCCAACAGAAACTCATCGCCACTAGTCTCGGCATCGTCGCCGAGACTGCCCGAGAGCATGTTGTACATGGCGGCAATGGCCAGTTTTCAGATGGTAGCAGCACACACTCTGTCGGCACTAGATCCTCAATTGGGAAACGCACACACTAGTGCACACACCACTAGTTGTTTAGAATTTATGGAGTCTCTATCTCAGTCACTATTCACTATTCAGTAGTCCACAGTAATTCGAAACAATATTCACAAATTAGAAAAAACACACTCGTATTTTTGTTAATTTTGATTATTTTATTGATTGCTATTTTGTCTACTGTCTACTCTCTGTCTAGCCAATCTAGATTCTTGGACATCCAGAGGTGGGCGTCTGCCGTCGGCCGCCACTGATCGGATCGCGGATCGCGTGTCGCGTGTCGCCTTCAAGCCGCTCATCTGCAGACTATTCTCGGAGCAAGACTGCCCAGCGCCTCCACCATAGAACTTTCAAAGAACTATCATTCCCTAAATTCAGCCAATTCCAGCTTCCAGTTGCATCAAATAACAAGCTCCCTCTATGGAAAAGAGAGAGTGAGTTAGATGATGCAACAGCCGGCAGATGGCTGAAAAAAGGACTGACGCTGCAACAGTCAATTTGCATCAGCAATGTGTATCCCTAATATATACCGAGTATTTGAATTTGGAATAAATTGGCGCTCAACTATGCTATCGATTATCAATTATCGATTCTTTTGCATAATTGAGCTCAATTGGCTTGCTGTGATGTTAAACAGCCACGCAGGGCTGCCACATCTTATTCGAATCTTAACATGGATGCAAACTGCTAAGAACTAAGTATGTGTGTGTATGTGTGTGAGTGAGTGAGTGGGTGAAACTTATCGATATTGAAATGGCGTTGTATGAGAAATTGTGTGATTACAAGCTAAGTGAATTTGAATAACATTATTAAAACTAGATAGATAGAGATTAACAATTAAATAATAAAAATACTAAATATTACTAATAAAGACTAATAATACTAATATTAATATTGTTAGTGAGTGTATGTGTGTTGAATATAAACAAGTGTTTTTTGTCCAATTTTTGAACAGGCTATTCATCAGATGGCAGCTCATCCGGTGGAGGGGGACGAGCATCAAAGGCGGTGACAGCCAGTCGCCGAAACACCGGCAATCTGGCATGATGAGTGACAACATCCAAGGAGGAGGAGTACAGCTGAGTGGAATTGATGGCATCTGTTGCAGAATCAGCAACTGCAATTGCAGTTGCCATTCTAATTGGACTCTTGCTCTTATTTCCAGCATCATCTTTGGCACTGGCACTGGCACTGGAACTGGAAGTGGCACTGGCAATGGAAATGGCACCAGCACTAGCATTAGCACTAGCACCAGAATTGGCATCATTTTTTTTTTTTTTTTTTTTTGTTGAATAGTCACGTCTGCTCGAGGCTGTGCCGTAGACTGACTGACTATATTTATTTATTTACTGCTATACTACTGTATAATATAGTAAATTTGTTGACGCCTACTGTGTGTAGGTCTCAAATGTGAGTGTTACATTAAATGTGAAGTGACATACAAAAGTAGTTTGATTAATTTTGTGTGAATTTGTTGACGCCTACTGTGTGTAGATCTCAAATGTGAGTGTTACATTAAATGTGAAGTGAAATACAAAAGTAGTTTGATTAATTTTGTGTGAATTTGTTGACGCCTACTGTGTGTAGATCTCAAATGTGAGTGTTACATTAAATGTGAAGTGAAATACAAAAGTAGTTTGATTAATTATGTTTTAGTGAATGTATAGATATCTTGATTAACAATTGCATCCGGCCAGGAAACGTCATCTCTTCCGGGACTGGCATCCTGTTTGGGATTCTGTATGGAAGAACCAGTATTTTAACTGGAGCCAGGATCCTGTCTGGAACCGTCGATTTGAATAAGATTGACATCTCGACTAGAGCCAATATTTCGACTGGGAATGGAATTTTGTCTGGAGCCATCGACCTGATTGAAACCATTATTTTGACTGGAGCCAGTATCTTGCCTGAAACTATCGTCCCGCCTAAAACTGATATTCTGATATGAGTTGAAGTTCCGATTTAAGTTAACAGGATGATTAAAAGTAGAAACTGCATTTTTAGAAGGGATAGTAGCAACATATATGCAACCATGTGCCCGTCTCTGCTTGGCCTGTAATAGTTCCCATTTCCGCTTAAATATGTTTGATTGCAAGTGATTGTTGAGCATCACGGAGTAACGCTTCCACTTCAGCCGTTGCGGAATGCACGGGTAGTTACCAATTCGTCTTGCCTCAGGATTGGGATGAGCAAGAAGCCGGCTCACATATTTATAACACAGTTTATTATAGATGCTTTCAACAGTGTCTACTTGCAGATCTATATGAAGTGTGTTATTACTGACATACCACGGTGCACCTGTTATTTCTCTAAGTATTTTATTTTGTGCTACTTGCAGCTTATTAAATCTGGTCTCGCATATCAGCGCGCCCCATATAGGAAGAGCATATTGCCAAATCGGCGCAATAAGCAGCTTATATAGTAATATTTTAAGTTTTAGTGGCAGCTTACTTCTAGCTCCAATTATCCACTTTAACTCTTTAGTTCTCGTTCTAAGCTTGCCAATTATATTATTAATATGAGTTTTTAACAACAGTTTGTTATCCAGCTGTATGCCCAAATATCTATGGCTAGTTTTGTTGTCAATATTATTACCCGCAATTGTGACAACACTTTGATGATCATATTGTACTTGTCGAATTGAATGTATCACATGAACTGTTTTGGAATAGTTGAGTTTGATACACCATTTTTTGGTCCATTCGTGAAATGTGTTGAGATAATGATTAAGGTGTTGTACAGCATGTGTCAAACTAATATTGCTCGAGAGAATTGCAGTGTCATCAGCATATGTTCCTAGCATCATGCGTGCAGTTGGACGTCGAACGCTGGATATGGCTGGTAGTGGCATGTCCGCAGTGTAGAAATTATACAGAATTGGGCTCAAAACGCCTCCTTGTGGAACACCAGCAGCGATTTGTTTAACACTTGATCGTGTGCCATCGAAACACTCCACTATAAATGTACGATTTTTGAGATAACTATGTAGGATGTTAAATAGTACATTTGGTAGTAACTTCTTTAGCTTGTATAGAAGCCCTGGGTGCCAGACACGATCAAAAGCTTCAGAAATGTCCAGATAGACGGCTGAGCAGAAATAATTATCTTCAAAAGCTTCCATAATGAATTGAGTGACACGACCAAGTTGCTGTTCTGTGGAATGCCGACTACGAAAGCCAAATTGGTGATCAGGCATTGCCTTACAAAACGCCTCCACCTCAAATAGCCTATTCATAATTGATGAATAATTAAACATTTCTTTATTTTATATGAACTATAACAGCCAATTGCTGGTACGCTCAACTTGTCCGTTCGTTTGCTTACTGAATACTAACATAAGTTTATCGACTTAACCGATAATTGATCTCGATGCGGCTCTTCATTCGCCGATAATAATGAAAGCTACAAATTATACTAAAAAATGACAAATATGCTAAAAAATGATAAATGTGCAAAAAAATGACAAATGGTTTCTCAACATCCCGGCCCCCCCTGAAACTCCGTTTCAGAATGTGGTAGAGCTGCTATCTTCGTGATGGGTCGTATAATCTCTCCAGAAACGACCTTGAGTTTAACTGCCCGTACTAATCCATCCTCTCCTGGGTACACTTCGATTACGCGTCCTAAGTTCCATGTTGCTGGAGGCGTATGCGAATCCTTGATGAGTACAATGTCAGGCATCTTGGTAGACCATTTTGGTCGTTGCTGCAATGCTGTTGTAGCGACGAAATGTCCTTGCGATACATCTGCCAAGAGTGCGCCTGTTTCATCGGAAGTTCAGAGTCCCAATCCAAATCAAGCAACCAAAGTTCTTGCAGTAGAATCTTGAATTGGATTACCACTGGTGCCAAAATGCCCAGAGGATCAAAAATGTGTGCTACATCGGATAGCACTTGTCGCTTTGTACAGCTTGCAGTCTCCGATAATACAATGTTGTATGCAAGGTTGTCTTCTCCAGGATCCCAATGTAGTCCTAATACCTTTGATGTTGCTGTTGACATGCTGACTCTATCACCTTGCGCGGTGCATAGTCGTGTGCTATTTGAGATCCATTTTCCCAATTCCAGTTGCGCACGTGACATGAGTGCAACCAGCTCAGTTTGAATGTTTATAAGTTCTTCCTCTGTCATGGCTCCTGTTAATACATCGTCCACATAGAAATCCTCAAGTAATATCTTAGCTGCTCTAGGAAACTCATGCTCGTGGTCCTTGGCAAGTTGTTCTAACACCCGGACTGCGAGGAATGGCGCAGATGCAGTCCCGTATGTAACTGTGCAGAGTTTGAAGTGTTTCAATGGTGCTGATGGGTGGTCTCTCCATAATATTCGTTGAAAGTCCTGATGTTTAGGTGCAACCAAAATTTGTCTAAACATCTTCACAATATCAGCCGAAAATACAAACTTGTGCATTCGAAACCTCATGCATACGTTGAAGAGATTGCGTTGTATACATGGACCAATATGAAGCGCATCGTTTAGAGACCGACCATCTTGGTCTTGAAATGAGCCATCAAATACCACACGCAGCTTTGCACCTAGCACTGGATGGTGCGGCATGTAGAAAACCTTCTTCGAAGTGGCGTCTTCTTCTGCATCCACCTCCTTCATGTGATCCAGTTGTATGTACTCCCTCATGAATTGCACATACTTCGATCGTAAAGCTGCATCCCTCATTAAACGACGCTCAACTGCCAAGAAGCGAGACTTGGCTCCATGATAGGTGTCTGCAAACTCTGGGTTCCCTTGCTTGAATGGTAGCTCGACGATGTATCTCCCTTCGGCATTACGGGAGTGTGTTTGGACGAAATGAGTCTCCACTAACTCATCTTCTTTATTGGCAGACGTGAACGATGGAAGTTCTTCCAGTTCCCAAAACCGTTGCAACAATGTGTTGATGTCCATGGTAGCTAGGAGTGACGTAGTTGTGGTTGTACACGCTCCTGCCACTGATGTGATGATCCATCCAAATATTGAATCAATAGCAATTGTGTTCCCCTGGAGATTACACAACTTATCTCCAGTAAGAACCGTCCAAATGTGATCGTTGCCAAGCAAAATGTCGATTGAAGCGTTGGTATTAAATGCGGCGTCTGCCAGGGTGTGGCCGCTAAACATAGAGAGGTCTGCTGCATTTATAGTTTCTCTCATCAGTGTCGAAGTAATGTTTCCAAGCACGTGTGCCTTGACCACAAGAGATGCATCTGACACTCGCGACTTGATGTGTAGTGAACAGAGGCCTCTTGTTGTTTCTGCCTTGATTGATGATATTCCAGATATAGAGATGCGAGAGTGTGAACGGGCCAGACCCAATGTCTGGATACACCGTTCCGAAACGTAGGACAACTCCGAGCCGCAGTCCAACAATATGCGGCAAACAACGTCTTGTCCTCGAGAATTGCGCACATACACCTGCGCCGTTGGCAGTGTACTTCTCATATTTGCACCCTTGCCACCTTTTGAAGTATTAACGGCGTTCGTCAGTGCTACTACTGTGCTAGCACCTGGTGCCTCATTTGAATCATCCTGCTGATGTTGCTGTGGGTCATCTTTGTCCTTAGTGTTACGTTGGTCGAAGTGCAAGAGTGAGTGATGTCGGCGCTTGCAATGCTTACAAGATGACTTCGATGTGCAAGCGCTCACTCCATGGCCAAGTCTCAAACAATTAAAGCACATGTGTTTGGACTTTGCAAAGGCATATCGCTGCTGAATAGATAAATCCAAAAATTGTGTACATGCCATCAATGCGTGTTCCTTGTTGCACTTTGCACAGCGCTCTGAAGTGGCTAGTAGCGCATGTGCGTTCCTGGTACCTCTGTCCTGTCTAGGCTTGCTGCTTGTCGTAGTTGCAGATTGACTGAGCTCCAGTCGATCACAACGTGCATCCAGGAACTTGAGCAACTGCGTTATCGTAGGATTTGCTATATCTTGACTCTTGTCATACCATTCACGACGTGTGATGTCATCAACCTTTGCCATGAGCAAGTAAATCAGCCAACAATCCCGATCCGTTTGTCCAGAGGCGTCTAATGCCCGAATTACGGTACCAGCTTCGTTTGTTAGCGATCGAAGCGATGCTGGGTTTTGATCCGCAACCTTGGGCAGTCCAGTAAATGTATCCAGCAACACGTTTACCAAATAGCGAGGCTTCTCGTACCGATCAACTAATGAATTCCAAGCTATTTCATAGTTGGCATCGGCTAAGGGCAGATGCTGAATAAGTTTCGCAGCTTCTCCTTTTAAACAAGATTTTAAGTGATGATACTTCTGGATATTCGTCAACGTTGTCTTGCTGTGAACGGCACTGTCGAATAGACCCTTAAATGCGTGCCATTCCTTATAATCTCCATCAAATGGTGTGATATGAATCCGTGGCAGTTCCCAATCCTTCACTGATGGTCCTGCGCCTTGCTGTGAGCCTGACGGTGACTCGTTATCCACCTGCCGTGGTAGCAGTCGTTGCATTAAGGCCTCCATAGTCTCCATTTGCATCTGCTGCATTTGTTGCATTTGCATCTGAGACTGTTGCTGTAATTGTTGTATTTGTATATGAGACTGTTGCTGTATTTGTTGTAAAATGCCTTGGATGGGCGAATTATCTACTTCCCCATGTACATTAGATGTGGTATTGGCTTCTTCCAGTTTGTGAGGTTTGTACTCAGCGTGCAGTGTCTTAAGAAGAGCACAAGCTCGTTCAAAGCGCTCCTCATATACATTGTTGTCACGTGCTGGATCCACGTATCCCTGCACATCTTCATATTTATAAAGTTCGTCACCAAGGTTGAGAAACTGCTTCCAAGCTTGAACCAGCGTGTCCAATTTTGTATCAATATCGTAGAAGGTGCAGCCCTCAGGTGGATGCTCCGCATATCCAGAAATACGAGTAATTGTTGCCTTCAATCTACCTCTGGCTCCCAGTAATGTACGTAGATTTTCCATTGTAGCTTGCCAGCAGTCAATCCAAGTTGTCCAAAATAGCCAGGTATTAAATTAATGTGATGAAATTGCTGCGTCTCTAGCAGCCAAACAAACCATTACGACAAATCACCGCACTTTTCCAATAGTGCGTACTGCGTATTACGTATGATGCCAAATATCGATACGTAATTCCAAGAATTTGCAATTGCTGCGTCTCCAGCAGCAAAAACACGACAAGACAAAACACGTCACTTTTCCAATAGTGCGTGCTGTTTATTACGTATGATGCCAAATATCGATACGTAATTTCAAGAATTTGCAAATGCTGCGTCTCCAGCAGCAAATACAATACAAGACAAAACACGTCACTTTTCCAATAGTGCGTGCTGTTTCCAACAACTCCAAGTGAACATTCAGTAGCAATGCCCAACGGCTCCGGCTCGAAGGACCAAATTTATGATGAATAATTAAACATTTCTTTATTTTATATGAACTATAACAGCCAATTGCTGGTACGCTCAACTTGTCCGTTCGTTTGCTTACTGAATACTAACATAAGTTTATCGACTTAACCGATAATTGATCTCGATGCGGCTCTTCATTCGCCGATAATAATGAAAGCTACAAATTATACTAAAAAATGACAAATATGCTAAAAAATGATAAATGTGCAAAAAAATGACAAATGGTTCCTCAACAATAATTAACTTCTCAAGGATTTTGGATAGCCCTGAGAGTAAGCTGATTGGCCTGTAGGAAGTCAGCTCATGGGCTGGCTTACCAGGTTTAACTATCATTCTGACTCTTGCGCATTTCCATCGGCTGGGAAAGTGTCCAAATCTGAGCGCACTGTTGAATATAAGAGTTAAATACAGCAGTGCCTTTAGAGGAAGTGCTTTGAGTGTCCAGTTATCAATGAAGTCTAACCCAGGAGACTTCTTAATTTGAAGATCATTGATTATGGTCATAACTTCCTGAACAAGTATAGGTCGAAATTGCACAGGAGGCAAGCTACCACTGTCTAAATCTGGCAAGCATTGAGATTCAATGTCCTCTTTATCCTCTTGACTGCAGGTTATGTTAGGCCGGAACCGTCCTTCAAGATGAAGAGCAAAAGATTCTGCTTTCTCCTCAGAGGTTTTACACCAAATGGCATGTCTTTCGTTCACAGCTGTGTGATCTACATCAACAAATCTTTTAAGCGGTAAGTCAGTAATCGGTTGCTTTTTTACCAAATTTGTGACTCGCCATAACTTCTTCATGCAATATCTATCGTTAGGATCAATATGATTGATTAACCTATCTATATTTCTGTTTTTAGCTTCCTTAATGGCAATTTTGATTGCTCTGGTCAATCTGTTGAGCACCAGTTTAGCAGCCCGATCCGATGATTTTTCAGGTATCTTTTTATAAGTTTCCTTCCCTTAATCATAACTAGGACATAATAGCTTAATTTGGTGCCGTTGTTGCTAATGTGCCCACGGTCATGCCTAGTATTGGGAATCATATTAGCTGCATGCATAGCAGCGTCAATGACATTTTGCTCAAATATTGCAGCAGCATCTTCAACATCTTCACTATTCTTGATTTCAGTATTTAGCAGAATGCAATCATTTAATCTTTTTTGAAACGTTGGAATATTAGCATTCTTCGGAAGAAGATAGCTGCCCATTCTTCTGTTTACGATCTGTGTCTTGTCCAGAGCTAATTTTATCAAGAGCGGTAGATGATCAGATATTAATTCATCTGCGCCGGCAACTTGTATACTTAACAAATCAGAATTAATTCCTGCATAAATGGCAAAGTCAATAGCAGATGGTGATGATCGCATATCATACGGGAAATGAGTTGACGAGCCTGTAGCCAGTAGATTATATTTACTCTCTTGAATAACTTTTAGCAAAGTACTTCCTCTAGTACATGATCTAGCATTACCCCACCAGCTACTTTTTGCATTCCAATCACCAGCTGTAAGGAATCTGTTGCCATTACTTTGTAAAAGGTTAGTGAAATCGTCATATTGCCAGGATAGTTGAGGTGGACAATACAAAGAGGACAAATTAAATTGAAAATTATTTGGCAGAAAGATAGTGGCTGTAACGCATTGAACAAGCTCAGTATTGACTTTCACAGATGGGTTGTGTCGAATACCATGTTTAATAATTAAGGCAGCTCCTCCTTTACGTCGATTTGATAAATGATTTGCTAAGTAAGTATGATATCCATTTATCTTGAGTAAGTCATTACTATTTAGTCGTGTTTCTGAAAGTAATATAATATCAATATCATTATGCTTGACGTATTCAATTAAATTTCCCAGTTTGTTATGTAGGCCAGCTGCATTCCATACCAGAATTCTTAATGAGTTACAGTGTACAGTAGAACTATTCATTAATAGATGTGTCATTGACATGCTTTGCCATCATGCATCTAGTTAGCATGGTAAGCATAGTGACTAGATTATCCAATTTTGCATTGAGTTTTTCAAGGTTGCTGTTATCTACAGGATTTGGCCGCTTACGATCATCAAGCATTAAGCTGATCAATGTGTCCAATTTATCATTTAATGATTTGATATCATTATCATTATTGACAGTTAACCGAACGTTACTACGGCTACGATTTCTGAGTCTTTGACTGGCATGATGATCATCAACATGTTCTTGACTATCATTTAATCGCCGAGGTAGCCGCTGTTCCCGATTATTCGAAACTAAAGGCAATGGCTTGATCTGTTGCTGACGCTGCACTAGCCGCTGACCAGGAATACGTTGCAGTTGATCCCGTTGCACGCCCATTTTCAGCGCATCAGCATAACTAGACCCTTCTTGGACACCAGTGATCTTTTTGCTTACCTGCTGTTTTGCTTGCCCCAGTAAGTCTCCAGTTTTCTTTGATGGCTCATGAGTATGCTTTTGTTTCTGTAACTGAGCTTCATGACTTCTGAGCACTTGCTGTATAGATTGCTTTGGCGATTGAGCAGAATTGCTTGGCTTCGACTTGGTAATATGCTTATTTACCACTTTAGCGATAGCAGCATTATTGCCAACGATATTTTGACGTAACAAATCAACTATTTTTTTTTTTTTTTTTTTGATTTGAATAGTCAGGTCCGCATGAGGCTGACTGACTGACTATATTTATTTATTTACTGCTATACTACTGTATAATATAGTAAATTTGTTGACGCCTATTGTGTGTAGGTCTCAAATGTGAGTGTTACATTAAATGTGAAGTGAAATACAAAAGTAGTTTGATTAATTATGTGTTAGTGAATGTATAGATATCTTGATTAGGAATGGCATCCTGTCTGGAAACGTCATCTCTTCTGGAACTGGTATCCTGTTTGGGATTCAAAATCTTTCCAGTTTATTATACAGACCAGCTGCATTCAAAACCAGAATCCTTAATGTGTAAGTGCTTCCAAGAGAACTAGGCAATATTGGATGTGTCATTGACGTGTTTAGCCATCATGCAGTTTGTTAATAAAGTCAACATAGTAATAAGCTGATCCATCTTCGCATTAAGATTTTCTATACTACTGACTTCCATGGGAACAGATCGTTTGCGCTCATCAAGCATTAACTCAATTAAGGTATCAAACTTTGCATTTAATGTTTTGATATCGCTATCATTATTAACAGTGAGCCGAGCATTACTACGGCTACGACTTCTAAATCGCCAGCTGGCATGTTGATCGTCTTCATGTCCATGACCATCATTTGATCGAATTTGGCGCAACTGCTGAAGTGACCGTTGGTGTTGATTGTTCAGATTTATAGGTACTGGTTGAGCATTTTGTTGACGCTGCAGTACTTGCTGACCTTGTTGCGTTTTTACTGCAGTAGATGGTTTTTGCTTATTAGTTATGCCCATTTTTATTGCATCAGCATAACTCGATTTTTCTACCAATTTAGCTGAAAGCAGGCCAGCAGACTTTTGACCTTGTTGCTGCGATTGCTTGGACATATTTGTGGGAACCACTCGAGGCTCTTGAGCTTGCTGCTGCAATTTAGCTTGATGGTTCCGCATTACTTGCTGTATTGTCAGATGTTTTGACGACTGAGCAGATTTGGTTGATTTAGAATTGTCAATATGTCGATTAATGATTTTAGCAGTAGCAGCACTATTACTAAGGCTACCCTGATGCATCAAATCAACCACAAGCCTATTTGCTTGTTGCAATTTTGACTCCTTGATTTTGCATGCTTCTTTAAAAGACTTGCAGCCTTTATAGCTGGCAACATGCTCGCCAAGGCAATTTGCACATTTAGGTGGCTGGCTTAAGCTCCCTTTCTGACGTGGACATTCAGTAGATGGATGGTTATTACCACATTTTACACAGATAAAAGGTCTGCGGCAATAATTTTTGGTGTGTCCAAACTTTTGACAACGGTGACACTGCACAGCATCTATGTTATGCAGTGATTTCTCTATCTTGACCTCCTGATGACCCAGCAAGGTAGTAACTAATATACTACTATTGTTGGGTTTAGCCTCAATTTCAACTTCAAATAAGTCAAGTGGTTGGCCAGAGAACCTTTTTTTGATGTTATTTGCATATCGAACTGTATGCCCCAGTTTAGCAAACTCCTCTTTGATCCACTCAATTGGTGTACTTCGATGTAAATGTCTAATAAGAATTCTGAATCCACGCTCAGACTTGATTTGAAAAGTATGAGATTCTAGGTTTATGTCTTCAAAATGATGAATAAGCTTCCTATAGGAGTCAATGCTAAGGCACTGAATGCGCAATCCACGTCCTGAGGTAGTCTTTACAAAATAAGAGGTATGATCAATAACTTTATTGATCCCTTGAATGAATGGAATGATCATAGGAACATCCGGAATATATATGGAAGGTGGCCTTGAACTTTCCTTATTGGTAATTGTTGACTGATTCGTAGCTGAATCACTTATTTTAGTTTTAGTTTTGCAAGTAGCTTCCGAGTGTTCTTCATCATCCGAATCAAGTCTACTTGGCGGACTGCCAATGTTTCCATTTGGTGCAACATCATTAGATCTGATTTTGGTCGTTTTTGGGCTAGAACCCTTTTTTGCTGGACGCTTGGTCGCTTTTGTCTTCATTTGATTACCATGTTGGCTGGCTAATGCCTGATTTAGCATCTGCTTAACTTTAGTGACGGCTATTGAGCGCTGACTAGCCTCAATAGCTTCAATGTCCGAAAGGAACATATCAGTGTCATCGTCAGATTCGCAGTTCATTGAATCTGATTTTTTTTTTTTTTTTTGATTTGAATAGTCAGGTCCGCATGAGGCTGACTGACTGACTATATTTATTTATTTACTGCTATACTACTGTATAATATAGTAAATTTGTTGACGCCTATTGTGTGTAGGTCTCAAATGTGAGTGTTACATTAAATGTGAAGTGAAATACAAAAGTAGTTTGATTAATTATGTGTTAGTGAATGTATAGATATCTTGATTAGGAATGGCATCCTGTCTGGAAACGTCATCTCTTCTGGAACTGGTATCCTGTTTGGGATTCAAAATCTTTCCAGTTTATTATACAGACCAGCTGCATTCAAAACCAGAATCCTTAATGTGTAAGTGCTTCCAAGAGAACTAGGCAATATTGGATGTGTCATTGACGTGTTTAGCCATCATGCAGTTTGTTAATAAAGTCAACATAGTAATAAGCTGATCCATCTTCGCATTAAGATTTTCTATACTACTGACTTCCATGGGAACAGATCGTTTGCGCTCATCAAGCATTAACTCAATTAAGGTATCAAACTTTGCATTTAATGTTTTGATATCGCTATCATTATTAACAGTGAGCCGAGCATTACTACGGCTACGACTTCTAAATCGCCAGCTGGCATGTTGATCGTCTTCATGTCCATGACCATCATTTGATCGAATTTGGCGCAACTGCTGAAGTGACCGTTGGTGTTGATTGTTCAGATTTATAGGTACTGGTTGAGCATTTTGTTGACGCTGCAGTACTTGCTGACCTTGTTGCGTTTTTACTGCAGTAGATGGTTTTTGCTTATTAGTTATGCCCATTTTTATTGCATCAGCATAACTCGATTTTTCTACCAATTTAGCTGAAAGCAGGCCAGCAGACTTTTGACCTTGTTGCTGCGATTGCTTGGACATATTTGTGGGAACCACTCGAGGCTCTTGAGCTTGCTGCTGCAATTTAGCTTGATGGTTCCGCATTACTTGCTGTATTGTCAGATGTTTTGACGACTGAGCAGATTTGGTTGATTTAGAATTGTCAATATGTCGATTAATGATTTTAGCAGTAGCAGCACTATTGCTAAGGCTACCCTGATGCATCAAATCAACCACAAGCCTATTTGCTTGTTGCAATTTTGTTGACTCCTTGATTTTGCATGCTTCTTTAAAAGACTTGCAGCCTTTATAGCTGGCAACATGCTCGCCAAGGCAATTTGCACATTTAGGTGGCTGGCTTAAGCTCCCTTTCTGACGTGGACATTCAGTAGATGGATGGTTATTACCACATTTTACACAGATAAAAGGTCTGCGGCAATAATTTTTGGTGTGTCCAAACTTTTGACAACGGTGACACTGCACAGCATCTATGTTATGCAGTGATTTCTCTATCTTGACCTCCTGATGACCCAGCAAGGTAGTAACTAATATACTACTATTGTTGGGTTTAGCCTCAATTTCAACTTCAAATAAGTCAAGTGGTTGGCCAGAGAACCTTTTTTTGATGTTATTTGCATATCGAACTGTATGCCCCAGTTTAGCAAACTCCTCTTTGATCCACTCAATTGGTGTACTTCGATGTAAATGTCTAATAAGAATTCTGAATCCACGCTCAGACTTGATTTGAAAAGTATGAGATTCTAGGTTTATGTCTTCAAAATGATGAATAAGCTTCCTATAGGAGTCAATGCTAAGGCACTGAATGCGCAATCCACGTCCTGAGGTAGTCTTTACAAAATAAGAGGTATGATCAATAACTTTATTGATCCCTTGAATGAATGGAATGATCATAGGAACATCCGGAATATATATGGAAGGTGGCCTTGAACTTTCCTTATTGGTAATTGTTGACTGATTCGTAGCTGAATCACTTATTTTAGTTTTAGTTTTGCAAGTAGCTTCCGGGTGTTTTCATCATCCGAATAAACTTTTTTTTATCTCTTTTTTATTTGAATCTTTTTTTTTTTTTTTTTTTTTGATTTGAATAGTCAGGTCCGCATGAGGCTGACTGACTGACTATATTTATTTATTTACTGCTATACTACTGTATAATATAGTAAATTTGTTGACGCCTATTGTGTGTAGGTCTCAAATGTGAGTGTTACATTAAATGTGAAGTGAAATACAAAAGTAGTTTGATTAATTATGTGTTAGTGAATGTATAGATATCTTGATTAGGAATGGCATCCTGTCTGGAAACGTCATCTCTTCTGGAACTGGTATCCTGTTTGGGATTCAAAATCTTTCCAGTTTATTATACAGACCAGCTGCATTCAAAACCAGAATCCTTAATGTGTAAGTGCTTCCAAGAGAACTAGGCAATATTGGATGTGTCATTGACGTGTTTAGCCATCATGCAGTTTGTTAATAAAGTCAACATAGTAATAAGCTGATCCATCTTCGCATTAAGATTTTCTATACTACTGACTTCCATGGGAACAGATCGTTTGCGCTCATCAAGCATTAACTCAATTAAGGTATCAAACTTTGCATTTAATGTTTTGATATCGCTATCATTATTAACAGTGAGCCGAGCATTACTACGGCTACGACTTCTAAATCGCCAGCTGGCATGTTGATCGTCTTCATGTCCATGACCATCATTTGATCGAATTTGGCGCAACTGCTGAAGTGACCGTTGGTGTTGATTGTTCAGATTTATAGGTACTGGTTGAGCATTTTGTTGACGCTGCAGTACTTGCTGACCTTGTTGCGTTTTTACTGCAGTAGATGGTTTTTGCTTATTAGTTATGCCCATTTTTATTGCATCAGCATAACTCGATTTTTCTACCAATTTAGCTGAAAGCAGGCCAGCAGACTTTTGACCTTGTTGCTGCGATTGCTTGGACATATTTGTGGGAACCACTCGAGGCTCTTGAGCTTGCTGCTGCAATTTAGCTTGATGGTTCCGCATTACTTGCTGTATTGTCAGATGTTTTGACGACTGAGCAGATTTGGTTGATTTAGAATTGTCAATATGTCGATTAATGATTTTAGCAGTAGCAGCACTATTGCTAAGGCTACCCTGATGCATCAAATCAACCACAAGCCTATTTGCTTGTTGCAATTTTGTTGACTCCTTGATTTTGCATGCTTCTTTAAAAGACTTGCAGCCTTTATAGCTGGCAACATGCTCGCCAAGGCAATTTGCACATTTAGGTGGCTGGCTTAAGCTCCCTTTCTGACGTGGACATTCAGTAGATGGATGGTTATTACCACATTTTACACAGATAAAAGGTCTGCGGCAATAATTTTTGGTGTGTCCAAACTTTTGACAACGGTGACACTGCACAGCATCTATGTTATGCAGTGATTTCTCTATCTTGACCTCCTGATGACCCAGCAAGGTAGTAACTAATATACTACTATTGTTGGGTTTAGCCTCAATTTCAACTTCAAATAAGTCAAGTGGTTGGCCAGAGAACCTTTTTTTGATGTTATTTGCATATCGAACTGTATGCCCCAGTTTAGCAAACTCCTCTTTGATCCACTCAATTGGTGTACTTCGATGTAAATGTCTAATAAGAATTCTGAATCCACGCTCAGACTTGATTTGAAAAGTATGAGATTCTAGGTTTATGTCTTCAAAATGATGAATAAGCTTCCTATAGGAGTCAATGCTAAGGCACTGAATGCGCAATCCACGTCCTGAGGTAGTCTTTACAAAATAAGAGGTATGATCAATAACTTTATTGATCCCTTGAATGAATGGAATGATCATAGGAACATCCGGAATATATATGGAAGGTGGCCTTGAACTTTCCTTATTGGTAATTGTTGACTGATTCGTAGCTGAATCACTTTTTTTTTTTTTTTGTTTTTGCAAGTAGGTGTTCTTCATGATCCGAATCAAGTCTACTTGGGACTGCCAATGTTTCCATTTGCAACATCATTAGATCTATTTGGGCTAGAACCTTTGCTGGACGCCCTTTTGTCTTTATTACCATGTTGGCTGCTAATGCCTGATTTAGCATCTTAACTTTAGTGACGCTATTGAGCTGACTCTCAATAGCTTCAATGTGAAAGGAACATATCAGTGTCATCGTCAGATTCGCAGTTCATTGAATCTCTTTTTTTTTTTTTTTTTTTTGATTTGAATAGTCAGGTCCGCATGAGGCTGACTGACTGACTATATTTATTTATTTACTGCTATACTACTGTATAATATAGTAAATTTGTTGACGCCTATTGTGTGTAGGTCTCAAATGTGAGTGTTACATTAAATGTGAAGTGAAATACAAAAGTAGTTTGATTAATTATGTGTTAGTGAATGTATAGATATCTTGATTAGGAATGGCATCCTGTCTGGAAACGTCATCTCTTCTGGAACTGGTATCCTGTTTGGGATTCAAAATCTTTCCAGTTTATTATACAGACCAGCTGCATTCAAAACCAGAATCCTTAATGTGTAAGTGCTTCCAAGAGAACTAGGCAATATTGGATGTGTCATTGACGTGTTTAGCCATCATGCAGTTTGTTAATAAAGTCAACATAGTAATAAGCTGATCCATCTTCGCATTAAGATTTTCTATACTACTGACTTCCATGGGAACAGATCGTTTGCGCTCATCAAGCATTAACTCAATTAAGGTATCAAACTTTGCATTTAATGTTTTGATATCGCTATCATTATTAACAGTGAGCCGAGCATTACTACGGCTACGACTTCTAAATCGCCAGCTGGCATGTTGATCGTCTTCATGTCCATGACCATCATTTGATCGAATTTGGCGCAACTGCTGAAGTGACCGTTGGTGTTGATTGTTCAGATTTATAGGTACTGGTTGAGCATTTTGTTGACGCTGCAGTACTTGCTGACCTTGTTGCGTTTTTACTGCAGTAGATGGTTTTTGCTTATTAGTTATGCCCATTTTTATTGCATCAGCATAACTCGATTTTTCTACCAATTTAGCTGAAAGCAGGCCAGCAGACTTTTGACCTTGTTGCTGCGATTGCTTGGACATATTTGTGGGAACCACTCGAGGCTCTTGAGCTTGCTGCTGCAATTTAGCTTGATGGTTCCGCATTACTTGCTGTATTGTCAGATGTTTTGACGACTGAGCAGATTTGGTTGATTTAGAATTGTCAATATGTCGATTAATGATTTTAGCAGTAGCAGCACTATTGCTAAGGCTACCCTGATGCATCAAATCAACCACAAGCCTATTTGCTTGTTGCAATTTTGTTGACTCCTTGATTTTGCATGCTTCTTTAAAAGACTTGCAGCCTTTATAGCTGGCAACATGCTCGCCAAGGCAATTTGCACATTTAGGTGGCTGGCTTAAGCTCCCTTTCTGACGTGGACATTCAGTAGATGGATGGTTATTACCACATTTTACACAGATAAAAGGTCTGCGGCAATAATTTTTGGTGTGTCCAAACTTTTGACAACGGTGACACTGCACAGCATCTATGTTATGCAGTGATTTCTCTATCTTGACCTCCTGATGACCCAGCAAGGTAGTAACTAATATACTACTATTGTTGGGTTTAGCCTCAATTTCAACTTCAAATAAGTCAAGTGGTTGGCCAGAGAACCTTTTTTTGATGTTATTTGCATATCGAACTGTATGCCCCAGTTTAGCAAACTCCTCTTTGATCCACTCAATTGGTGTACTTCGATGTAAATGTCTAATAAGAATTCTGAATCCACGCTCAGACTTGATTTGAAAAGTATGAGATTCTAGGTTTATGTCTTCAAAATGATGAATAAGCTTCCTATAGGAGTCAATGCTAAGGCACTGAATGCGCAATCCACGTCCTGAGGTAGTCTTTACAAAATAAGAGGTATGATCAATAACTTTATTGATCCCTTGAATGAATGGAATGATCATAGGAACATCCGGAATATATATGGAAGGTGGCCTTGAACTTTCCTTATTGGTAATTGTTGACTGATTCGTAGCTGAATCACTTATTTTAGTTTTAGTTTTGCAAGTAGCTTCCGGGTGTTCTTCATCATCCGAATCAAGTCTACTTGGAGGACTGCCAATGTTTCCATTTGGTGCAACATCATTAGATCTGATTTTGGTCGTTTTTGGGCTAGAACCCTTTTTTGCTGGACGCTTGGTCGCTTTTGTCTTCATTTGATTACCATGTTGGCTGGCTAATGCCTGATTTAGCATCTGCTTAACTTTAGTGACGGCTATTGAGCGCTGACTAGCCTCAATAGCTTCAATGTCCGAAAGGAACATATCAGTGTCATCGTCAGATTCGCAGTTCATTGAATCTGAATCCAATGCCTCGACATCCACGAAAGAGTCAGTATCCAATGAATTTGCGTCATCCATTTCTAAATAGCATTTGGAAGAAACACACACCAAAGGCGCCCAGACTCCAAAAGAGACCAAGCACTTTTTTTTTTTTTTTTTTTTTGATTTGAAAAAGTCAAAATTATATGAAATACAAAAGTATAATTTTAATAGTAAATTTGTTGCCTTTGTATTTAAATTAATTTTTTTTTTTTTTTTTTTTTTTGATTTGAATAGTCAGGTCCGCATGAGGCTGACTGACTGACTATATTTATTTATTTACTGCTATACTACTGTATAATATAGTAAATTTGTTGACGCCTATTGTGTGTAGGTCTCAAATGTGAGTGTTACATTAAATGTGAAGTGAAATACAAAAGTAGTTTGATTAATTATGTGTTAGTGAATGTATAGATATCTTGATTAGGAATGGCATCCTGTCTGGAAACGTCATCTCTTCTGGAACTGGTATCCTGTTTGGGATTCAAAATCTTTCCAGTTTATTATACAGACCAGCTGCATTCAAAACCAGAATCCTTAATGTGTAAGTGCTTCCAAGAGAACTAGGCAATATTGGATGTGTCATTGACGTGTTTAGCCATCATGCAGTTTGTTAATAAAGTCAACATAGTAATAAGCTGATCCATCTTCGCATTAAGATTTTCTATACTACTGACTTCCATGGGAACAGATCGTTTGCGCTCATCAAGCATTAACTCAATTAAGGTATCAAACTTTGCATTTAATGTTTTGATATCGCTATCATTATTAACAGTGAGCCGAGCATTACTACGGCTACGACTTCTAAATCGCCAGCTGGCATGTTGATCGTCTTCATGTCCATGACCATCATTTGATCGAATTTGGCGCAACTGCTGAAGTGACCGTTGGTGTTGATTGTTCAGATTTATAGGTACTGGTTGAGCATTTTGTTGACGCTGCAGTACTTGCTGACCTTGTTGCGTTTTTACTGCAGTAGATGGTTTTTGCTTATTAGTTATGCCCATTTTTATTGCATCAGCATAACTCGATTTTTCTACCAATTTAGCTGAAAGCAGGCCAGCAGACTTTTGACCTTGTTGCTGCGATTGCTTGGACATATTTGTGGGAACCACTCGAGGCTCTTGAGCTTGCTGCTGCAATTTAGCTTGATGGTTCCGCATTACTTGCTGTATTGTCAGATGTTTTGACGACTGAGCAGATTTGGTTGATTTAGAATTGTCAATATGTCGATTAATGATTTTAGCAGTAGCAGCACTATTGCTAAGGCTACCCTGATGCATCAAATCAACCACAAGCCTATTTGCTTGTTGCAATTTTGTTGACTCCTTGATTTTGCATGCTTCTTTAAAAGACTTGCAGCCTTTATAGCTGGCAACATGCTCGCCAAGGCAATTTGCACATTTAGGTGGCTGGCTTAAGCTCCCTTTCTGACGTGGACATTCAGTAGATGGATGGTTATTACCACATTTTACACAGATAAAAGGTCTGCGGCAATAATTTTTGGTGTGTCCAAACTTTTGACAACGGTGACACTGCACAGCATCTATGTTATGCAGTGATTTCTCTATCTTGACCTCCTGATGACCCAGCAAGGTAGTAACTAATATACTACTATTGTTGGGTTTAGCCTCAAATTCAACTTCAAATAAGTCAAGTGGTTGGCCAGAGAACCTTTTTTTGATGTTATTTGCATATCGAACTGTATGCCCCAGTTTAGCAAACTCCTCTTTGATCCACTCAATTGGTGTACTTCGATGTAAATGTCTAATAAGAATTCTGAATCCACGCTCAGACTTGATTTGAAAAGTATGAGATTCTAGGTTTATGTCTTCAAAATGATGAATAAGCTTCCTATAGGAGTCAATGCTAAGGCACTGAATGCGCAATCCACGTCCTGAGGTAGTCTTTACAAAATAAGAGGTATGATCAATAACTTTATTGATCCCTTGAATGAATGGAATGATCATAGGAACATCCGGAATATATATGGAAGGTGGCCTTGAACTTTCCTTATTGGTAATTGTTGACTGATTCGTAGCTGAATCACTTTTTTTTTTTTTTTTTTTTGCAAGTAGCTTCAGGATCCGCATGAGGCTACTGACTGTTTCCATTTGGTGCAACATCATTAGATCTGATTTTGGTCGTTTTTGGGCTAGAACCCTTTTTTGCTGGACGCTTGGTCGCTTTTGTCTTCATTTGATTACCATGTTTGCTGGCTAATGCCTGATTTAGCATCTGCTTAACTTTAGTGACGGCTATTGAGCGCTGACTAGCCTCAATACTCAATGTCGAAAGGAACATATCTTTTTTTTTTTTTTTTTTTTTTTTTTTTTTTTTTTTTAATTTTTTTTTTTTTTTTTTATTTTTTTTTTTTTTTTTTTTTTTTTTTTTTTGATTTGAATAGTCAGGTCCGCATGAGGCTGACTGACTGACTATATTTATTTATTTACTGCTATACTACTGTATAATATAGTAAATTTGTTGACGCCTATTGTGTGTAGGTCTCAAATGTGAGTGTTACATTAAATGTGAAGTGAAATACAAAAGTAGTTTGATTAATTATGTGTTAGTGAATGTATAGATATCTTGATTAGGAATGGCATCCTGTCTGGAAACGTCATCTCTTCTGGAACTGGTATCCTGTTTGGGATTTTTTTTTTTTTTTTTTTTTTTTTGATTTTTTTTGATTTGAATAGTCAGGTCCGCATGAGGCTGACTGACTGACTATATTTATTTATTTACTGCTATACTACTGTATAATATAGTAAATTTGTTGACGCCTATTGTGTGTAGGTCTCAAATGTGAGTGTTACATTAAATGTGAAGTGAAATACAAAAGTAGTTTGATTAATTATGTGTTAGTGAATGTATAGATATCTTGATTAGGAATGGCATCCTGTCTGGAAACGTCATCTCTTCTGGAACTGGTATCCTGTTTGGGATTCAAAATCTTTCCAGTTTATTATACAGACCAGCTGCATTCAAAACCAGAATCCTTAATGTGTAAGTGCTTCCAAGAGAACTAGGCAATATTGGATGTGTCATTGACGTGTTTAGCCATCATGCAGTTTGTTAATAAAGTCAACATAGTAATAAGCTGATCCATCTTCGCATTAAGATTTTCTATACTACTGACTTCCATGGGAACAGATCGTTTGCGCTCATCAAGCATTAACTCAATTAAGGTATCAAACTTTGCATTTAATGTTTTGATATCGCTATCATTATTAACAGTGAGCCGAGCATTACTACGGCTACGACTTCTAAATCGCCAGCTGGCATGTTGATCGTCTTCATGTCCATGACCATCATTTGATCGAATTTGGCGCAACTGCTGAAGTGACCGTTGGTGTTGATTGTTCAGATTTATAGGTACTGGTTGAGCATTTTGTTGACGCTGCAGTACTTGCTGACCTTGTTGCGTTTTTACTGCAGTAGATGGTTTTTGCTTATTAGTTATGCCCATTTTTATTGCATCAGCATAACTCGATTTTTCTACCAATTTAGCTGAAAGCAGGCTTTTTTTTTTTTTTTTTTTTTTTTGAATAGTCACGTCTGCTCGAGGCTGTGCCGTAGACTGACTGACTATATTTATTTATTTACTGCTATACTACTGTATAATATAGTAAATTTGTTGACGCCTACTGTGTGTAGGTCTCAAATGTGAGTGTTACATTAAATGTGAAGTGACATACAAAAGTAGTTTGATTAATTTTGTGTAAATTTGTTGACGCCTACTGTGTGTAGATCTCAAATGTGAGTGTTACATTAGATGTGAAGTGACATACAAAAGTAGTTTGATTAATTTTGTGTGAATTTGTTGACGCCTACTGTGTGTAGATCTCAAATGTGAGTGTTACATTAAATGTGAAGTGAAATACAAAAGTAGTTTGATTAAGTTTTGTTTTAGGTAATGTATAGATATCTTGATTAAGAATTGCATCCGGCCAGGAAACGTCATCTCTTCCGGGACTGGCATCCTGTTTGGGATTCTGTATGGAAGAACCAGTATTTTAACTGGAGCCAGGATCCTGTCTGGAACCGTCGATTTGAATAAGATTGACATCTCGACTAGAGCCAATATTTCGACTGGGAATGGAATTTTGTCTGGAGCCATCGACCTGATTGAAACCATTATTTTGACTGGAGCCAGTATCTTGCCTGAAACTATCGTCCCGCCTAAAACTGATATTCTGATATGAGTTGAAGTTCCGATTTAAGTTAACAGGATGATTAAAAGTAGAAACTGCATTTTTAGAAGGGATAGTAGCAACATATATGCAACCATGTGCCCGTCTCTGCTTGGCCTGTAATAGTTCCCATTTCCGCTTAAATATGTTTGATTGCAAGTGATTGTTGAGCATCACGGAGTAACGCTTCCACTTCAGCCGTTGCGGAATGCACGGGTAGTTACCAATTCGTCTTGCCTCAGGATTGGGATGAGCAAGAAGCCGGCTCACATATTTATAACACAGTTTATTATAGATGCTTTCAACAGTGTCTACTTGCAGATCTATATGAAGTGTGTTATTACTGACATACCACGGTGCACCTGTTATTTCTCTAAGTATTTTATTTTGTGCTACTTGCAGCTTATTAAATCTGGTCTCGCATATCAGCGCGCCCCATATAGGAAGAGCATATTGCCAAATCGGCGCAATAAGCAGCTTATATAGTAATATTTTAAGTTTTAGTGGCAGCTTACTTCTAGCTCCAATTATCCACTTTAACTCTTTAGTTCTCGTTCTAAGCTTGCCAATTATATTATTAATATGAGTTTTTAACAACAGTTTGTTATCCAGCTGTATGCCCAAATATCTATGGCTAGTTTTGTTGTCAATATTATTACCCGCAATTGTGACAACACTTTGATGATCATATTGTACTTGTCGAATTGAATGTATCACATGAACTGTTTTGGAATAGTTGAGTTTGATACACCATTTTTTGGTCCATTCGTGAAATGTGTTGAGATAATGATTAAGGTGTTGTACAGCATGTGTCAAACTAATATTGCTCGAGAGAATTGCAGTGTCATCAGCATATGTTCCTAGCATCATGCGTGCAGTTGGACGTCGAACGCTGGATATGGCTGGTAGTGGCATGTCCGCAGTGTAGAAATTATACAGAATTGGGCTCAAAACGCCTCCTTGTGGAACACCAGCAGCGATTTGTTTAACACTTGATCGTGTGCCATCGAAACACTCCACTATAAATGTACGATTTTTGAGATAACTATGTAGGATGTTAAATAGTACATTTGGTAGTAACTTCTTTAGCTTGTATAGAAGCCCTGGGTGCCAGACACGATCAAAAGCTTCAGAAATGTCCAGATAGACGGCTGAGCAGAAATAATTATCTTCAAAAGCTTCCATAATGAATTGAGTGACACGACCAAGTTGCTGTTCTGTGGAATGCCGACTACGAAAGCCAAATTGGTGATCAGGCATTGCCTTACAAAACGCCTCCACCTCAAATAGCCTATTCATAATTAACTTCTCAAGGATTTTGGATAGCCCTGAGAGTAAGCTGATTGGCCTGTAGGAAGTCAGCTCATGGGCTGGCTTACCAGGTTTAACTATCATTCTGACTCTTGCGCATTTCCATCGGCTGGGAAAGTGTCCAAATCTGAGCGCACTGTTGAATATAAGAGTTAAATACAGCAGTGCCTTTAGAGGAAGTGCTTTGAGTGTCCAGTTATCAATGAAGTCTAACCCAGGAGACTTCTTAATTTGAAGATCATTGATTATGGTCATAACTTCCTGAACAAGTATAGGTCGAAATTGCACAGGAGGCAAGCTACCACTGTCTAAATCTGGCAAGCATTGAGATTCAATGTCCTCTTTATCCTCTTGACTGCAGGTTATGTTAGGCCGGAACCGTCCTTCAAGATGAAGAGCAAAAAGATTCTGCTTTCTCCTCAGAGGTTTTACACCAAATGGCATGTCTTTCGTTCACAGCTGTGTGATCTACATCAACAAATCTTTTAAGCGGTAAGTCAGTAATCGGTTGCTTTTTTACCAAATTTGTGACTCGCCATAACTTCTTCATGCAATATCTATCGTTAGGATCAATATGATTGATTAACCTATCTATATTTCTGTTTTTAGCTTCCTTAATGGCAATTTTGATTGCTCTGGTCAATCTGTTGAGAACCAGTTTAGCAGCCCGATCACGATGATTTTTCAGGTATCTTTTTATAAGTTTCCTTCCTTGATTTGAATAGTCAGGTCCGCATGAGGCTGACTGACTGACTATATTTATTTATTTACTGCTATACTACTGTATAATATAGTAAATTTGTTGACGCCTATTGTGTGTAGGTCTCAAATGTGAGTGTTACATTAAATGTGAAGTGAAATACAAAAGTAGTTTGATTAATTATGTGTTAGTGAATGTATAGATATCTTGATTAGGAATGGCATCCTGTCTGGAAACGTCATCTCTTCTGGAACTGGTATCCTGTTTGGGATTCAAAATCTTTCCAGTTTATTATACAGACCAGCTGCATTCAAAACCAGAATCCTTAATGTGTAAGTGCTTCCAAGAGAACTAGGCAATATTGGATGTGTCATTGACGTGTTTAGCCATCATGCAGTTTGTTAATAAAGTCAACATAGTAATAAGCTGATCCATCTTCGCATTAAGATTTTCTATACTACTGACTTCCATGGGAACAGATCGTTTGCGCTCATCAAGCATTAACTCAATTAAGGTATCAAACTTTGCATTTAATGTTTTGATATCGCTATCATTATTAACAGTGAGCCGAGCATTACTACGGCTACGACTTCTAAATCGCCAGCTGGCATGTTGATCGTCTTCATGTCCATGACCATCATTTGATCGAATTTGGCGCAACTGCTGAAGTGACCGTTGGTGTTGATTGTTCAGATTTATAGGTACTGGTTGAGCATTTTGTTGACGCTGCAGTACTTGCTGACCTTGTTGCGTTTTTACTGCAGTAGATGGTTTTTGCTTATTAGTTATGCCCATTTTTATTGCATCAGCATAACTCGATTTTTCTACCAATTTAGCTGAAAGCAGGCCAGCAGACTTTTGACCTTGTTGCTGCGATTGCTTGGACATATTTGTGGGAACCACTCGAGGCTCTTGAGCTTGCTGCTGCAATTTAGCTTGATGGTTCCGCATTACTTGCTGTATTGTCAGATGTTTTGACGACTGAGCAGATTTGGTTGATTTAGAATTGTCAATATGTCGATTAATGATTTTAGCAGTAGCAGCACTATTGCTAAGGCTACCCTGATGCATCAAATCAACCACAAGCCTATTTGCTTGTTGTAATTTTGTTGACTCCTTGATTTTGCATGCTTCTTTAAAAGACTTGCAGCCTTTATAGCTGGCAACATGCTCGCCAAGGCAATTTGCACATTTAGGTGGCTGGCTTAAGCTCCCTTTCTGACGTGGACATTCAGTAGATGGATGGTTATTACCACATTTTACACAGATAAAAGGTCTGCGGCAATAATTTTTGGTGTGTCCAAACTTTTTGACAACGGTGACACTGCACAGCATCTATGTTATGCAGTGATTTCTCTATCTTGACCTCCTGATGACCCAGCAAGGTAGTAACTAATATACTACTATTGTTGGGTTTAGCCTCAATTTCAACTTCAAATAAGTCAAGTGGTTGGCCAGAGAACCTTTTTTTGATGTTATTTGCATATCGAACTGTATGCCCCAGTTTAGCAAACTCCTCTTTGATCCACTCAATTGGTGTACTTCGATGTAAATGTCTAATAAGAATTCTGAATCCACGCTCAGACTTGATTTGAAAAGTATGAGATTCTAGGTTTATGTCTTCAAAATGATGAATAAGCTTCCTATAGGAGTCAATGCTAAGGCACTGAATGCGCAATCCACGTCCTGAGGTAGTCTTTACAAAATAAGAGGTATGATCAATAACTTTATTGATCCCTTGAATGAATGGAATGATCATAGGAACATCCGGAATATATATGGAAGGTGGCCTTGAACTTTCCTTATTGGTAATTGTTGACTGATTCGTAGCTGAATCACTTATTTTTGTTTTAGTTTTGCAAGTAGCTTCCGGGTGTTCTTCATCATCCGAATCAAGTCTACTTGGAGGACTGCCAATGTTTCCATTTGGTGCAACATCATTAGATCTGATTTTGGTCGTTTTTGGGCTAGAACCCTTTTTTGCTGGACGCTTGGTCGCTTTTGTCTTCATTTGATTACCATGTTGGCTGGCTAATGCCTGATTTAGCATCTGCTTAACTTTATTTTTCTGTTCGTATGTCTACAAAGAACACACATTAGTGATCTCCGCCTCTTCCCATTCTCGTACATGAACAGCTGACCTGCAGCTGCATGATGAGGGGAAGAGTACGGGGATACTCTTTATTTATTTAATACTTCACAATAGCATTTTTTTATAAATATAAATAGCGCCTAAGATATAATTAAAATCTAAAAAGGACTATATTTGTCGAAACTTTTCATTAAATGATTAAATTTAAATGGCCATAAGTGCATAAAAATAACAGTGCAGCTTAATGTTACAAAATACTAATAAAAAGAGCAAATTAAAGATAATTCAAAATAACAATAAAGTGCTTGAGTAACTAATAAACGACTAAATAGATAAGTAATATATAAGTTTAACAATAGTAATAGATGGCATTAATTAATATAATTCAGTTTTTCATTAAAAAGCATCTACAAGATGCACAGAGAAAATAGCCCAAAGTGGCCAATTGGAATAATAGAGAAAAGTCGAGACAAAGTCTGGTCATTTTCTCCAACATGGGCTTAAGCTAAATTTAACTTAAATTACAAAATGTTTATGATAATTAATATAGATAATTAAATAAAAATAGTTTAACAATTCATTTTGGCAGTTTTGATTTCATTAATATTCATTCGATATATCGCAAGAGTAACTGAGTAAGTGACGATGCACCCCTGGCATTGTGCCTATCGGAGTGCATAATCAAAACAAAAACAAAAAACAGCTGATTGGGAATTGCATTACATGCAAATTTTATGCTGCCAATTGGTAAGTGTAAAAATTAATAGATAAATAAGTGAAATTAATGATATTAATAATTAATATTAATTAATTACTGTCTTTTCATATATATAGCTGCTATTATACGAAATGCAGAGGAGCGCAGATATTGAAGATAGCGAAATTGCATTAACTGCAAGCTGACTAGCAGGTAAGTGAGTTTTGCAAAAGTGAATAAAAGTTAACAATTATGGATTATAAAAGTGAAGTTAATGATATTAATAATTAATACTAATTAATTATTATCTTTTTTTATGTATACAGCTGCTGCCATATAAAGTGCAGAGGGGCGCAAAACCGAGATAGCAGAACTGCATTAATTGCAAGCTGACTAGCAGGTAAGTTAATTTTGCAGAAGTTAATAAAAACATTAAAAGATTATTAATGTTGATTTTTTCTTTGCAGAGCACATCAACTGCGGCAAGGAGATTTAGCCAAGTGGGCTGCACAGCCAATAGGGCGGATATTTAAGTTAGTTTTTAGTTAATTCAAAATGTGCATCTTAGGCGCAAGTGCCGTCAGATATGTTCGCTGCACATATATATATATATGTGCCGAAAATAAAATTTTGTAATTGTAACTGAGTGTTTAAATAGTGTAATTACTTAACTCTGATCCCTATGTGATCTAAATAGCACCCTATAGGCAGCAAGTGGTGATGGTGGTGGTAGTGGCCGCGGCATTGGCGCAATACCCTCGAAGACAGGTAGTCGTTGCGGCTGGTGGGCTGCTGCTTGTGCAGCTTCGTTGTGTTGCTGAGCCTCCCGTCGGCGAAGGTATCTCTCTCTGCTTTCAGCTATTTCGTCAGCTTCTCTTTGCAGTTGTCGCTGAGTGCGCAAAGCTATGTCATTGGCCAAATGCATGTTTGCGAGACTCGCGTATCTTGCCAATGTTATCCGCTGTGGGATGAACGGGTCGTAGACAATGTTTTTGACCAAGTTGTTGGGATGGACACGGAGTCGATCATAGTATTTGGCGCAGAGATTGTTGAATATATCATCCGCAGATAAAACTTCCAAATCAGCTCTGATGCGAGTGTTCGAAATAAAGTACTGAGCACCAGAAATGGCTCTCAGAGCTTTATTGTGAACAACTCTAATGCGGTTGAATTGGGTCTCAGATAGCAGAGCGCCCCATACAGGTAGCGAATATTGCCATAATGGGGCAACTAGCTGCTTGTAAATAATGACTTTAGTTCTTAGAGTCAATTTGCTGTCTTTGTTAATGAGCCAATCTATCTTTTTAAGCCTAGCCCTAACCCTAGTAACGACCGTAGTGACATGTTGTGAGAAGCGCAGTTTCGTATCTAGAGTAACACCCAAATATGAATGAGAAGTGCCATTTTCGATAGTTTCGTTGCCAATGCGAATAGCCTGATATGGCGCTATAACTCGAAGCGTATGCATGATATGCATAGTCTTGTTTGCATTAATTGTAATGCACCACTTGCTCGCCCATTCAGCCAAACTATCCATATACGCCTGCTGCTGACTGAGCGCGACTGCTTGTCGAGAGTCAGCCGAAAGAACGATGACGTCGTCAGCATAAGTGGCAATCAATATCCCACGTAGGCGAGTTGGCCTTGGTATGTCGCTGGTGTATATATTATACAAGATAGGCCCGAGCAAGCTACCTTGAGGCACACCAGCGTGAATTTGCTTAATACCTGAGCGACAGCCACCGTGACACTCAACAATAAACGTCCGATCAACTAAATAGCAGCAGAGGATGCGGTAGAGAGCATCCGGCAATAGCATCTTGAGCTTATATTTCAAGCCTGTATGCCACACTCGATCAAAGGCTTCCTTGATATCCATATAGACAGCAGAGCAGTATTTGCGGTCATCAAACGCTTTAATAATAAATTGAGTAACGCGACCCAATTGCTGCTCAGCTGAATGCGCCTTGCGGAATCCAAATTGATGATTTGGAATCGCATTTACAAGAGTATCTTGCTCCAGCATACGGCTCAAAATCAGATACTCAAGTATCTTAGAGAGGCCAGACAGCAGACTTATTGGCCTGTATGATGCAACATGGTGCGTAGGCTTGCCAGGCTTATGCACCATCTTCACCACAGCTAGCTTCCAGCTCGAGGGGAAATGACTCAGTCGTAGTGAGTTGTTGCAAATGAGCACAAGATACAACACGGCCTTCAATGGCAGCGCTTTAATAGTGTGATTATCAATTTGATCCAATCCAGCAGCTTTTTTGTTCTCTAGCGTGCTGATGTGACTGATGACTTCAGCCGCAGTGACTGGCCGAAATGAGACTGAAGCAGTCAAAGATGGCTGGCTAACTTGAGCCTCGATTTCAGCCAGAACACTGGGTGGCGTAGTCACGATTGGTTGAAAACGCTGCTCGAGACTTGCAGCAAATGTTTCGGCCTTCTCGGCAGTTGTCTTGCACCAGACATTTTGAGCATTGGAGCCATTGTCACTAGAGGACTTCAACAGCGGTAGATTTGGAGCAGGCTGTCGCTTGATCTCGTTGGTCAGTCGCCAGAGCTTCTGCATACTATATCTATCAGTTGGATCGATAGATCTAAATAGCTCTTCCTCATACTTCTGCCTAGCATATATGAGCTCTTTGCGTATGCGATTCGACAGCCTGTTGCAGAGCATCTTGAGCATCGGGTTGCGATTACGGGTGAGATAGCGCTTGACTTGCTTATGGGCGTCGATGAGTTGCAGAGTCTGTCTATCTACGCGAAATCTAGTCCTTGTTATTTTGCGTGGGTGCTGTGCATTCGCATAGTTTGCAGCATCTTCAATGTTTCGGACAAAAGTATTGACCGCATCATCAATATCGTCTGCACTGTTGATCTCAGTGTTGAGCAAAATTTTGTCATTTAGATAGCTCTGAAATTTGTTGATGTTAGCATTCAAATCTAGCAAGTGGCCTTTTGCTCTGCTGGTGACAGGCTTCTCAACCAGCTGGACTTGCAACGGGAGATGATCAGAGCTAAGCTCGAAAGAGTCAGTGATGGCCAGCAAATCTCGCCTGATGCCTTTAAATAGCGCAAAGTCAATGGCAGACGGAGTTTGGCGTGAATTAAACGGAAAATGGGTGGGCGACCCAGTTGCCAGAATGTTGCAATTCACTTGTAGAATACTATTGACTAGCGTTCGGCCACGGAGACAAGATCTGGCGTTGCCCCACCACTGACTTTTCGCATTCCAGTCACCACCGACTATAAAAGTGTCACCCAGAGAAGATAGCAGGTTGTTGAAATCTTGCCCAGACCAGATGACTTGCGGCGGGCAGTAGATTGAGACAATATTGATATGACGGCCATTTTGCAGGCTGACTGAAACTTCGACAGATTGATGCGAGTCGTAAGATGTAAAGCGCATAGCATAATGGCATATATGTTGTTTAATTAAAAAGGCTGCACCTCCTCTGCGCCTGTTTGAGGGGTGATTTGCTAAATAAACAATATAACCATTAATATCAATGCTATCGCTATCAGTCAGATGCGTTTCAGACAGTAGCATTATATCTATATCGTGCTTGACGAGATATAGGTTGAGCTCATTAAGCTTTTTCTTGACACCGGCAGCATTCCAAAAAGATATCTTGATGTTGTTGACACGTTGAGTTACAGCATGCTGCAGTGCAGCGCTGCGTCTACTGGCATTTGGAGAAGTGGATACATTACTAGACATTTGAAGGCTCATTGGGACCAACTCTGGCCATCAAGAAGGCAAAGACAGTGGTCATCATCTCAATGAGTTTATCTAATTTAGCCTCTAATCTAGAGCTAACTTGTACTGGCATGCTTGGCATATTCGCATTTATTGGCTGCTCGAAACGTTGATAATGAACACCCCCACTAATAGGATGCGCACCCCCATCTAAAGGTAGCTGATGCCTACGGCGCGTACTTAGGCTACGGCTGCGTTTTGGCTGCGGCGGCCGCTGCGCGCTTGCCTGCCTAGGCAAGCGGACTTGTTGCTGCTGCTGTTGCTGTTGTTGCTGCTGCTGCTGTTGTTGTTGCTGGCTAACTTTGGTGGCATTTTGCCTCGACTGACGCTGTTTGCTGCTAATAGCTGCCGGTCCGACAGGCTGAGCAAATTGTAAACCCGCCCGAAGGGCAGCCGAATAACTGGGTCCAGCACTAACAGTTTGCGGTCGAGACTGAGGGGGGGCTTGCTGTAAAAGATTTGGCATATTTGACATACTTGGCACATTTGCTCGACTGCTCTGAGCAGCTGCAGTGGGAGCAGGCTTGGCTAAGTTGCTAATGACTTTAGCTAGTTGCGTGGCGCTTTCATTTTCGCGCTTCTTGCACGCTTCTTTATACGCAGGGCAGCCTTTGTAGCTCGCGGCATGCGGGCCGGAGCAATTGGCACACTTCGCTGGAGTTTGGTCGCCTTTTTGCTTGCCACAGTCCGTGGAAGCATGATTGGCGCCGCACTTGACGCAGGCGAAGGGGCGACGGCAGTAATTTTTTGTGTGCCCGAACTTCTGGCACCTATGGCATTGAGCAATTTCGTTGGTTTTATACGGCCGCTCAATTTTGACGCGCTGATTGCCAATGGCCGTAATTTGCAGCAATTCTGCGTTGTTTGCGCTGGCGGCCAACTCAACCTCGAAGAGATCGAGAGGCTCTTTTGAAAATCGAGACTTAATGCCTCTTAAAAAGCGGACTTCGTGCCCTAATTTGGCCAACTGCTCACGAATATAGTGATCCGGAGTGGAGAAGTGCAAGTGCCGAATAATGGCTCTATAGCCGCGCTCGCATTTTAATTGAAAAGTGTAATTTTCAATTGAATTAGCATCGAGGTACTTTACCAATTTGCGGTGCGTGGCGACGTCCTTGCACTGGACACGAATGCCGTGGTTAGCAGCAGGCTTGGTGGAGTAATTGTCCTGGCCAATAGCATCATCCAGGCGAATCAATAGCGGCATAATATCCGTCACGTTGGCGATAAATAGCGGCGCTGGCTTTGCACTCGGTTGCGCATGGCTGGCTCCAGTTGTAGTGGCGGCGGCAGCAGCAGTAACGGCGGCAGCACTAATAGCAGCTGCAGCGGCAGCATTAGGTGGCATAACTTGCATTTTTGCGGCTGTGCAAACTTTATTGGCGAGGCAAGTTGCCTCTCGCTGCGTGTCCTCAGTCCTGGCAGTCCGTATATAGTCGTCGATTTGCTGGCAGTCCTCGTCACTGCCATCCAGAACAACTGCGCCCAGCTGCGCAGTCTTCTTCTTGGGGCTGTCGCCTTTTTCAGCAGTCCTCTTTGCTGCTCTCTCACTAGAGAGCGGCTTTGTAGCACTTTGCATTGCATTTTTTGCAGCAAGATATTCGGCGACCATAGATTCCGCAGAAGTGGATGGTTTTGCCTTTAATTGCTGAGCCGCAGCTCGAGAAGTTGTTGGTCGTGCCGTAACCACACTTTTCTTCACCGGCACTTTTAATGGCGTGGGCGCAGGCGCTAATGGCTGCGAGTCGATTAATAATTCGACTTCCACGTCCATATCCTCTTCACCGTCATCTGCAGTATAGCCCCTAGGCATTGCAGCAATTTAATTTGCAAAAATTAATTGCAAAAACACCGATTTAAATAGATTTAAATTTCAACTTTTTTTTTTTTTTGTTCGTATGTTACAAGAGAACACACATTGATGATCTCCGCTTCTTCGCATCTCATACATGATCAGCTGACCAGCAGCTGCATGGCGAGGGGAAGATAGTACGGAGATACTTTTTATTCAATTAATACTTCACAATAGCATTTCTTATGAATATAAATAGCGCCTATGAGATAATTAAAATCTAAAAAAGGACTATATTTGTCGAAACTTATCATTAAATGATTAAATTTAAATGGCCATAAGTGCACAAAAATAACAGTGCAGCTTAATTTTACAAAATACTTATAATAGAGCAATTTAAAGATAATAGAAATTAACAATAAAGTGCTTGAGTAACTGATTAACGACTAAATAGATAAGTAAGATTTAGTAATAGATGGCATTAATTAATATAATTCAATTATTTCATTAATAAGCATCTACAAGATGCACAGAGAAAAGTAGCCCAAAGTGGCCAATTGGAATTAAAGAGAAAAGTCGAGACAAAGTCTGGTCATTTTCTCAAGTATGGGCTTGAGCTAAAATTAGCTTAAATTACAAAAAGTTAAAACAGCTGATTGGAAATTGCATTAAATGCAAATTTTATGACTGATCCCTATGTGATCTAAATAGGACCCTATAGGCAGCAAGTGGTGATGGTGGTGGTAGTGGCAGCGGCATTGGCGCAATACCCTCGAAGACAGGTAGTCGTTGCGGCTGTTGGGCTGCTGCTTGTGCAGCTTCGTTGTGTTGCTGAGCCTCCCGTCGGCGAAGGAATCGCTCCCTACTTTCAGCTATTTCATCGGCCTCCCGTTGTAGTAGTCGCTGGGTGCGTAGAGCAATGTCATTGGCCAAATGCGTGTTTACGAGACTCGTGTATCTTGCCAATGTTATTCGCTGTGGGATGAACGGGTCATAGGCAATGTTTTTGGCCAGATTGTTGCTATGAGCGCGAAGTCTGTCGTAGTATTTTGCGCAGAGATTATTGAGTATCTCATCTGCAGACAAGACGTCCAGTTCAGTTCTGATGCGAGTGTTCGAGATAAAGTACTGAGCACCAGAAATGGCTCTCAGAGCTTTATTGTGAACCACTCTAATGCGGCTGAATTGGGTCTCAGATAGTAGAGCACCCCATACAGGTAGCGAGTATTGCCATAATGGGGCAACTAGCTGCTTGTATATGATGACTTTAGTTCTAAGCGACAATTTACTGTCTTTGTTGATGAGCCAATCTATCTTTTTAAGCCTAGCCCTGACCCTAGTAACGACCGTAGTGACATGTTGTGAGAAGCGCAATTTAGAATCTAGAGTAACGCCCAAATACGGATGTGAAGTGCCATTTTCAATAGTTTCGTTGCCAATGCGAATAGCCTGATATGGCGCTATAACTCTGTATGCATGCATGACATGCATAGTTTTATTTGCATTAATTGTAATGCACCACTTGCTCGCCCATTCGGCCAAACTATCCATATAAGCTTGCTGCTGACTGAGCGCATCTGCTTGGCGAGAGTCTGCCGATAGAACAATGACGTCATCAGCATAAGTAGCAATCAAAATCCCACGTAGACGAGTTGGCCTTGGTATGTCGCTGGTGTATATATTATACAAGATTGGCCCGAGCAAGCTACCTTGTGGCACACCGGCGTGAATTTGCTTGATTCCTGAGCGACAGCCACCGTGACACTCAACAATAAAAGTGCGATCTGCTAGATAGCAGCAGAGGATGCGATAGAGAGCATCTGGCAGTAACTTCTTAAGCTTATACTTCAAGCCTGTATGCCACACTCGATCAAAGGCTTCTTTGATGTCCACATACACAGCAGAGCAGTATTTGTGGTCATCAAACGCTTTAATAATGTATTGGGTGACTCGACCCAATTGCTGTTCAGCTGAATGCGCCTTGCGGAAACCAAACTGATGGTTTGGAATCGCATTTACAAGAGTGTCTTCATCCAGCATACGGCTCAAAATCAGATACTGGAGTATCTTTGAGAGGCCAGATAGCAGACTTATGGGCCTGTATGATGCAACATGGTGCGTAGGCTTGCCAGGCTTATGCACCATCTTCACCACTGCTAACTTCCAGCTCGAGGGGAAATGACTCAATCTAAGAGAGTTATTGCATATCATAACAAGATACAAAACAGCCTTCAATGGCAGCGCTTTGATGGTGTGATTATCGATTTGGTCCATTCCAGCCGCTTTCTTGCTCTCTAGTGTGCTGATGTGACTGATGACTTCAGCCGCAGTGACTGGCCGAAATGAGACTGAAGCAGTCAAAGATGGCTGGCTAACTTGAGCCTCGATTTTTTTTTTTTTTTTTTTTTTTTTGTTGAATAGTCACGTCTGCTCGAGGCTGTGCCGTAGACTGACTGACTATATTTATTTATTTACTGCTATACTACTGTATAATATAGTAAATTTGTTGACGCCTACTGTGTGTAGGTCTCAAATGTGAGTGTTACATTAAATGTGAAGTGACATACAAAAGTAGTTTGATTAATTTTGTGTAAATTTGTTGACGCCTACTGTGTGTAGATCTCAAATGTGAGTGTTACATTAGATGTGAAGTGACATACAAAAGTAGTTTGATTAATTTTGTGTGAATTTGTTGACGCCTACTGTGTGTAGATCTCAAATGTGAGTGTTACATTAAATGTGAAGTGAAATACAAAAGTAGTTTGATTAATTATGTTTTAGTGAATGTATAGATATCTTGATTAAGAATTGCATCCGGCCAGGAAACGTCATCTCTTCCGGGACTGGCATCCTGTTTGGGATTCAAAACTGTATGGAAGAACCAGTATTTTAACTGGAGCCAGGATCCTGTCTGGAACCGTCGATTTGAATAAGATTGACATCTCGACTAGAGCCAATATTTCGACTGGGAATGGAATTTTGTCTGGAGCCATCGACCTGATTGAAACCATTATTTTGACTGGAGCCAGTATCTTGCCTGAAACTATCGTCCCGCCTAAAACTGATATTCTGATATGAGTTGAAGTTCCGATTTAAGTTAACAGGATGATTAAAAGTAGAAACTGCATTTTTAGAAGGGATAGTAGCAACATATATGCAACCATGTGCCCGTCTCTGCTTGGCCTGTAATAGTTCCCATTTCCGCTTAAATATGTTTGATTGCAAGTGATTGTTGAGCATCACGGAGTAACGCTTCCACTTCAGCCGTTGCGGAATGCACGGGTAGTTACCAATTCGTCTTGCCTCAGGATTGGGATGAGCAAGAAGCCGGCTCACATATTTATAACACAGTTTATTATAGATGCTTTCAACAGTGTCTACTTGCAGATCTATATGAAGTGTGTTATTACTGACATACCACGGTGCACCTGTTATTTCTCTAAGTATTTTATTTTGTGCTACTTGCAGCTTATTAAATCTGGTCTCGCATATCAGCGCGCCCCATATAGGAAGAGCATATTGCCAAATCGGCGCAATAAGCAGCTTATATAGTAATATTTTAAGTTTTAGTGGCAGCTTACTTCTAGCTCCAATTATCCACTTTAACTCTTTAGTTCTCGTTCTAAGCTTGCCAATTATATTATTAATATGAGTTTTTAACAACAGTTTGTTATCCAGCTGTATGCCCAAATATCTATGGCTAGTTTTGTTGTCAATATTATTACCCGCAATTGTGACAACACTTTGATGATCATATTGTACTTGTCGAATTGAATGTATCACATGAACTGTTTTGGAATAGTTGAGTTTGATACACCATTTTTTGGTCCATTCGTGAAATGTGTTGAGATAATGATTAAGGTGTTGTACAGCATGTGTCAAACTAATATTGCTCGAGAGAATTGCAGTGTCATCAGCATATGTTCCTAGCATCATGCGTGCAGTTGGACGTCGAACGCTGGATATGGCTGGTAGTGGCATGTCCGCAGTGTAGAAATTATACAGAATTGGGCTCAAAACGCCTCCTTGTGGAACACCAGCAGCGATTTGTTTAACACTTGATCGTGTGCCATCGAAACACTCCACTATAAATGTACGATTTTTGAGATAACTATGTAGGATGTTAAATAGTACATTTGGTAGTAACTTCTTTAGCTTGTATAGAAGCCCTGGGTGCCAGACACGATCAAAAGCTTCAGAAATGTCCAGATAGACGGCTGAGCAGAAATAATTATCTTCAAAAGCTTCCATAATGAATTGAGTGACACGACCAAGTTGCTGTTCTGTGGAATGCCGACTACGAAAGCCAAATTGGTGATCAGGCATTGCCTTACAAAACGCCTCCACCTCAAATAGCCTATTCATAATTAACTTCTCAAGGATTTTGGATAGCCCTGAGAGTAAGCTGATTGGCCTGTAGGAAGTCAGCTCATGGGCTGGCTTACCAGGTTTAACTATCATTCTGACTCTTGCGCATTTCCATCGGCTGGGAAAGTGTCCAAATCTGAGCGCACTGTTGAATATAAGAGTTAAATACAGCAGTGCCTTTAGAGGAAGTGCTTTGAGTGTCCAGTTATCAATGAAGTCTAACCCAGGAGACTTCTTAATTTGAAGATCATTGATTATGGTCATAACTTCCTGAACAAGTATAGGTCGAAATTGCACAGGAGGCAAGCTACCACTGTCTAAATCTGGCAAGCATTGAGATTCAATGTCCTCTTTATCCTCTTGACTGCAGGTTATGTTAGGCCGGAACCGTCCTTCAAGATGAAGAGCAAAAGATTCTGCTTTCTCCTCAGAGGTTTTACACCAAATGGCATGTCTTTCGTTCACAGCTGTGTGATCTACATCAACAAATCTTTTAAGCGGTAAGTCAGTAATCGGTTGCTTTTTTACCAAATTTGTGACTCGCCATAACTTCTTCATGCAATATCTATCGTTAGGATCAATATGATTGATTAACCTATCTATATTTCTGTTTTTAGCTTCCTTAATGGCAATTTTGATTGCTCTGGTCAATCTGTTGAGAACCAGTTTAGCAGCCCGATCACGATGATTTTTCAGGTATCTTTTTATAAGTTTCCTTCCCTTAATCATAACTAGGACATAATAGCTTAATTTGGTGCCGTTGTTGCTAATGTGCCCACGGTCATGCCTAGTATTGGGAATCATATTAGCTGCATGCATAGCAGCGTCAATGACATTTTGCTCAAATATTGCAGCAGCATCTTCAACATCTTCACTATTCTTGATTTCAGTATTTAGCAGAATGCAATCATTTAATCTTTTTTGAAACGTTGGAATATTAGCATTCTTCGGAAGAAGATAGCTGCCCATTCTTCTGTTTACGATCTGTGTCTTGTCCAGAGCTAATTTTATCAAGAGCGGTAGATGATCAGATATTAATTCATCTGCGCCGGCAACTTGTATACTTAACAAATCAGAATTTTTTTTTTTTTTTTTTTTTTTTTATTTATAATCCAACTTATTACTAATACAGTAGCAACTTTTTTGAATTTTGGTAACAGCAAGTCATAGCTTTGGGTTTAAAATATATAACGTTTTTAACTATTAACGTTTCGATAGCAGTTAACATTAGCTTAACATTTCGATAAAAGTGGGACACGATAAATTTGTCTTATTTTCTATTATTTACATGTTATGTGTGATCTGGTCACACTTAATTACACGTGCTGGTTATTATTGCATCGAACAAACATTACAATTAGATTAGTATATTACTATTAATAATATAATTGCATTTAGTTGGCTAATATATACTTTATCTTTCTATTTCAGGATCCGGGCAGCACTCGACAGGACAACCAACCTCAGGCCGGGAGTTTGCATGCCTTCTGGGCACCCCACATCGTTGAAGTTTATCAGCAGGTAAGCCATCATTGATCCATTCCTCCACTTAGGCAGCCTACGACTCAGGATGAATATGGCAGCGCCACAGGAGTTATGCTACTCCCGCGTCTCCTCATTGCAATCCGCATGTTTGTGGGAATGCGGCCGCCAAGGCAAGCCACTGGTAGCAGTGCAGTTTGTGCAGCCAGTGTAGCGCTAGCTGTATGCATTGGCCCAGGAGCAGCCACATCACCGGTGGCGGGATGAGCTCTCACTCCAGGCAGCAGCCCGCGCATTGGTCGGTTTGATGGCTGTTCTGGCTGGTTGGCGCAGCAATTTGGAGTACGCATTCTAATTCTCCCTCTTCTTCTTCTTCTTTGAGGTGCCATTGATGGCGGTACCGTTGTTGCAGTCGCACTCGCATTCGCCGCGATCGCTGTCATCGTCACTTCTGGCGGACACAAGAAGTGGAAGGAGCATGGCCCCATCATATGGGGACGAAGTGGCCGCCTCGAGCATCTTCCAGCAGTGCAGGGCAACATCTGTAAAGAAAGAGCATACGCAGCTAGCATAATATGTGCAGGCACTGTCACCAGGCCTGCAATTAGTGTCCAATGGACGAGCCGGAATGTCGACCGCATGCCACAGCCTTGGTGTCGCACACGTCTCGCCAATGCATGCGCACGTGAGTACGAGGGGTGAACCTCTCTTAGTTGCTGCTCTGTCCTCTTTTCATCAGCATCCAGGGCATGTTCTAATCTGGTTCTAATTTCTTTCAGCCCCTCATCAAGCAGCGCCTCTTGTTCAGCTGTATCGCTCAGCTGGTCCGTAGCCAGTATGGAAGCAGTCGATGATGGTAGGACTGCTGCAGGCATAGCATCCATTGCTGTAGGAGTAGATATTGACGCCGCAATTGTCGTGGTGGCCATCATGGCTTGTGACGCCTCCGTTGTCTGACTTGGGGTTGAGGCCGCTAGTGCATCCATCATCACTGAAGTTGTTGCTGCAGAGGTATGTTGCAGTATAGCCGCTTCCAGCGTTGGAGTTGTATCTGGTGCTGCCGCAGCCGCTGGAGTTGGTGTCGCCGCGTTTTGAGCCTCTTCAGTTGTTGTCATCGCTGGAGTTGGATTTGGATTTGCTAGCGCTGTCGTCGTTGTTGGATTTGATGCCAACGATACCAGGACTGCCGCTGTGGCTATCAGCATTGGAGCTGGAGCTATTGTTGCTGACGCCAGGGGGTCGTCATCTTGATCTTCATCATAGTCAGGTACGATGATTTTCTTAATGGCTAGCGGCTGACGTTGAACACGTGCTACTGCCGCCTCTCTGGTGATACGCCCGTCTTTATAGTCTCTCCTGTATCTGTTTATTAGAGTTTCGCAAAGTCTGCTCGGTGGAGGGCCAGTTCGTAGCTCATGAAGTCGCCTCGCCCTGTTGCTTGCCTGTCTGTCCGCCTCTTGTCGTTGCAGCTCTTCCGCTTCAAGACGAATCAGTGTAGGTAGGGGAATCGTTGGTCTTCTGCTGTTGCTGGTAGTTTGCGTAGCCTGAGTGCCTAGTGCCTGGAGTGGGAGTATATGGCTTTGCAGCTGTCTCATATATCTCGGCCTGAGGAGCCGCTGCGGCTCATATGGATTCTCTATAAGGCCTCTTGCTTCAGGGTTGCAGTGGACAGCCAAGGAGTTGGCAAGACGACTACTTGCCTGTTCAAAAACCTCTGCAACTGTTTTGAATCCATACTTCAGATTTATAGCGGCGTTGCGTGTGAGCCAGGGCACGCGCAGCGCTCTTCTTATTATTCTATTTTGCATGCCCTGGATGCGTGTGATCTGCGACTCAGTTGTGAGGGCACCCCAAATAGGCAGGGCATATTGCCACAGCGGCATAATGAGTTGCTTGATTAGCACAGCTTTGCAGCTCTTGGCCAGTAAGCTGTCTCGGCCAATCATCCAGTCTAGTTTTGCTGCTCTCGTTCTGATTTTTGCCCTTAGTCTTGCCACATGTTGTTTCATGTTCAGTTTCCTATCCAGAGTTATGCCCAAGTATGTGTGCGAGCATTTATATGGGACCGCTTTCCCAAAGACTTTAGGAGTTACTTGCAATTCTCTCCGATTTGATTGCCTTAGAGAGAATAGGACATGGCCTGTCTTATTGGCATTAAGATTAATGGCCCATTTTTTAGTCCATTTCTCAAAATGTTGCAAGTACCTCTCATTGGCTCTAACAGCCATAACCGGCAGATCAGCTGCGCTCATGATGACCGTGTCGTCGGCAAAAGTGGACAGCAGCATTTCCTCTTGTGGCAGTCCAATCCGATTCGTATGCTCTTGGGAAGGCAGTGGCATATCCGAGGAGAAGATAGTGTACAAAATGGGGCCCATAACGCTGCCCTGTGGCACGCCCGCAGACACACGGCCCACCCTAGAGGTAACGCCGTTGCAGCTGACGACGAATGTCCTGTTCTCTAAGTAGCTCTCCAGTATATTAAATAGTCTTATTGGCAGTAACTTGGCCAACTTTAGTAGTAGGCCCTCATGCCATACCCTGTCGAAAGCCTCTGCAATGTCAATGAAGACGGCGGAGCAATACTGTTTGCGCTCGTAGGCACGCAGTATAAACTGAGTCACCCGGGCCAGCTGCTGTTCAGTGCCATGTTTCCGCCTGAAACCAAACTGATGTGATGGCATCGCTTTAGCAAAATCTTCGACTTCGAAGAGTCTGGTGAGCAGCAGCTTTTCGAATATTTTGGCGAATCCAGAGGTTAGGCTGATCGGGCGGTATGATTTAACGTCAGAGGACATCTTGCCTTGCTTTTGGATCATAGTAACTATTGCATGTTTCCACTTGCTGGGGAAGTAGTCAAGTCGTAGCATTGAGTTGTATATTAATAGGAGGTACAACAGTGCTTTCTGCGATAATTGTTTAATCAATTTATTATCAATTTTATCATCCCCAGGTGCTTTGGTTGACTCGAGAGTAGCGATGACAGCCCTCAGTTCGACCATTGTTATTGGCCTGGTTGGGCGCGTGTGATGTTGTTGCTGCTTTTTCACCTGCTTAATCAGCCTCAGATCGTTGCGTACTGCTGTTTGGACGTCGGGCGTATTGACAAATACAGGTGAGAATCTTTCTTCAAGATGTGTGGTGAAAGCTTCAGCCTTCTCACCGGTTGTTTTGGTCCATTTTTGCAGGCTGCTTGGTGGCTGAGTAGCTGGTGGCAGTGCGGCTGATGGCGGGGCGCTCAGGCATAGAGGGAAGTTTGGCTGAGGTTGTCTTTTAATCATCTTCGTAAGTCGCCACAGTTTCCTCATGCTGTACTGGTCGTTGGTGTTGATGCCTTCAAACTGCTTATTGATGTTCTGGTTTTTTAATTTCCAGAGGGCCTTTTTGAGACGATTTTGGGCCGCTCTGTACTGCGCTCTTGCCTCTGGAGTTCGTCTGGCAATTAGAATCCTTTTACAGCGCAGCTTCCATTCGAGGAGCAATTTTGTGGGCTCATCCAGTACCAGGGTCTGGTGACGACAACGACTGCCACGGCCATGCGGAGCGCTGCCATTAGTATTATTGCGAGTTGACAGAACGGCAGCCTCTTGGATATTGCGTAGGAACACCTCAATGGCGTCATCAACGTCAGCTCTGGATCCGATCTCAGTGTTTAGATGTATCAGCCTATCCAGTGCATCTTGGAATTGCCTTGTTCTCGATTCTGGAATCCTGAGGCGCGTGGACCTATTAGCTGGGTTCTCTGCTCGCTGTTGACTTGTAGCGAACAGGTCGACTTTCAGCGGGAGGTGGTCTGAGTCCAGGTCAGTTGTGGATTGTATGTCCATGTGCATGCCATTCATGCTGCCATAGACAGCAAAGTCAATGGCCGATGGGCGTCTGCGGCGAGCGTATGGGAAGTGTGTTGCGCCTCCGGTTGCAAGAATGTTGAAGCGCCTTCGTGACTGGACAGCTTCGAAGAGCGCTTTGCCTCTCTGACATGAGCGTGGATTGCCCCACCAAGAGTGTTTTGCATTCCAGTCGCCGCATACTATGAAGTTTGATGAAGTTTCCCCTGATAAGTTGTCAAAGTGATTGAGCAATCTTTTGTAGTGATTACTGGACCATTTGAATGTGGGCGGACAATAGACTGGCGCTACGATTATCATTTCTCTTTTGTTTGATTTTTCAGTTACCAGTGCTATTGGGGCACTTTGGATGTAATCCTCGCAGATTGGTTGTAGAGCAGTATGCTTGACGTCAGAGCGGACCAGGATTGCGACCCCGCCTCTTCTGGTTGTGTTGGGATCAGTGGCTACATACTTGATATATCCAGGTACGTCAAGTGCTGTAGAGTTTGGTGCTGTCCTGGTTTCAATCAGCATCATTAACTGTATTTTTTCTTTTTTCATAAAGAGCTCAATTTCTGGCATTTTGTTGCTCGCACCACACGCATTCCAGAATGCAATTTTGAGAGGATTGGCATTCAGGGGGCTGCCGTGGCTGTCATTGCGAGCCTGGATAGGAGTACCTCTAGTCGTCATTTGGCATGTCATTGGCTGTGTCAAGCTCCATGGAGGCTATGCTGCTTGCATTCCTTTGTCTGGATGCCTGCTGGAGTAGTTCTTGCTGTTGATGGGGTTGTGCTGGTAATGTACTGCTAGCAGCTTGGTGTTCAATAAAGCGCATCATAACATTTATTAATTGGTCTATTTTATTTTCTAGCTTATTGAACATGGTTAGGTAGTCGGGTTGTGGCGGCTGTTGCTGATTACGCTGCTGCTCTTCACGCAGTCGATTTTGGAAGCAAGCCAGGTGCTTTTCAGCAGGATTGCTCGATGGGCCTCTATTGATGACGCCGCTTGCCTCCACCTTAGGCAATTGGCTATTTATTTTTGCCTTTTTTGTTGCCTTGGCGCCTGCTGGTCGTTTGTGCTGGGGTTTGCCCAGTACTGGCTGTGGGCGTAAGGAGATATGCGAAGCCTTGAATGGATTTGCTGGTGATGCAGTATTTTGCATATCATTGTCTGAAGGGGATACTGCTGCTTTTGTTGTTTTATTTCGCTGCTGTTGCTGATGCTGTTTCTGCTGGCTCGAGTGGACATCCAGACCGCTGCGAACGACCCGGCTGTATGAGAGTGCGGGAGACTGGCCTGGATGTTGTGGTAAGCTGCTGGCCACATCTACTGCCTTCCGCTGCCCATCAAGTGGCATCTCGTCCGTTAACCGCTTCTGCTTCATCCGTTTTACTTCTGCGATAGCACGAACTGACGAGAGTTTACTTCTGGCCGCCTTGAGGGATGGGCAGCCTTTGTAGCTACTTATGTGCTCTCCTCCGCAGTTGGTGCACTTGGGTGTGGTGTTTCTTTGTTTTGTGCAATCTGTGGAGGCATGATCGCCCGCGCACTTCATACACTTAAATGGCCTTCTACAATAATTCTTGGTGTGGCCATACGCCTGACACCTATGGCACTGTGGAGGATCTACTGGCTTGGCTTGCCGTTCGATTCTCACTGCCTGGTTGCTTAATTCTTTGAGGCTCAGAATATTTAAGTGGCTGCCATCTGCAGTAGGTTGTATTTCTACCTCAAAAAGGTTTAACGGCTTTCCCGTAAAACGCTGCCTGGCGCAGCGTATGTGTCTAACCACATATCCCTTCTCGCTCAATATATTCTTGATCCATTCGCAAGGAGTGGAGTGGTGGATGTTCTTCACTACGATGCGCAAACCCTTCTGGCTGGGCAATTGGTGGGTGTACAGATGTGTTCCATCTTCTTCCAGTGTGGACCTAGCAGCATTATATGATTCAATGTCTTCACATTGGATGCGCAGCCCATTGCTAGGAGTGGCTTTTGTCCTAAATCTTTTGATCAATGGATTGTCCTGTAGCTTTTGCAGTATTGGCATAATATCAGGGACCAGGGGTAGAAATAGAGGGGGGATCTTTATTTGCTTTTGTTGAAGGGGGGCAGGGGCAGTCTTGGGGGCGGGGAGGGACAAGTGGACAGCGGCATTCATATTGGGTTGCCGCTGTGTTAGTTGTTGCTTATGTTGCTCATGTTGCTTCATATTCTGAGCCTGCGTCAGTTTCTCTGTGTATGTGCTGTGTTGTTTGTTTCGTTGTTGGTTTCTTGCTTTTTGATATAGTTCAGTAGCAAATTTGCTCTTGAACTTTGGAGTTATTAGTGGTATCTCAGTGAGAGACAACTCATTAAACCCTTCTTCCTGTGTATCGTCGTCGCTTTCCATTGAGATACACTTTCTTTTCAACGGAGATTGCCAGTTAGTTGCTGCTGTTGTTGTTGGTGCCTTTCTTTTATGAGGGGGGGGAGGAAGTTCATGAGGAAGCAAGGGAGGGACTCTTGTAAGCCACCCTTGTACCTTGATACTGTTGTCTTCCAGTTTTGAGACTGATGTAGCAGTAGTTGTCTGTATGTCGACCATTTGCGCAAGCATTGGCAGCAGTTGTCTTTTTGCGCATGTGTTATGCGCCGTCTTATTTTGTGCAATCTCAGTTTGCACTGCTTGCTGCTCAGCTTGGCACTGCTTCCTTATCTGGTTGTTCTGTAGAGACAGGGGGGAAGTTTCTCGCTTTTTACTGCTTTGATTCGCATTAGTGGTGTATTTGTTTATGTTTGCGTTAGTGTTCTTATTTGTGCTGGCGCTTGTGTTTGTGCTTGTATTTGTGCTCGGTTGCTTCTCATTAGGTCCGCATTTGCTAATGCAAGTGTTGGTGGTGGTTGTGTTTGCGTTCATGTTTGTGTTTGCAGTTATGGTTGCATTTGCGTTTGAGTTTTTGTTTGCGTTTACTTTTGTGTCAGTTTTCGTCTTAGTGGTCTGAGTTTTTGTGTGAGTGTATGTTTGTGTGAGTATGTTTGTGTTTGCAGTTATGATTGCGTTTGCATTTGAGTTTTTGTTTGCGTTTACTTTTGTGTCAGTTTTCGTCTTAGTGGTTTGAGCTTTTGTGTGAGTGTATGCATGTGTGGGTGTGTTTCTTTGAGATTTTTTTTGTGGAGAGAGTTTTTTTTCATTTTCTTTGGGTTGGTGAAATAATGGGAGAGGCTTTTTATTACAGTTTTTTTCCTTTATTACATCTTTTGGCGCGTTTTTCTTTACATACAAGCTGCGAATATGCGGCATCATGTAATTTTCTTCTGGCGCCAAGTCAGAATTTGATAATTGCGTCTCTGCAGGTGCTTCGTCATCCTCTGACAGAAATCTAGTGTCATTGAGTGGTGAGCCTTCGCACGCCTCAATGGACATATCCGAGTCAGATAATAACGACAGTATGTACTCACAGTCTGTTTGCTTAGCAGGAGCAAGTGCGTCCGTGGGCGCTTGCTGCGTTCCATCGTCAGCGGAGGCACTTTGTTTGTTGACAAAGATTACTGTGGGCTCGGTCACGGTGTCGTCAGAATCGCTGCCAGAAGGCATGATGTATGATACATCCATGTCAAGGTCCCTCCCAACCGATATTGGCGACGTATTTGATGATGAGGATTCCGATTGTGGTCCACTCATGGTCTTCTTCTAGGTTCCAGTTTACGTACTTGGTCGTCACTTTATTTTAATTATTGTTAGTTTCCTTTTTTAATTTGTTTGTCCCTTTTTTAATTTTTATTTGCAGCACCACTTCAATAAAAAATCACTTTTTATTTTGTTGAATTTAATTTATTTGCTTTTACTTTTCTTTGCATTTGCATTTGCTTCTTTTTTTTTTTTTTTTTTTTTTTTTTTGTTTGGGCTGGTGCTTTCGCGGCGCGCACACCGAGCGAGGCTGAACAGGTCCGAGCTCTCGCACAGACGGCAGTGGAGTATGCGCCAGCCAATTGCCTGCCGTGAAGCGGCAGTTACAAATTTTCTCTTAGCATTTACTCTTAACACAATTCAACTTATTACTCAATCTAAGCAACTATTTTGAATTTGAATTGCTGCGTTTATCGCACTTTGCTATCAATGTTACTTGGCCCGATAACATATCGGATGCCGTAGTTGTTTTGTGTTACGTTATGCTAAATTAGTTTACAGATTTCTGGTATTTTTAGCATTTTTTTAGCGTACTGACTTATCCGACTATGGTCACACGCAGGCGCCATGCGGAAATGGGATACGAATACTCAAAAGACTGCAAAAACATTGAACGACTTAGGAGATAACATACATTTGGTTTACATATATTAATAATTAATAATTAATTGGCTTTTTTCTTTTCTATCTTTTCAGGTGGTCGCTGGAATCCATGAGGGTCCAATTGGGATGAAGCATCGGGCTGGAGATCGTCGTCAAGTGGGGCGTAGGAGAGGAGGGAAGCGCAGCCAGTCCAGCTGCCTGACCCCCCCCGTCTGCAGCGCCATCCAGTTGTTGCAGTAGTCGTGGGTGAGTACAGCGTATGCATTAGCTT